>NC_028450.1:10296339-10353848 GCF_000263155.2 Setaria italica | reverse complement strand
ACGTGCCGGTCAAAAACCACCGTACTCGTGCCGCGACCACTCCCGCAATTTCTACTACCTCGTTAACTTTTCACCCAATATAAATCCTATCATTTTACTCCGATCCATTTTTACCTAAACTCCTTTTCTTTTATCCCTTTTTCCTTTTTCCCATCCTTTTTCTCCCTTTTTCCTATTCCCTTTTCCCTTTTTTTTTCCTTCTCTTTCTCCCTTTCTTTCTTCTTCCTTCTTCCTTTCTCCTCCTTCCTTCCCTGGTCGCGCACAGCATGCTGGCACCAGGCCCTCTCCCTGGCCGCCCCCTCTCCCCTCACCACTGGCGCGTGGGGCCAGCACCCCCCAGTGCCTGTGCCCCTGGAGGCTCTTGCACTCGCGCAGGTTCGGCCCCTTGCGCCCGGCCCCTCCTTGCCTTGTCATCCGCGCAGCGTGCCTGGCATCGGCGCCAGCACTGCCCACCGCGCTTGGCCCCCCTGCCGCTTGCCTCCCCAAGCTGCAACTCGCCCTCCGCCAGCCCCTCCCGTCGTCGACCCCTGCTGCTACACCACCACATCCAAGCTCTCGGCCCCTAACACCGGCCGCCGCCCAAGCTCGCCGGCCCCAACCCCCACAACGCCATCGTCATTTCCTCCGCCCGTCGGCTATAAAAGGGCCAACGCCTCGGCCTCCCTCGCCACCCGCAAGCTTGCCGCCCCTCTCTTTGCTCCCTCCCGTGCCAAGGCGCCGCCGTGCCGATCCTGCGCACCGCCCCCTCTCCCGTGCGCCGCTGCCTCCCTGTCCACCACCGGCGCCGCTCTTCTCATTGCCAATTCACCAAGGTAAGGCCCCAAATGGGACCCCCTCACCCTCCTCTACCTCCCCCGCCACTCGTCTCGCCGCCGGCCATCTCCTCCCTCTCTCCCTGTACCGTGCCTAGGGGAAGGAGAAAGCAAAACTCCCCCCCTTTTGATCTAACCCCCAACTCTTCTCTATTCGCAAAACAGCCCTCCCACCTCTCTCAAACTCTTTTCACAGATCAGCCCTTCCACCTCCCAAAAGTATTTACTAATAAGTCCCTGGTTCTCGCAGTTTAGTCCTAAAACTTATTTTAAGCCCCTAAATACACAGTTATCTCATCATTTCATGCGCCAAACTTTCTCCGATTAATCCCAAATTCTACCACGGCATCCTCCAATATACTTTCGCCGAGTCATATCCAAATCTCATGAAATACTCATTCCTTCTATTTTCCGTTCGCGTTCTCTGTTCGAAGCTCAATGGGTAAACTTTAATTTTCTTTTATTTATTGTATGCCCGATTGTGTGTGCCGTAGATCGCGGAGTACCCGAGGAGGAACACGAGGAGGAGTTTGACCACGAGCCCGATCCCGAGGACCAGCACTGCAAGCAAGAACTCCCGGCCAACTACAAGGATGGCAAGTCCAATCTCACCCTTTGATGCATATTTATTCCTAGTTTTTCAAACACAACCTATTGGTCTATTTTATAAAATTGCTTATTGTTTTACGGCTGAAACACGGTTGGATAGCCACCCCTTGATTGCTATGAACATTCCTTGATTGTCCTATAGTTATCTCTAAATATGATTTGTTCTGTTTGGATGATAATTACTGCTAGAATGCTTAGGACATTGTTACTCAATTCAATCATGACTACATTGGTTTATTTAAAGAATCAATGCGTGAGTGTTTTCAAATGAGAAACATGGGTTTTCGGAAATAAAGAAAAGAAATGCTTAGATGAGATGGATGGGTGTTTCTTGTGTGAAATGCCAATAAGATTGGGCTCGTACCTTTGTGGTTGAGCAAGGTTGGGAGATATCCATCTTGTCACAGTTAAGGATCGAGTTGATGTGCCATCTTTCCTAACCCACTATCGTGCAACCACTCGACCGTTGTGTGGGCGGCGGCTTAGCATAAATCCCACTAGCTGGTCTGTTAGCCATTAGGAGAGCTGGTGAGCAACGGGAGACCATGGAGAAGGACTAAAAACTTTGTGAACTTAGATCCCGGTTAAAACCTCGATGGAAGGTTGTTAACCCCTTGGTTGCTTCCGTGTTGGCTAGTCAGTCTTAGCCAAGGTGGGTAATAGCTTTGATAGGATCTGCACCGACACTAAGGTGATCATGCTACAGTACCCTACTTGTGGGTAAAGTGTACAACCTTTGCAAATTTCAAACCTATCCGGGTAGCCGTGTCCACGGCATTTGACGAGTTATGGCTTGGACACATAACTAGTGTTTGGGTGATGGATGGTTTCCCTAGTGTGAGTTGAATTTTGGAAGTTGTCCGGCAGTTGTGCTGTGAGCTACTGTGGACGGGGAATCCAGTAGCATTAAAATTGGATCCATTGTGTTGGATCAACCCCTCTTAGTGATTTTGTTACTAAATAAAATGTTTTGTGAAAACCCTTTTGAAAATGAACCCCTGCATGTGTTGAAAAACCTAGCTTTATGGTAAATAAACCTTAGCCTTATCCTTAATATATCCTGTACATATTCTTGATTGTATCCCCCTCCGTGGATGAGGCTGGACTTATTGAGTACTTTTGTACTCACCCTTATTTTGTTGCTTCAAAGGAAGACCCGGACTTCATCACCGAGGATTTCGAGTAGAAGGTCGCTTCCGCACCCAACGCTGCCTATGGTGTTGGCCTTTGCAGAATGCTTCCGCTGCCGTGTAGTCCCGAATGCTGTATCTTGATAGTAGCTTGGCTCGCTGTTGTTGTTTATTTACTTATCATTTCAACATGGCTTTCGCGCCCGCTCCCTCGGGAGTTGTATGGTTTATGAACCATCTGTTGAATAAATGTGTTATCAGCCTCCTGGGACTGATATTTGTATTATATTTAGTCTCCGCTGATGTGGGGATGCTTCACTAAGAGTTTTAAAACATCAAACCAGTCCAGATAGATAATTAAACAACTAAGTTTTATTCTAGGGTATCATGAGACTCGTATAATACCCTAGTTCTTCGGGACTTCTTCTTCGGTGGTCCCCTGCTGAGTTTCTGAAAATAGCAACAAGGATCCACTGACTACGAGGGTACTCAACAAGACTGACCCGTCTAACCATTATAGATAGTTTTCAAAAACTGCATGATAGCTGTTTGGTGTACTAGATAACTCACATTTTGCGGCAAAAACTTACTATAAGTGAAACCTTAGTTTTATTCTTTTATTGTAGTTTAGCTTTGACCTAACCAGACTAGATAAATAAAATATTTTTAGCAATCAGGTGGAACTATGTCATACAACATATTAATTTTAGGAAAACAATTCATTCAACTTGATTACTCTACGATGCTTAAGCGATGATCAAGTGCATTCATAACCGAGAATTGTGGTGATTCAGACCGATTTACATCCGGCAGGAGATACCTAATCACCAGCTATGTACAACTGTACGGGTTGTACATAACAACCTTTCGAGCCGTACCCAAAGATTGGGAATATGACTATCCGAACCCAGGGACGCACCCCCACATGGGACCCCACGTCTGACCTGATCTCCATGTGAGTTTCAGGCTACGCCCTGCCTTTCCACTGCACGCCAAGCACGGGTACGAAATATTCCCGATCATAGAGCCGACTAAGTTACCGGGCTTGCTGGTTCCCATATGGCAGTACGTAACTAGGTACAATCACTTGATCATTGGTTAAAACAATGAACGGTCCTTAACCAAATTAAAACACAGTAGATAGAGCTACCATCTCTAGCTTCTATCCACCTCTTAAAAATGCCATGCCATTTTCCTTGATTAACGTGTATGACCAAAATTAGCCTTAGAGTGGAGTAACAAAAGTTACTTTTAAGGTATCTAAGCATTGAGCATAGGTTAATTACTAATTAGTTGAGCAGGTGGCAAAGATGTCCTATAATCAAGGTAGGAACATGCACAAGAGTAGGTTTCAATCAACTTCTAGACTTAAGGCATACAATATGAAATAACCAATAATTGGACTCATGAATAATTCTGAAAGCAGATGGGTTTAGATGCACCGAGGCTTGCCTTGATTCATAAAAAGATTAGCATCTTCAGATGATCCTTCCTCACAAGGAATCAATTCAACCACTTCTTCAAACTCCGAAGGTTCTTCAGATATTTCCAAGAAATCCACCTCTGAAGCTTCAGTGTCTACGATAGGGTGCATGCAGGAGTTAGAGATGCAAATTTTTTAATACAAGACTATACAACTTATCTTCATGATAAAGTTGCAAGCCAACAATAATCTACCCATAAAGCTTAACCCACAATTTAATTTCTTTAACTAACCTAACTTAGGCCTTTCTTTTATTTTTGAAAAGCATTGTAATTATTTTCTAATCTCAAACTTAATTCCTATGGATTAATAATCATTTGTGATTAGTAAAATAATATTTCCAATTTTTATACATTTCATAAAGATTAAGCACTTATTTAAATACCTTTAACTTAAAGGTACCAAATAAATACCTAAATTTCTTTTAACTTTTCCTAGGGTTTAAGAACTTTAATTCATAAAGGAAAATAAAAAAAACCTAACAAAATTGGTTTCATTAATTTGGGACACTTCTACATTTTTTGGTGAATTAAAGAGTGAAATAGGCATTTAAATCTATTTCTAAAAACCAAAAATCCTATAATTATCCATACCCCCCTCCAAAAAATACTTTTCTCACTCACCCCCGTCGTACCCCCCTCTCACTGCCTTGCGGGCCCGGTTAGCGCACAGTACCCCCGGCTTTGACCGTGGGTACCGGCGCGTGTAAGCGCTCTAACTCGCCGGCGGCGAGGTCTCCGGTGGCGGGGCCTAGCCTGCTCAACTTGCCACGACTGCGCGCACTTGCTTGGGGTGTCGTTGGGTTGGCTCGACCAGCGATGGCGGCGAACGACAGAGGACAGCGGCGGAGCGACGATGCTAGGGTTCCCGGCGGTGACGCGACGGTGATGAGCTGGCTCAGAAGCTTCGCCTTACCCTAAAACACGCGGTGCTTGCCTAAACTAAGGGTCCCCATGGCTGGACCAAAGAGCTCACCTACGGCAGCCATGGCGGCGGCGCGCACGTGGTGGCGCCGGCGTTCCGGCCAACCTGGCCATGCTCCAGACCAACAAGCTGGCCTTAAACCATCTATAGCTCATGCGTGACACACCTGTGCCCTCAAACAGTGACCAAACCCTCGACGGCATAGACTTCCATGGTGGCGGGTCCTTACCAAAGCAGAGGAGCGGCTGGACTTGGAGAAGATGGCGGCGAAGCGGCGTTGCGGTGGAGGAGACTGGACGGCGATTAGCGGAACTGGCTCAGGGTGTTCATGCGAAGGTTTTGGCGGAGGGAAAGGGTCGGTGGTGGTTGGACGGCAGCAGAACTTGCCAGCGACCGGGGCAGTGAAAAACTTGGTGGCGCGGTAAAAGGATTACGACGACGGCGGGAGCGGTATATATACAAAATTTTACCGCCTTCATGCTTGCCACATCCTGCTTGCTTGCTTGCCTGCTTGGGCGCTTGCTCCGGCTTGCGCATGGCACGGCGGCGCTGTGCTGGCCAGCGTTGCACCAGCGCCATCTCCTCTGTCCCCCCCCCCCCTCTTTTGTTTTTAAAACCGAATTTCAACTCCAAATTTGGTCCAAAACTCAATTCAAACACCTGGACTTCCTTTAAGCAAACTTGTAGAGGGCCATATATTCTTCATTTGATAGATTTGCATCAAATCCAAAGGATCACTCTATCACCATGATTTTGAGCTCTAATGTCGAGCTAAATTGAAGTTGTTTACTGAATCACATTATTCAGTTTCGTCAGGCGTCCAAAACAGTCATTTACTCCTCTTTGAGTTCGAATTTGAATGCCCAAACTCACTTTATCTTGTCCAACATCACCTGAACCTTATCAACCATATAGCATAGATTCCATTTTGCCCATGAGTACCCATCTCTTACACACGAACTTTTTTAGGAATTCGAGCCAGAGATTGCTAATCAGCACTGTTCTTTAGGACTTAAGGGTGTTCCTGTCAAACAGCAAAAGTCCCAACTTTGAGCTCTTAGAAAAAATTTGAATATCTCCTTTTCCTTGTCCAACAACATGCTCCAAAAGTTCTTTGAACATCATAGTCCATTTGAGCTCAAAAACGCTTCAAGGTTTATATGAAAAATTCTCTAGAAATGAATTTTAAACTTGCTTATGTGACACTGATTCCAGACTTAAGCTAATTCAGCACAGGTTGAAATCTGCCTTACTTTCAAACTTTGGACTTCATTTAAAATATGAATTCTTTGCTTTCTTTGGCCAACAACATGTCCAAAAGATTCTCCATAGATCAAAGTCCACTTATGTTCGAAAACATTTCCCAGCTTTAAATAAAAATTCTTCAGAGTTTAATTTCAAAGTTGTTTACTTCTTACCATTTTCAGGCGCGTATTTTCGAACGATAAATAGTAACTCCATTCATTCCATTTTTTACTATACTTTTGAGGTATTTATGACTTGAATTTGACTTAAAACTTGATTCCTTTGAGTTCTAAATACGTTCTAGGCTTGATTCCATATTTTTATTAAATTTTTCTGAATTTGAATCTTGAATTTAAATTTTTCGTCAAATTTAACTCAAATTTAACTTTGGCCCATATTACCCTCGTTTATTCCAGTTTCACCATTAACCTCTTGATGCTCTTCTTAGGCTTCAAATAACACTAGGTGTTACAAAGGCGTTGAGTGCGGAGGCTTTTTCCGCTTTTTCCTTGCACACTAACCGACTTGGTTAATTCCATATTAGATACTGCTAGTTTATCTAAGGCATGGTGGGGGGAGACTCTATTGACTTCGTGTCATATCTTGAATAGAGTTTCGAATAAGAATAAAGATCAAACTCCATATGAGATGTGGATCGGGAGAAAGCCATCACTTTCTTATTTGCGCACTTGGGGGTGTTTGGCGAAAGTCAATGTATCCATTTCGAAGAAGCGCAAGTTAGGACCTAAGACAGTGGATTGTGTCTTTCTGGGATATGCTCAGAGAAGCATTGCTTATAGATTTTTAGTGGTTAAATCTGAGGTCCCTGATATGCATGTTGGTACTATTATGGAATCTCGTGATGCAATATTTTTTGAGAATATATATTCCCTCTTAAAGATATGCACAACAACTCTAAATTTTCTACTGAAATAACTCCTGAAACTACTGCACTTGTTGAGATCTGGTGGGGGATTGATGGAATAATGGGCTTGGCCCATTGCAATTTCAGAAATTCCAAATAAATAACAAAGGCCTATGTGGGCATGAGCAAGTGGTGGGAGTGGTGCAAACCTTTAGTCCCACATTGCTAGCGGAAGAGTAGGATAGCCAATATAAATATGGAGGTAATCTCCACTCATCCCAGCTATGTGTGTGAGGAGAGAAGGAAAGCTCCACACGTACGTGCTCGCTCGCCACGCCACACCTCACCGGGCCGGGACGCCTTCGTGGGACACCTGCGTGAAGGGGATGAGAGGACTGAACCCAGAGGAAAGTGACGAACTCCAAATCTTAAGATAGATAGTATCCTGCGTGTTCCTTACGCACTGAACCCAGAGGTCAATGTCTGACATAATGGCTCGGATGCAGGCTTGCGCCGAGGCAATGTTCCCATTGAAAACCAAGTCGTTTCTGGTCTTCCAGATGTTCCAGGCTTGCGTGTGTGTATTATATATCTTTGTTCCAAATGTCCGGTGTATATATTATCCTGTTGTCGTTTGATTTGCATTACCAGATGTAGTCGTATCGTTACTCGTTAGCACAGCAATAATGGAATAATGGGCTTGACTTATTGTAATTTCAGAAATTCCAAATAAATCTCAAAGGCTAGTCATGAGTAAGTGGTGGAAGTGGTGCAAACTTTTAGTCCCACATTACTAGTGAAGGAGTAGGATGACCAACATAAATATGGAGGTTGTCTCCACTCCTCCAAGATATGTGTGTGGGGAGAGAAGGAAAGCTCCACATGCGCGATCACTCGTCACACCTCGGTGGGGTTTCCTTTTGTCATTTTATTTTTTGGTTACTTGGCTCGGAAGCCTAATCGGATCACGATCACGATGTGAGATCGTGGGCTCTCCTATATATACAACCTATCGGCCTCTACCGAAAATCATCTAATCAAGCTAGGGTTTGCCTCTTCTCGCTGCTGCGCCATCACCGTAGTCTACTCCATCCCGAGCGTCGGCGTGCACCGATGAACAGGAGAGCAGGTCTCCGGAACCTCTTGCTCTTGTGATCCTGCACCGGGAGAGGGCGAATAAGGTTTTATGGAAGCGCTCCGCGCAACTGCTCAAGGTCTTCACCATGGCTCGTCTTCCGTCCAAGTTCGGCGTTGCAGCGGGCCATCATCTTCGTCGTCGTCTGCTGCGCTCCATCCGCAACATCGTCGTCGTTCCGTCAGCACCGCTTGTCGTCATGGCTGTACCCGCTAAGTATGTACACCATGGTTTGATATGTTATTTCAACATATTTTCTGAGAATATGAAGTTGTGCTTATTGTTGCCTAGTATGTTAGAGATTTGCATTCTAGGTTTTATTCTTGCTATGATAAATCTAAATCTAGTTCGGAATTTAATCACTCGCGAAACTGCAAAAGTCACCTTTGTAAAGCGTGAAGTATACGTTGTGAAATCACATGACAACATTTGGTAAAGAGTGAAGTATATATTGAAGAAAAGATGTCTCTCAACTTGAGTAATTTCTTCTCTTGCCCCCTCGTACCTGGAGGTGGAGAGAGTGTCTTGTTATATTGTTAATTTGACATGTACTCTCTTGATCATCTAAAACCAAAAACTAGGTAATACATGATGACTATTTCAATTTGAGGCCCAAACATGTACTGATTAATTAATACGCATACATCCATGAGAATAATGGTCCCGCCTGCTACTATGCATCACACACTGTCTGACGGACCGCACTGAACTGAACTTTGAGGTGCTTCATTCAAGCACTGTGCTTTCATCTGTAATTCTTGCTGTTTCTTCTTCTGAACTACTCCTTCAGATCGACCTGCGCGCTACAATTTGAGAGCTAACCAGTCTGTTCTTCAAACTACGCTGCCGTGATTTCTTTGCCAGCTGTGCACACTTCTGAACGCACATAACTCACATATCCAGTACAGTAGTATATATTGATGAAACGAAGAGGGCAGGCTCTCTTCCATGCTCTGCATACTAACTTACTGATCTTGCGCTTGGAAATAAATAATAAATGAGCATAGACGTACGTGAAGGTATTTAGAACAGATTATCCATCCAGTAATTTATGTCTCGGATGACTTTGCATCCGGGATTAAATTGCTTTTAGTCCCGGGTCTAAATTTTGTAGACTGTCGGAGCTCTTTTAATCCCGGTTGGTGGTTCCACTTTTGTTCCTGTTGGAGCCACCAGCTGGGATAAAATGAATTAGTTCAGGTTGGTGACTCCAACCGGGACTAAAAGGACCTTTTTTATGGTGTGTTTGGTTGACCTGTGGCTTTTGAAAAAGTAGTTGTGGGCTGTGGAAAAGCTGCTGTAGATTGTGGGCTATGAGAAAGCTGAAAGCCGTTTGGTGAAACAGCAGTGGCTTTTTGGAAACACTTGCGAATGGACCCCATATGTCATTCACAGTCCACCCCACTCAACTCTCTTCCTCTTTCACTAATGAGTGGACCCCACTCGTTAGCTTCTTCCTCTTCCTCCCGGAGAAGGGAGCCTCGTCGGACCCTCCTCCGCGGCGGGCACCTGCAATACCAACGCCCCCGGACCCTCCTCCGCCCCCAGCCGCCGCCGCCACCACCACCCCTCCCCATGCCCTGGACTCGGATTCCGCACCCACGCCCCCGGCGCCCGCGGCGGATCTTGTGCTTGTGGAGAAGGGAGGGAGGGTCGCTGGAGCTCGCGGAGAAGGGAGGGAGCTCTCGCCCGTGATCGGCGTGGAGAGCGCCGCCGCGTCGAACCCAGCCGCCGCCACTGTTGCCCGCGGGAGGAGAGAGGAGCTCACGTCTGGAGAAAAATATAGGGAAAGAGGGGAAAGAAACGAACCGGTATGCACATAACGAGTGATAGTGGGTAATTTCTTTCAACTTGAGAAAGCCAAAAGCCCAAGGAAGCACCTCCCTAACTGTTGCTAGAAATGAACTAATGAAAAGCAGCTATGGCCCAAAGCTGCTATGGGTTTGCTACCCCTCTAGTTGGCTTTCAGCTTTTGTTGAAAGCCAAAGCACTTTCAAAACCCAACCAAAGTGAGCCTTAGTCCCGATCGGAGCCACCAACCGAGATAAAATGATTAATCCTAGTTGGTAGCTCCAACCGGGACTAAAAAGGTCCTTTTAGTCCCGGTTGGAGCCACCAACCGAGATTTATCCACCTCTTCGACTCATGTCTCTCTCCCCTGTCTAGCGACCCGCGCCTACCCTTATCTCCTAGCGACTTGCGCCCGGCCCTCCTCCCTCTCTCTTCTTATCTCCTAGCGCTCCTCTCCTTCTCCCTCTGCTCCCTTCCTCCCCGCCTCCTCTCCCTCTGCTGAGGAGGCCGGGGAGGTAGGTAGGGAGGGAGGGAGCAGAGGGAGGGCAAGCGGCGCAGTGTGGCGAGAGCGGTGCGGGCCATGCGCAAGCCCAGCGTGGAGCTGGCAGAGTGGCGTCGGTGGGCAGATGTACTCGCAACAGGGATGCTGACTTCGTTCGGAAGCAGCTGAGAAGGTCCTCGAGGTTACGGCTCCTGTTCAAGGCAACCAGGAGCGACGAGGTCAGGTGTACGAGCTTCGGGCGGAGGTGAGATTTTGGAGTCATGAATTGAATTATTTGGTTTTGAGCTCATATGGATCACGATTCGTGGGAGCAGGTGGCGTCTTTCTATACAGCCACATAATCACTCCTCTAAAAAAATCAGCTCCCGCTAAGAATCAGGGAGAGACTCTTTTCCTCTGTGAATTGTGATAGGAGATAGCGACATTGAAAATTCATTAAAATTCCTTGTCTATAGTGAAAATTTCACTATTAACGCATTGCGACACATTTTTTCTAGGAAGGATTTTTTTTTATAAGGCTAGGAAGGATCATTTGGCTTCATCACCTTGTGCTTGTGCAAAAGGGCTAGCTCCTGCCTCTTGGGCGCGCGCCTACGCACTCCGGTTTAGGTGGGCCCCATGTTGCAGTGACGGTGTGATCGGCTGCACAGTGGTAACCGACCCGTTTCTTCGACACCTGGCTCTCTCCCCCTTTCTACCCCCGCACCGCACCCACCGACCCGCCGTCCATCCCCGCATCCTCTCCGCCGCCGCCGCAGGCCCTCCTACTCTCCTCGCGAGCCCGGGGCCGCCGCCGCCGTCTGCACCAGACTCGAGGCTCTAATTGTGAGTGATTTTCCGCTTCCTCTTTCGGTCTGCTTTCCTCTCCCGTTTTCCCCCAATTGCGGTTTGGGGATTCTGCTGGGCAATATTAGGGCATCGGCTGCCGCATTGCGGTTCATAATTTTGGCGACTTTGCGAGCAAATGCGCGCCTGCTGGCGTTTTACTGACGGGAGAGTCCGTTCATGTCGCTTGCAGGCCGCAGATTACAGTCGCCACCGCGATCCTCCTCTGCCACCGGTTCTACCTCCGCCAGTCTCACGCCAAGAACGAGTGGCAGGTAACTATATGCGTTCCTTCCACTAAATGTACGCATCCTGCACGCATACGCTTGATGGCACAGCCAGATATTTCTCTGAGGTTTTATATGCATGCTGCACTGCACATTTCATCTCTGGAGTAACCAGAATGGTGCTGTAACCTAGCGGACAAGGGGTGGTTTTGTTTCTGCAGAGGACCTGATTTCGTATGTTTAGGTAGGACACTAGCCTTATATGAATCACCAGTTCAGGTGCCAAACCATAACTTATCACTGATGAATTATGACTGTTCATCCTTAAACTAATTGTTTTTTTGCGGATTCCTTTAACTATTGTTGGCATAATGTATAAACACATTATTAAATGACTGGAGCAATCCGTGGAGTAAGTTTAGTTTGTTAACACATAAAAGAAGCTTGGTCTTTTCTGCAATGGATTTCCACATTCAATTGGGGGTAAAATTGATCCTGTAATTGCCTATTGGTTTGCTACAGTGGCCGTAACTGACTTTTTTCCCTTAACTTTGTGGAGAGATTAACTAATTTCTTTTTCTTGTGTAGATATTTTGAGAGTGTAAATGTTTTTCTTTGTGGCTATCAGACCCTAACATTGCCTGACTATGTACCTTCGTTGGGTTTAATCGAGGGTAGTGTGTGTCATAAGAAAAATACACGAGCATGCAGATTCAAGGTGCCTTCATGTGAAATATTGCTGTGACGCACAGGAACGACTCGAGGATTTGAGAGTTGGGCATGGGAATTTTTAAAATGGTTGATGGCTACTGTACTGAGGATTTTTTATGCAGTGCTTATCCAGTAGAGCAGGGCTTATCGCGTCAAATAGGCCAAGTGCTTCTAAAAAAAAGCCAAGTGCTTATCCAATGTGTCTTAGTTTAGGAGTGGATTATCTAGCTAGGGTTTGTGATCTGATGTGTAAGCAAGTAGAAACAAATACGATCTATCATGAATTTGATCATTTTCTTCACTTGGGCTTACACCACATAAATATTTTGTCTGACCGCAAAGAGAAATTGAACTCTAAAATAACCATTTATGAGTACCATGATTGGATTTGATCGCTTATTCACCAGTCACTAGCAGGTTTTTTTAAAGCTACTTAACTGGGGGAAGTAGCTTTTTTTGAACTCCAGCATATTATAATGGGATACTGAGAAAAGGACTGCATTTGATGTCATAATCATTCTGAACCTCTTCTTCTAATTTCAGTTTGCTTCAGTCAGGGTCCTATAGGCGGTAACAAGCATCTCCATTAGATTGATCTGCCCCTATACGAGTCATTTATTGGAGTTAGTGGGATCAATTCCAGATTTTTCAAGGTAACATAAATGATGATTCATCTGTGACTTACTAACTTTTTTCTGTTGTATATTGTGATTCCATCCTTCATTGATATCCCTGCCCATACAATAGTTAAATTTATATTTGTATACTTGCTTGTATATGTGCATTCTTTTGATGTGATTGTAGGGCTTCACTTCTTGGCCATTTCATTCACTTTGGGTTAGCTTTGTAACTTTTAAGTTAATTGCTGCCATGAGCCGCAAGAGTGTTCAGTGTAACAATGTAGAGTAGTATTTGATAAAATTAAAAGTTTTTTCTTGCTTTTTTTATAGAGTTCATTGTGCTTTTCGTGAAGCTTTGTGTTCAATTTGTGCACCTAACAAATCCCCCTTGATAGGCATAGCCTAATGTATTTTTCCTAAAATCTTATGCTGTTATTGAAATTTTCAAATCCATAGTTTGCATGTGAGGCCATATATGTCTACTGACCCAATATGCATCCTACAGATTTCTCATAATTCTGATAAAGGTGAAATCAGTGGCTGCTTTCAGCCTTTAATTGTTTCTATGGTTAACAATTTTTTTGTCTCTGAAGGTATGCATCAAACATAGAATAGACCAGTGGAAAATCCCCTTTTCTCCCTGATTTGCATCTTCTGTGTTTTCAACATTAGATATTCATAGCAGTTATCGATTATTTGCTGAATTCCTTGTTGCCCTTTTGAATTTGATTGGTCAGTTTTTTTATCGGAAACTTTTGGCACTTAGAGACCACAAGTGCTGCAGCAAGCAACTAAATAAAAATATTTTCTTGGTTATTCCCTTTAATATCTTTAATTTTTATCAATTACGTCACTTCAAGTTCTAGCATAAGTTTGCTAAGATGGTGTTCTGATCTTTCTTGCATGCTGGTCCTGGTGGTTTCTTTTCACAAAGTTTGCAAGTAGCAGCCATACATTTTTTGACCTTTTCCTGGTAAATTTACTCTTTGCTCTTGAAGTTTCTAAATGTAGGTGGTTAAATTTGGTAGTCTGATGAACCTATGTTCTTGATTTACATTGTTTTAATTTATTATGATTTTAAATATGTAGGACAGCTTTGGTAACAGATTGCATGAAAGGAACAGAAACAATCCTTTCATATTTCCCACCAGAAACATTGTGTGTTTCTTTAAATTGGCTCACGTGATGCCTTCTTAGTGTCAGGATGCAATTGCTCTATTGTTACAAAATGTTGAGGGTCCTTATAGTCCTGATCAGTCTTTGATATTTCTAATTTTATAGCACCGAGTTCTGCAAGAGATTGGTTGTGATTCAAAACTTTACTAGAGGCTGCTAAATAAGTTCATTGAAATTGCTGGAATAATATGAAATAGCAAAAATGGTTGTGTAGACAATGGTTGTTAGTTTATTTTGCCTTAAATATTTCGAGTTATTTTGTAGTGTGGTAGGATTGTAAAAGGACTAAGTGGCACGATAATATCTTCGATGAAGTCATGAGCATGTACTATAATTGTTTTTCATGTATTGTAACGCACAATTCCAAGGTACTAAAATTTTGTTTTGGCTATCACACATGGTCTCTGGACAGATGCACTTTTGGTGATCCTCCCTGCATTAGCCAAGCAAATGACTTGTATGGCAGTTACACTTTTTTTTATATATAGACCTGCTTCTGACTCAATAAAACAGTAACTGGCATGCATGTATACTTTTGCCTGTTCACCTTTGCCCTCTGGTGTTTTCTATTGCATACCTGGAATGTTAGTGTAAACATCAATTTTATGAAAACATCATTACAAATCCCCTTTGATAGGCATAACCTAATGTATTTTTCCTAAAATCTTATGCTGTTATTGAAATTTTCAAATCCATAGTTTGCATGTGAGGCCATATATGTCTACTGACCCAATATGCATTCTACAGATTTCTCATAATTCTGATAAAAGTGAAATCAGTGGCTGCTTTCAGCCTTTAATTGTTTCTATGGTTAACAATTTTTTTGTCTCTGAAGGTATGCATCAAACATAGAATAGACCAGTGGAAAATCCCCTTTTCTCCCTGATTTGCATCTTCTGTGTTTTCAACATTAGATATTCAGAGCAGTTATCGATTCTTTGCTGAATACCTTGTTGCCTTTTTGAATTTGATTGGTCAGTCTTTTTATCGGAAACTTTTGGCACTTAGAGACCACAAGCTGCAGCAAGCAACTAAATAAAAATATTTTCTTGGTTATTCCCTTTAATATCTTTAATTTTTATCAATTACCTCCCTTCAAGTTCTAGCATAAGTTTGCTAAGATGGTGTTCTGATCTTTCTTGCATGCTGGTCCTGGTGGTTTCTTTTCACAAAGTTTGCAAGTAGCAGTCAGACACTTTTTGACCTTTTCATGGTAAATTTACTCTTTGCTCTTGAAGTATCATATTCCCGATGTTTCTTTTTTATTCACCTCAAACTTCTTCTACCATTGAAACATCATAGGCAAAGAAATATTATGAATTCGGTTGGCCTTTGGATGTGTCGTACCAAGCTTTGTTTCATGGCGTAACTAGGATCTTGGATGATATACTTATTTCATATTTGTACATGTTTTATATTTTTATTGTCCCGTTGAATCCAATATGTCTTGCAATATAAATATTTTATTGCCCGTAGCAACGCACGGGCACGATCCTAGTAGATCTCATAAATTGATGATAGATGTTTTCATCGTGTCATCTATTTTGTCTGCTTGCTAATCAATGGTTCTCACACGAGTTTTGTTTTTATTGGATTCTAACTGGTATATTACACATGCTATGCTATTTCAAGGTAGTCGGCATGGTGAAGGCTGCAGTGGACACCAAGCGCACACTTATGAGCAAGAAGGATAATATCCGCAATGCATGTGTCATTGCTCCCAGTGACCATGGTACGTGTTTATTCATTGCCAACTACAGTGTTAGTTGTAGCTTGCTCGCCCATCTTCATTGATTCAGTGCTCGTATATAGAAGTGTGACTTTATTGCTTCATTATTTAAAGCTTTGTCATAACCTCTATGCTGCTATCAGGCTGCTTCTTGACAATTTAATGCTTGTATTTTCCAACAATGTGGTAGTTACATGCATCTTGCTTGTTTCATTAGTATCACAGTTTGATAATAAACATGTGAATTTGCTGCAGCACTCTCTATCTCGCTTCATGGCTTTTTAAATACATTCGGTTTTTCTGCACCCTAACATATTGTGCATCTGCAATGCACTAACTTTACTGTTTTGTTCTCTTTGCAGACAAGGCTATTCTTATGGATTCCCTTATGGCAGCTGCTGGGACTGCAAATGAAGCTCCAAGTGATTTCCGCTTGACTCGTGCAGGTGCCCTTGCACAAGAAGTCCTGAAACAGAAAACATTTGAGTAAAATAACAAGAAGAAACTAAACAATACTATGGAAACATTATAAAAAATAAGTGCATTATAATTTCTTACTGTTTGTAATACCAACACCTTTAAGCTCTTCTCCCCAAGGATCAATAACTAATGGCAGGGCAATAATAACAGCTCTCTTTATTAGTCCAGAATGAAAGAGGCCGCGTAAGAATGCGCAGACCTGGGAAAATAATGTGTTTACATCTCAACTATACAACATGAACATGTATACCAAATATACAACATTATTAGATATACATACCTGCCTAGTTTTACCCAGACCCATGTCATCAGCGAGTATTACCCCACTGTCCTTGCAGTGCATGGACCATAACCATCTGATTCCTTCTCGTTGATGCAGAAAAAGATCATCGTGTACAAGGTAAGGAAGATGGAAGTCTTCCATTCTACTGTTATATATAGCCTTCAGAGTAATATCCGGAAGGCTGTGATCATGATGAAGAACAACAGATATTGCTCGAAGTGGAAACGCATTAAGCGCGTTCTCCTTTGTGATAGTTGCATTCTTGGGGATGTACTTATTAAGGCCGATTAATGCAACAATGTTAGCATAGTAAACATTCTTGGTAGACTCAAGTTTCTTTTCCTCGAAGATTCCAGCGCTTTGCAGGCTCTCTACATAATAATCTTTCTGTCCCGGCACATGGTTGGAGCCCAATACGTGAACTTTCATGCCTATTTCAACCTTTCCTGAGAAGACACGCCCGAAGACAAATGACACTGCCTTCTTAGATGTTGGGATCATCTTTAAAATATAGATAACGGGTGGACCATTCGGATCACATTTTCGGATGGAAGAAGCATAGGAATTATTTAGTGGTCCCGTGTACAAGTTCTCCACACGATATCGCTGTGCTTTCGCAGGAGAAGGGAGGTGAAGTATATGATCCGAATGATCCGCTTGTCATCTATATTTCAAAGATGATCCCAACAAGGCAGGGTCATTTGCCTTTGGCTGTGTCTTCTCAGGGAAGGTTGAAATAGGTATGAAAGTTCGCGTATTGGGCTCCAACCATGTGCTGTAACAGAAAGATTATTATGTAGAGAGCCTGCAAAGCGCTGGAATCTTCGAGGGAAAGAAACTTGAGTCTACCAAGAATGTTCACTGTGGTAACATTGTTGCATTAATCGGCCTTAATAAGTACATCCCCAAGAATGCAACTATCACAAAGGAGAACGCGCTTCATGCGTTCCCACTTCGAGCAATATTTGTTGTTCTTCATCATGATCACAGTCTTCCGGATATTATTCTGAAGGCTATAGCTAACAGTAGAATGGAAGACTTCCGTCTTCCTTACATTGTACACGATGATCTTTTTCTGCATCAACGAGAAGGAATCAGATGGTTATGGTCCATGCACTGCAAGGACAGTGGGGCAATACTCGCTGATGACATGGGTCTGGGTAAAACTAGGCAGGTATGTATATCTAATAATGTTGTACATTTGGTATACATGTTCATGTTGTATAGTTGAGATGTAAATACATTATTTTTCCAGGTCTGCGCATTCTTACGCGGCCTCTTTCATTTTGGACTAATAAAGAGAGCTGTTATTATTGCCCTGCTATCA
The DNA here is from genome assembly GCF_000263155.2 of Setaria italica. Lineage (NCBI taxonomy): Eukaryota > Viridiplantae > Streptophyta > Magnoliopsida > Poales > Poaceae > Setaria > Setaria italica. Next base: position 10,335,974 of record NC_028450.1, on the reverse strand, counting down.
GTTATTGATCCTTGGGGAGAAGAGTTTAAAGGTGTTGGTATTACAAACAGTAAGAAGTTATAATGCACTTATTTTTTATGATATTTCCATAGTATTGTTTAGTTTCTTCTTGTTCTTTTACTCAAATGTTTTCTGTTTTAGGTTCACAGATGCAAAAACCCAGAAACACTTGAAGCAAGTTTTTACGGTTAGTCTTCACATGGACGTTTTCCCTTTTATTAAGGTTGCTATTGGTACACAGCTACTTGTTTGTTCACATTAGATATGGATCCTCTTCGCAGGAAGGAGGCCTGCTCTGTACAACATATGGTATGTTCAGTAAAATGGAGGAGGAGTTGGCGTTAAGTGAGGATGGCGAAACTTGGGACTATCTATTCATGGATGAAGGCCACCGTGCCAAAAATAGGAAAGCAGAGATAGCAAAATCTCTTTTTTTTTTCTAGAATACGCAGGAGAGCTGCGCATCATTCCATTAAGAAGAGATAAATAGCAAAATCTCTGAAGAAAATGAAATGCAGGCACAAGATAATAATCACAGGAACTCCAATACAAAACAATCTCGAGGTCCCCCCTGCCCACCGCCCCCCCCCCCCCCCCCCCAACTCCCTCTACTCACTTTGGAATGAAAGTTTCTCTTTATATAATAATTCTACTAAATGTGCAGGAGTTCCATACGCTTATGGACATATGTAAACCACTTTTACTTGAAGATCATGATAGCTTCCATGTGAAATACATTCTGCCAATTACCGGGGGAAGCACAGGGATGCGGAGCCTCATTTAAAAAGCAAATATGTTCAACTTTCATCTGTAATAACTCCTAGTTCTAATCCTTTCTTTATCCATAGTGCCAAAAGTGTTGGATTTTCTTACTTTTTTTTTCTGTGCAGAGATTGGCGAAACTTACAAATCCTTTCATTCTACGGAGGACTAAAGAATTGTTGAAGGCTGAAGGATAACTAACTTCAAATAAGTATGAGTACACCATATGGCTCCAGCTAAGTCCTTGCCAGGTGATCTGATTGATAATGATTTTACCTTTCTTGTGTCCCTTTTTGCAATGAATGTTTTTGATGGCACCCCATTTCAGTAAAACGGATGATGTTCCTGGCTCAATAATTTTCTAAATCCATCTCACCCAAATAACAATGAAATCGAGTTGTTGTAGCATCTCTATAATTGTGTGGTGTTTAATCATGTCAAATGTTAATATATTCAACAGTCTAGGCTACACGTCCTTGAATTATCCTAATTTTGGTGAAACAATATTGGTTTTGGTGAATGATAGAGGTGGACTTAAACTACTATTTGCCAGCAATGTTGTCAAAAGTCTCGTATCTTTTTGTAGTCTATTTTCTCTTGGTACTGTGTTTTCTCCCTTCCTCTTGTAGATCTTTTTAGGCCTTATCTTTAGCTCAGATTTGTACAGTGTTTTTTCTCTATATTAAAATGATTACCAAAGTAGGGTCTACCTTACTGTAATTACCTAAAAAAATGTAGAATTCAAGAGAGGAACTGGAATATAACCATCAACTCCCACTGGGTTGTTGCTCTTTGGCACTGTATAATTATGAATGAGTTGGTAGGTTGATATTTCCATTGAAGAAGTCATTTATACAAGTCTTCTTTTATAATATTCTAACAACTTTTCATGAAGAGGCCATATGCATTTGTCCCAAATTTACTCCATCTGATTGTACACCTTTTCCTCCAATATTCTTTTTTACACTTGAGTGGCTACAAAATGTGTTTCATTAGGATTTTCATGATGTTATTTTCCTTTATATAAAGTGGCCTTTGTTCTTCTTGTTTATCCAAGACTACCAAGATGTCATCATGATCTTGTTCAATGTGTTGAAAGCCTACTTTGTGTACAGGTCAACTACTACAGTACTCTTGTCACAAGCGATTTGTTGAGGATACAAGGGAATGCACTCACTGCGACCAAAGTAAGTATCTCAACTTTGTCACTTTCTGGTTCCTGCACTTGTATTTTCACCTTCTTTGTTTCTGCAAATCAGATTGCACGGGACATATGTAGACATCCGTGTCTCTTGATGCAAAATTACTCACCAGAAGAACCAACAAATGAAAAGGACAATGCCGTTGCACTGAAAATAAAAAACAGTCTCTTTAAGATATTCCCTCCACATGATTTGTGTGAAGATGACTGTAACATATCCAGCAAAATAAACTTCATTTTGTATCTTGCGGTAAGTTCAATATTCATATGAGCTCTAAAAAACGTTGTCTATTCAGAGAAACACTTTTCTAAACTTCTTACTTTGCAGCACAAACTGGTGATCGAAGAAGAGCATAAGGTTCTTGTTTTTTCACAATCACCTCATATGCTGAAAATATTGGAGGTATATCCCACCCACCCAATTTAAATGGCTATTTATGATAATTATTCCTGTCCTGCTGTGTATAAATTTTATTTTTAAAAAAATTATGGGTATGGTAAACCTCCGTGTGAACAATTTTGTCAAGTAGTTAATCTTTAAGCAAAGGTGTATTGGAATCATCTTTTAACATTTTCAACTGAAAATGCAGCAAGCGCTTGGAAGTGTTATTGACAAGGAGAAGATCGTTCGAATGGATGGATCTACAAAGCGACGTGATAGAAATAGGATGAGAATGGTGCCTCTTCTTTCGTTCCTTACATATATTATCTATTTGAATGTGCTTTATTTTTTTTGAAACGATATTTGAATGTGCTTTAAGTGCTAGCATATTTTATTTGGTTATTCTATTTCTTTAGTTATTTGTTCCATTAATCTCATTTGTGATTCATTAATATATTGCCCAAAGGATGTCTTGTCCTAAGTACAGCATGAAAATGAAGTTTCTGAACAGAACTAAATACTTGTGTGGTATTTGCAAGCTTTGTAGAATATCAGTAAAACAAACAGTCGTGCTAAGCGCCATCTTAGTTTTGTATGTAGCACAGGTGAAACAAAATAGTTGTACCATGCTTTGTTCAACTTTGCACTATCATAATTTTGTGTGTAGCACCTGCATAATTTTCACATAGTAATTTCTGTGTGATAAATTTTCTTTGGAAAGTATAATGTTGGAAGTCATGACAATTCAAACAAAACAAAGTAACTCTAAAATCATTGGATCTGTTTGTTAAGAAAGAATTCATTTCTTTTGTGCATTTTGTTGCACAGGCATTTCAATGTCAGCAGTCGCGTAAGGAGTCCCCTAATTCAGAGTCATCAGGGTCATCTATTTCAAAATCTTCAGATTTAGATTTGTCCAAGGTTTGTGAACCTTGGATCTTTCTAATGACAACAAGAGTCGGCGGAGTAGGCCTGAACCTCACAGCCGCTACTCGTGTGATAATAGCTGACCCTTCAGAAAACCCTAGGTTTGCTCACTAATGTTGATGATTAACATATGGCAAATTGGCAATGTGCAAAATAGTAATATTTCTTTTTGCAGCGATGATAACCAAGCAGTAGACCGTGCATATCGTATGGGGCAAACGAAAGACGTTATTGTATATCAACTGGTGACTTGTGCAGCTATTGAGGAACACACGTATCGAGAACAGGTTAAATTCTTTTTCTTAACTTACTTCGACAAACAAAAGACAAAACTAACATGCTTTCTCGATAGCAATTTGTTGTGCTGCACCACACACATTATATGGATTCAATACTTTAAAAATATAAATAAGCTACTGCTTTTACATGACAAATTAGATTTTCCATTAACAAAATGGATTAGCCAATACAGCATTCAATCCATTTTATTACTAGTTTGTGAAAGAAAAAACGCTCTATCAAAATGTGTGTACATTTTTGTGTCCCAATCAAATCTTGGGTCAAACTCAACCCACTTTCATTTGTAGATACTGAAGATCGAAACTTCGTTTGGTATTTTGGGAGAACAACCGTGCATGAAATCAATTTGTGAAAAGGTATCTCAAACTTATTTTAGTCTCAAGACTATTCTTGGGACTTGAACTGTTTACTCCCTTTTTCTCGTTTGCATAACAGGAAGGACTTGTCCTTACTCTGCCACCCTTCGGGTTTAAATTTTGCAAAACCCATCGAGAACTTGTTCGAATTTATGGCCTCGAAATGAACATGTAAGAATTCCTTTACCCTTTCTTCTTTTTGTCTCATTAATCTTTCATTACCTTGTGGGCTTTATAATTTTCTTGCTTCAAACTTGTTTCAGAGTATTATCAGATCTGGGCCTTCACCACGAGGCTGTGATTGCAGCACACTATCATTCTCTTCTCTTCTCAGTGAAGGAAGATGAAGTTGATGACTACGAAATGGAGGCACGAACACCTTGTTTTATGCAATAATTTTTATTTGATCTGATCCTAATAATTTTTTATATACTTTTAATAGGTCCTTGATCCCAAGCAAGGAAAGTCAAAGTCCAAAGGTTCATAAACAAGGCTCTGTTAATATTATTGTAATGAATTTTTAATATTCGGTCCACTTGCGTAGTATCCTTACAGAAGGTATTTACTCTGCAGAGATTAAGAAGAGGGATGAGGTGATTCAATATATAAAGATAGATCTACCACCAGAAGCAGTATGTTTTCATCAGTTCTTTAATCTTGGGCATGCTGCTATTTAATCTGAGTAAATTTCAAAACCTACAACCATTTTGACATGTGTACAAAACTAAAAATACTTTGACATTACGTTCGACTATAAATTTCTGACCAAACCCATTCTTGTCATCGCGGATCCACCTGTCAGCCCTCATTGGAACCTACCATTCCTGTTTACGAGCTGGAGGCAGATGTGTACCTGACCCACATATATTGGGGCTGTGGAAGCCATGTTTGTCCATGGTTGAGGCCCATTACAAGTTACACAAGCATGTTTATGTTTGTAGCTGTCCACATGAGGTTGCAGCACTCCACCACATTGCCCTAGTCGCCGCACTTGCAAACGCATGCAAGGAGATGGCTTGAAAAGTTCCCTTTAGCTGCATGAATTTCATGTTTACACATGCAAGTAAACCAAATATGGGTTTGGGAAATGACAGGTTTATCATAAGCTATTTTCAAGATTAATAGCTAATGTCCGTCAGGTTCTAGACAATGCCAACCAAAAAAAATCTCTAACTGCCATAGTTTGACGTCCATTCACAAAGGCCACCCAAGCCAGCCAACATCAGATGCTGGTCAGGCATTAGCTCCTTTTGACTCCTGGGTAACAGAAGCCAAGCAAGCCAGACCTCCCCCCTCTAATGCTTAGCTGGTATCTTATTTATCCATTTGAAAGCATTTTCATTCACCTTCTTTAGCTCCATTGCAATCTTGAATTCAAACTCTGTAATTGCAGTGCAGGAAATTCTGGTACAAGTGCCTCTCCTATTATGTAAATTCTGCACTTGGGAAAGTATGTTTAACTGCATGTTGCAGCCCAAGCAAAAACACTCAACCAAATCAAACATAACAGTTTGCTATTTTCTAAAACATAATGTTTTTCTCTCCTTTTTTATGTAGTTCAAGCACCCATGGTTTTCGCCATCTGCATGAACCACACCCGGTTGTGCTGGTTCTCCTTGCCTACTATACCAAATGCCTAAGGAAACATATTATTGTTGGCATCTTTTGCAGTTGCAGCCAACACATGACCTCCATCGCTAAGCTTCACAAAGCAGCCATCAACACCTATGAAGGGTCTACAGCGACTTAGAAAACCATCTATCTGAGCTTTAAGGCACATGAAAAGGCCAAAGAACCTAGTTAGTCCCTGCCTGGACACTATAGCTACCCAAACATGGCTACCTCTGTAGTCCCTTAACCTCTTGTATTGTTCTTTGTGGTTGTGAAGCACTCTCTCACAAGCTTTAGCCATCTGCTTGGTTATCTCCACAACAAACAAACTGTGCACAACATCCATGAGAGCTGTTTACCTTCCAGGAAGGATCACTTCATATCTGCTCTTCAAAGGCTTTAGCAACCCACTCAGCACTTATCTTGCTGCTACCCTCTATTGTACCATATCCGTGTCTCAAAAAGCTAAGTCATAACAGTGGGCTCCCTTCCAACTTTATGATGTTATGTGAAAAGGGCAGTTTTTCTCTTCACGATGCAATAACTTCACTAGGCTCATTCTTAGAGAATATTTTGTCAAGCTTACATTTCGAACTTTTTTCTAGTGGGTCCTCATAGTCCAATTCCTCCTCTAGGTTTTCCCCAATATGTTCCATAGTAGGATGATTAGTGATTTGCTGTGTTGGAATGATATCTGCATTCCGAGAGTGTGTGTGTGTGTGTGTGTGTCAATAAGCTAACCTTGCTTTCTCTATATGCCTTTTGCAGCTGAAAGTAAATCGTATACCATACATTATCGGAGAAGACACGTAGCATTTTCACATTCTATCACTGTCTTTAGGACTAAGTGTAGCAAGAGCACACTGTCACATCATATCACGATGACTCTAGAAGAAGCATCATTGTTTCGGGTCACTATGCAGGAGAGGGCAGTGTCACATCAATCAAAAGTTGGTGGGCACTAAGCAGCTTCCATTGGTGGCAGTGGCAGCTTCAGCTGCTATGGTTTCAGAGAGACTTTGGATAGGGAGCAGAAGTGAAAGCGGCCCTCGGGTAGCAACTGGATGGGCCTGGAGAGGGAGCCTGTAAACTATTTCCCACCCGGACACTGTATTCTTGTTGATATGCTATGGTTGCAAACCCGTATCATCTGTAACTTGCACATGTAAATCTGTCTCTAGATAAAATTTGCTTTGACTGCGACTAGTGGTAACTCAGTGATACCAACAACAATGTTCGTGGGCAGTCTGTAGTGCGAGTGCAACTTCAGTTGCATGGCCCGTTTGGTCCTGTGTTAAGTCTAAACCACTCCGTAAAACTCTGCTTACAACAACATGATCTGAAGTCCAGAACCTGATTGCCGCGCGGCGGCCTAACGATGTTATTCTGAAGATATGTCGCCTCCAAAACGGCGGTCCGCCAAAATCAACTTGGAAAAAAGCCATTTGCATGCACAAAAGAAGGCACTTGGAGCAAAAACTTTGATTCTCATGATGTATGAGTCTTGCCGTGAATGGCTTGACACACGGAAGGTGAAGAGATTTCACCACTCGCGTGCCTGCTGGTATGCCACAAGATGATGCCGTTGCATGGCAATGCAAAGACCCGAGAACTGGACTGGATGGAGTAACACCACTCCCATAGGCGTGTTCAGCATTGTCTCGCCACTGTTACCGGCCGTCGTCCCGGCCGTGCAGCACGTCCAGAGCATCAAGTCGTCATCGAGGTCCATATCATCCGGCTGCCGTCTTGGTGATGCTCAACTCCTCTTCTTTCTTCCAGCCTAAAGATGCAGGATTACAAGTGAGATCAATTTATATTGCCATTTGTTTATGCATATGGCTATAGACTTTTCTGAACGTGACCAAGACCCGATCGTCAGTCAGTCAAGCTCTGGCTGCTGCAGGGGTGTTCGGCTGTGGGCTGCAGCTACAGCTGTGCAGCCCTCCAACGACAACAGTGCACAAGACATCCGACCAATAGTTGTCACGTCAGCAACAGTACATGCAGCAGCAGCCAAAACAACCGCTTAAATCCACCGAAGACCAACTCCAACACGGCAGTCGGCCGGTCTTGGCTGGCGACGGCCATGCCCGTCATCGTCGACGACACATAAACATACTCGCTCCGTCCCTAGATAACGGTAGTTTTCGCTTCCTGATAAACAACTTTAACTAAATATGTATAAAAAATATCAATATTTATGATACAAAATTAAAATTTTAGATAGATGTTTGAATCTAATTTTTTTAAAAAATTATTCAAAGATACAAATAGTACACGTATTTTCTATAAATCTAGTTAAACTTGTGGTACGAAAACAAAAATAACAGTTATTCAGGGACGGGTAACTAGGTGACGTTGACGCCAATCTCAATATATTATGATAATAAATAATGCAGAAAAGAAGATAGATGGCGTGCCTCAACAGAGCTATCGCAGGCGGTTGTTGGTGATCCATCCGAACGAACAGGAACATTACCTGTGTTCTTGGGCCGGCCCATGTATCCTCCCTATCGGGTTACCGAAAGCCCATCATATACCTACTACCATCTAAACCAACAGAAGGAAGGAGGAAGAAGGCCCGAAAACACTTCCCCGCGGCCCATTTATATCGACCAAAAGCCCAGCCCAGTCAACAGCGCGGCGTCCGTCGGCGGCCGCTATAAAGCGCTAGGGTTTTACGCCTCTCCGCCCCCCTCCCCACGCCGCCACTGCCCCCCCAACCAGCCCGCGCGCCTCCGCCTCGAACCCTAGCGGAGCAACGAAGGAATGGTACGTGCGCGCCGCCTCCACCTTCCCCGCCTCCTTCCGTCGCTAACGTGTTGCTTCGTCTCGCGGCTGTTGTTGTTGTTGCTGTGGCTCGCAGGGGAAGGGTACCGGCAGCTTCGGCAAGCGCCGGAACAAGACGCACACGCTCTGCATCCGGTGCGGCCGCCGCAGCTTCCACCTCCAGAAGAGCACCTGCTCCTCCTGCGGGTACCCCGCCGCCCGCATCCGCAAGTGTAAGATCCGCCATCACGCTTTCCCTCTCTCTTCCTCTATTTCCCTCGCTGGTAGATCTGTATAGGTTCGGTGTTCCCCGTGCAAGTTGCGTTGGCATGGCTTGATTGTATATGCTGTTCCGTGTTCATAAGCTTGCGGATTGCTGTGTTAGACGTCAACACATCTTGTTAGATGACCTACTTTACCGTGTAATGTTGAGCGTGGAGGATGTTTCTATGAACTGAAAGTTTGATGGCTTGCTGTTAGTTTTTTACTTATTAGGGATGCGTGGTTATATGCACATCTATTACTGGTTTTCCTGCCTGGTTATGTGCTTTCTGTTTAGTAGTTTGATGAATTTGTTCGTGCGGGAAAGGATGAAGAAAACATTGGTCCGTGTTTCTGATTATCCGTGACCGACAACGATGTGTTTCAAACTGATCCCAGTCTGCCAAATGTATATTCTGTTCGTGCCTTGTTTGGGCATTGCTCTCAGTTAGATACCTCACTGTATTTGTTTATGTATATCTGTCTGCTCCTTGATTTTGTTTCCTACCAGTCAAATCGCTATGATGAATCATGAAAATATAATCGCATGTCAGACTTCAGAGATGCAATTGCATTGATGAGAAGATATTTCATGTTCTGAGAAGTGGTGTACTACTTTACCGTGATTATTCACTGGTTTCATATTTTCAACCCAAATGTTTCTGGCTACTTCCTCCATTTATCTCTTTTGGAAATGTTCCTGCAATTAGTACGTGAGTTGTTACATGAGTTTGCAATTCGTATGTATATGTTACATGAGTTTGCAATTCGTTTAAATACCTTTCTGGCCTGCTTCAACTCTAGAGGGTCAAGTGATGAGTAACAAACTGCAACAATATGATGGGAGTAATAATACTCCTATGATTCCCAAGTATTTAAGTCTCTGATGATCCCTCTTTTATTATTTTTGGCAGTTTGTTTTTGGTCAATTTTTTCCCTTGTGACTTGCAGACTTCAGAGGTGTCATGCAATAAGAAAATATTTCACGCCCTGCGCAGCATCATACTACTTTATTTTGATTGTCACTGTTACTCTTTGAATTTTTTCAGCATTTAGTATTTGGCCCTCATTGTGCTGCAATTGTATCTGTTTTGCTTTATTTCTTTGAAATTAAACTGCACCAATATGGAGTTAAATTCCTTTGATTCCCAAGTATTTAAGTCTCTGATGATACCTCAGCATTTTGTTTTGTATTCTATTTGCAATCTCTCTTCTGGAACAAAAACTAATATCTGTTTCTGTTGTACCTTTTGCCTTTACATGTTTTTTCCTTCAAGTGTTCATCTAATTGGTCTAGGTTTGCAATCCACTTGTCAAGCATTAAAGCTAACCTTGCTATTTGTTTACTTGGTTGTTGGATTAAGCTGTCTGATTGCACTTCCTATATAGTTTGGGTATCTTGTCTCCAATCCTGGATGTTAACATGGTGGTTGCATCAATTCAGATAACTGGAGCGTGAAGGCCATCAGGCGCAAGACCACTGGAACAGGAAGGATGAGGTACCTGCGACACGTGCCTCGCCGTTTCAAGAGCAACTTCAGAGAAGGTACCTGACTGATCCCTGCGAGTTTGGGCATGGAAAATATCTTTTTTCTTTGATGAAGATTGACTGGCTACAAATTGATAACTTGTTTACTTGAATTCAGGGACTGAGGCTACCCCCAAGAAGAGTGCTGCTGCTGCCAACTAAGTCTGGATGTTGCCATTGAAGAACCTCGGAAGCTAGAAGTTGGGAACTTTTTTGGTTGAATTGTACTGCCTGAACTCTATTTAGCCGTAATACTATGAAAGCACTGGTTTGCCGTACTTTTAAATTAAAGTCAGACGAACATCCGAATTCGTTGCTCCGGGGTTAGTAGCAGTGCATGGTTTTCTGAGCAATTAGCACTGGTTTTGCCGTACCTTTAAATTAAAGTCAGACGAACATCCGAATTCGTTGCTCCGGGGTTAGTAGCAGTGCATGGTTTTCTGAGCAATTTAAGTTTGCTTGATTTCAGCTGTCTTTGCCACCAGTTGTGCTCTTTTGTAGTCTGTCTATCGATGGCTGGCCGCCTGTCATTTGCAAGGAGCTTTAGTATGGCCTGTTTAGTTCCCCTTTTTCCCGACTTCCCTTTTTCACAACTTTGGCACTATAATTTTGGCACTATGCAAAAAGAATGCAAACTTTACCACTTCCAATTTGGGAACTTGCTGTATATAGTTCAGCCAGATTTTTGCAGATGAACTGTTGGGAATCCGATCGAATCCAAGCGCCACCACTATCGCCAAAAGATTTGTCTCCGCTGTCGGCGCTCTGCCTCCACGTTTCCGTCTATCTCTCGTTCCTCAGCCCCTCCTCGAGCCCGGGCTGGCGCTCCTCCCGCCTGATCTGGCGAGCACGAAGCGCTATCCCTGGTGTGGGTGCTCCGTGCTCGAGGACCGTGAGGGCTTCCCACCGGGGGTGGTATGGATCTAATTTGGGGAGGTCCTGGTGGCACACTTGGAAGACATCTGTAGATTGAGCGGGATCTCATTAGACTTGGATTTCCTGTCGACAAGCAAACAGCCTAACAATGCAACAAGCCCAAACGATTTTAGGGGGTGGGTACAACTCTAACTCTGATGGGGTGACTTTGCTTCTTGGGGGTACAACTCTGAGCTGGGTACCGTACTCAAGGGGCGAGTCTTCATCGAGTGATCTTCTAATGAAATGAGGAGTGCCAACACATCGTCCTCCACTGAGGGTGGCTCGACGACTTCAGAGCCTCTTCTGAAATGTAATTAAATATCATGGTTTGTATACATGGTTTAACTTTCCCATGTACTTTTAATTTTGAATTTTCTTTTGCCTATTTACTTATATATACATCAATTATTTTTTTCTAAGAATGGGATAAAATTATATTTTTCATGTACCAAGCTAATAATTTGATTAATAAGTATAGGTAGTTTAGAAATATTTTTTACATGACGAGATTAGCAATGGTCACCACCCACCATTGGTAGTGCAACTCGGATGATCAACATTGATAGTGCAGGTTACAAGCTATGTTTTGAGCTTGATGTTGACGATGGCTATTTAGGTGACACTAATTCGGAATAAGTGATATAGATGTGCTCATCCTGAAAACTACAATACAAGTATCACAAATGAAAGTAAGGTGGATTTGTCCATCCGGAAGACCACAATGCAAGTTATGTACATACCGTTCTTTTAGATAAGAACATATATATTTTCCAGCAGGCTTGCGCCGAGGCAATGTTCCCATTGAAAACCAAGTCGTTTCTGGTCTTCCAGATGTTCCAGGCTTGCGTGTGTATTATATATCTTTGTTCCAAATGTCCGGTGTATATATTATCCTGTTGTTGTTTGATTTGCATTACCAGATGTAGTCGTATCGTTACTCGTTAGCACAGCAATAATGGAATAATGGGCTTGACTTATTGCAATTTCAGAAATTCCAAATAAATCTCAAAGGCTAGTCATGAGTAAGTGGTGGAAGTGGTGTAAACTTTTAGTCCCACATTACTAGTGAAGGAGTAGGATGACCAACATAAATATGGAGGTTGTCTCCACTCCTCCAAGATATGTGTGTGGGGAGAGAAGGAAAGCTCCACATGCGCGATCACTCGTCACACCTCGGTGGGGTTTCCTTTTGTCATTTTATTTTTTGGTTACTTGGCTCGGAAGCCTAATCGGTTTAGATCACGATCACGATGTGAGATCGTGGGCTCTCCTATATATACAACCTATCGGCCTCTACCGAAAATCATCTAATCAAGCTACGGTTTGCCTCTTCTCGCTGCTGCGCCATCACCGTAGTCTACTCCATCCCGAGCGCCGCCGTGCACCGATGAACAGGAGAGCAGGTCTCCGGAACCTCTTGCTCTTGTGATCCTGCACCGGGAGAGGGCGAATAAGGTTTTATGGAAGCGCTCCGCGCGACTGCTCAAGGTCTTCACCATGGCTCGTCTTCCGTCCAAGTTCGGCGTTGCAGCGGGCCATCGTCTTCGTCGTTGTCTGCTGCGCTCCATCCGCAACATCGTCGTCGTTCCATCAGCACCGCTTGTCGTCATGGCTGTACCCGCTAAGTATGTACACCATGGTTTGATATGTTATTTCAACATATTTTCTGAGAATATGAAGTTGTGCTTATTGTTGCCTAGTATGTTAGAGATTTGCATTCTAGGCTTTATTCTTGCTATGATAAATCTAGTTCGGAATTTAATCACTCGCGAAACTGCAAAAGTCACCTTTGTAAAGCGTGAAGTATACGTTGTGAAATCACATGACAACATTTGGTAAAGAGTGAAGTATATATTGAAGAAAAGATGTCTCTCAACTTGAGCAATTTCTTCTCTTGCCCCCTCGTACCTGGAGGTGGAGAGAGTGTCTTGTTATATTGTTAATTTGACATGTACTCTCTTGATCATCTAAAACCAAAAACTAGGTAATACATGATGACTATTTCAATTTGAGGCCCAAACATGTACTGATTAATTAATACGCATACATCCCTGAGAATAATGGTCCTGCCTGCTACTATGCATCACACACTGTCTGACGGACCGCACTGAACTGAACTTTGAGGTGCTTCATTCAAGCACTGTGCTTTCATCTGTAATTCTTGCTGTTTCTTCTTCTGAACTACTCCTTCAGATCGACCTGCGCGCTACAATTTGAGAGCTAACCAGTCTGTTCTTCAAACTACGCTGCCGTGATTTCTTTGCCAGCTGTGCACACTTCTGAACGCACACTCACATATCCTGTACAGTAGTATATATTGATGAAACGAAGAGGGCAGGCTCTCTTCCATGCTCTGCATACTGACTTACTGATCTTGCGTTTGGAAATAAATAATAAATGAGCATAGACGTACGCGAAGGTATTTAGAACAGATTATCCATCCAGTAATTTATGTCCCGGATGACTTCGCATCCGGGATTAAATGGCTTTTAATCCCGGGTCTAAATTTTGTAGACTGTCGGAGCTCTTTTAATCCCGGTTGGTGGTTCCACTTTTGTTCGTGTTGGAACCACCAGCTGGGATAAAATGAATTACTTCAGGTTGGTGACTCCAACCGGGACTAAAAGGATCCTTTTTATGGTGTATTTGGTTGACCTGTGGCTTTTGAAAAAGTAGTTGTGGCTGTGGAAAAGCTGCTGTAGATTGTGGGCTATGAGAAAGCTGAAAGCCGTTTGGTGAAACAGCAGTGTCTTTTTGGAAACACTTGCGAATGGACCCCATATGTCATTCACAGTCCACCCCACTCAACTCTCTTCCTCTTTCACTAATGAGTGGACCCCACTCGTTAGCTTCTTCCTCTTCCTCCCGGAGAAGGGAGCCTCGTCGAACCCTCCTCCACGGCGGGCACCTGCAATGCCCACGCCCCCGGACCCTCCTCCGCCCCAAGCCGTCGCTGCCGCCACCAACCCTCCCCCTACCCTGGACTCGGATTCCGCACCCACGCCCCCGGCGCCTGCTGCGGATCTTGTGCTTGCAGAGAAGGGAGGGAGGGTCGCTGGAGCTCGCGGAGAAGGGAGGGAGCTCTTGCCCACGATCGGCGTGGAGGGCGCCGCTGCGTCGACCCCCGCCGGCGCCACTGTTGCCCGCGGGAGGAGAGAGGAGCTCACGTCTGGAGAAAAATATCAGGAAAGAGGGGAAAGAAACGAACCGGTATGCACATAACGAGTGATAGTGGGTAATTTCTTCCAACTTGAGAAAGCCAAAAGCCCAAGGAAGCACCTCCCTAAGTGTTGCTAGAAATGAACTAATGAAAAGCAGCTATGGCCCAAAGCTGCTATGGGTTTGCCACCCCTCTGGTTGGCTTTCAGCTTTTCTTGAAAGCCAAAGCACTTTCAAAACCCAACCAAAGTGAGCCTTAGTCCCGATCGGAGCCACCAACCGAGATAAAATGATTAATCCTAGTTGGTAGCTCCAACCGGGACTAAAAAGGTCCTTTTAGTCCCGGTTGGAGCCACCAACCGAGATTTATCCACCTCTTCGACTCATGTCTCTCTCCCCTGTCTAGCGACCCGCGCCTACCCTTATCTCCTAGCGACTTGCGCCTGGCCCTCCTCCCTCTCTCTCCTTATCTCCTAGCGCTCCTCTCCTTCTCCTGCAGCTTCCTTCCTCCCCGCCTCCTCTCCCTCTGCTCCCTCCCTCCCTTGCTCGCGGGGAGGAGGAGGCCGGGGAGGTAGGGAGGGAAGGAGGGAGCAGAGGGAGGGCGGGGAAGTATTTAAGTCTCTGATGATCCCTCTTTTATTATTTTTGGCAGTTTGTTTTTGGTCAATTTTTTCCCTTGTGACTTGCAGACTTCAGAGGTGTCATGCATTTAGAAAATATTTCACGCCCTGTGCAGCATCATACTACTTTATTTTGATTGTCACTGTTACTCTTTGAATTTTTTCAGCATTTAGTATTTGGCTCTCATTGTGCTGCAACTGTATCTGTTTTGCTTTATTTCTTTGAAATTAAACTGCACCAATATGATGGAGTTAAATTCCTTTGATTCCCAAGTATTTAAGTCTCTGATGATACCTCAGCATTTTGTTTTGTATTCTATTTACAATCTCTCTTCTGGAAAAAAAACTAATATCTGTTTCTGTTGTAACTTTTGCCTTTACATGTTTTTTCCTTCAAGTGTTCATCTAATTGGTCTAGGTTTGCAATCCACTTGTCAAGCATTAAAGCTAACCTTGCTATTTGTTTACTTGGTTGTTGGATTAAGCTGTCTGATTGCACTTCCTATATAGTTTGGGTATCTTGTCTCCAATCCTGGATGTTAACATGGTGGTTGCATCAATTCAGATAACTGGAGCGTGAAGACCATCAGGCGCAAGACCACTGGAACAGGAAGGATGAGGTACCTGCGACATGTGCCTCGCCGTTTCAAGAGCAACTTCAGAGAAGGTACCTGACTGATCCTTGCAAGTTTGGGCATGGAAAATATCATGTTCGCTTGGTGAAGATGGAGTGGCTACAAATTGATAACTTGTTTACTTCAATTCAGGGACTGAGGCTACCCCCAAGAAGAGTGCTGCTGCTGCCAACTAAGTCGGGATGTGAACGCCTGGTACGTGGAGTCCGCGTGGCGCGCCGGCGTGCGGGTGGGGCCGGCCGCGGCCGACGGGCTCGTGCGGAGGGGCGAGGTGGCCAGGGGCGTCGAGGAGGTGATGGGCGGCGAGAGGAGCGGCGAGTACAGGCGCAACGCCGCCGCGTGGATGGAGAAGGCCAGGGCGGCGAGCAGGGAGGGCGGCAGCTCCGACAAGAACATCGCAGAGTTCGTGGCCAAGTACTCCTCCAATTCCAGAGAAATTATTTGCGACAACAATGACATTTGCGATGCGTAGAAAATCTGTGTATTTGATATGGTAATGTAGCCTTTTCCATATGGAGTCACGAGGTAGGAAACTTCTGTTTTGTGCCATGACAAAAGCGTAGGAGGGTGACACTAGCTAGTAGCCGCCGGACTACTGCAGGAGCTCTTGCATGATCCAGATAGAATTCATTACTGACTGCGACGGCCGATAGAACGGCCCGCACTCACTACCGGAAACATTTAGATACGTCGAATGTACGGTGGTTCGCCGAGTGCATTACATCAGACACTCGACAATATTTGTCAAGTGCCTTCAGAGAAACACTCGGCAAAATAATTGCACTATGACAAAAAAACTTATTTGCCGAGTGCAGAAAAGAATATACTTGGCAAACAACAACATGACACTCAGCACAAGACCGCCACGTGACCGCCACGTGCGACGGCCGTCGATCAGTGTGCCGACCGTTACCACTTTGTCGAGTGTGTCTTTGCCGAGTGTTTTTATTTGGCACTCGGCCAATAGGTGCGTTTGCCGAGTGTTTTCTATTAGCACTCGGCAAAAAAATAAGTTTTTTTTTCTACCCTCCAAACTTTTTCTACCCTCCACATACAGCATGTGGTACTCCACGTTAAAATTTGATATATTTCTCGATCTGTCTATATTTGTTTGAATGCTTTTCCATTCTTTTGGCCAGGTCTACTTGTGTGAGAAACTGTCACTTCCTAATGAGATGTACTTTGCCATCACCCTTGATAGGAAAACCGCTGGTCCGGTAATGTGATCACAGATAACACTTTATGATGTCGTTCATTTTATATTTCCATCAGTGAGCATGCCTTGTGCTCTTTAAATAAGCCGGTACATTTTGGTGACTGGAAAAGTAACTTATGCATATTGTCAGTCTCCTTTCTGAAATGAGATGATACGTTTTGTCCCATTGCTTATTATCTATTTCAGCTCATAATTGCTTGCAACAAGCGAGGGACCAGTATGGAAGATCTCGCCGGTACCTCTTATGGAGACAGCTGCCAACAAACTTCCTGCTGATGCAAACATAAACTTTGATGATAATGCTGCATTTAGATAGAAAAAAATATTTGCACTGCACGATGCAACACAGGAAGACACCAAAGAGGTATATAATTGCTTGTCTTTTCCACCGTTCATTTTTTTCTCCTTTTCTGTTGAGTTTTTGTTGAACTTCTTTCTTCTTTTAGACCCTATTTCTGAGGAAGACTTGCCTTTGAGTGAATATTTTAGGCTTTATCTTCAGGAAAATCTAATCTCAGCACTGGCATACAGGTTGTTGATGTCATAGCATATTTGAACTATATCGGTCTTGATGGAGAGATTGATCATGTGGTGAATGGAGCATGATTGGCCATTGCTACCACAGAAATTAGCAAGTTGCATGATGTTAACACCTGCCAATTTATTTGATGATGGTGTAAGTGCATCAAAGGGGCAGGTATAAACTGGATATCACGTTAATGTTCACTTGAGCATTTGATCTTTCTTTTTTAATCTTGAATAGATTGCAAAGGTACGTTATCACCTGGATGAGATTGAGAATTTGTTGAGATTGATGTTAAAACTTGATGTCATTTTTGCTCTGTAGTTTGCTTTGGCACACATGATTTGGACATCACATATCTTATAAAATTTCTATTCAGGTCGTGGAAGCATTTGAGACACTTATTTCAGATGATACAGTGAAGCAACAAGTGGACTCAATCTGTCATGGTTAGTCTTGTTTTTTTCCTCTTCATATTTATTTCGATTCCTCTCATTAACTTCAACCTTTTTGGGCTCAACACTTTTGGCAGGCTAACTACTGGATTTGCTACAATGTCATCCCAATCTAGTCCTGCAATATTATTGTTATGGTCAACATAAAGCACAAAATTCTTGACCTTCTTCACCAAAGACATTATGACCACTGAGTCACCATCAGAACAGACTATTCTAAGACCATCAGAAAGATCTTTCCCAGCAGCAACCAATAAATCTTCAAACATGTACTCTTCAGATAACCAAGTTGCTCAAGAAAATCTTGAATCCACAATAGAGACCAACTATCTACCTCACAGTGATCAAACCAAGAAACTTTTGAATCAACATATGCTCGATTCAACCCTTGACCAACAAAGAAACCTCTATGATGCAACTCAATTGTGAACTCATCACTATCATCACCTACATTATGAACACAATGGGGGAAACTACCTGAAATCAAACCCTAGACAAAGCAAAATTGAAGGCATCCGCTCAAAATCACAACGAAATCCCATAGATTTTGGCTATGATTCACTAACCTACACTGGCGTAGGTTCGCCTTCGCGCTGCACCAGGGGTACCATCGCCCGGATTCACCGCCCGCCAGCGGTTAACGGGGGATCCCAAGCTCCTTCTTCCCGTGTAGAGGAGGAGGGGACAATAAGAGGATGGGAGAATCCGGGTTGCGAAAGAGAGTAGAGGAGAGGAAGGGAGAATTCGGACGGAGGTGCTTGAACCTTCCTCTACACCGATTCCCTGCAGCGACTGCCCGTCTTCTAGTTGACGACGGACTCGAGGAAGCAGAGGATGGGTTATGCAATGGGCAGATAATTCCAATGGCCAAATTGCACTTATCTTACCGACCAGGTGCCCTCCAACGCGTTTGAACGTCGTGGACCACACGTTGGCGCCGCCCGTCGACAAAAATGCCACACCGTGGCTATTTGGACCAAAATTAGGGACCCAAAAATACGTTTTCACAGTTGATGGACCGATTTGGCACAGTCAAACAAGTTAAAGGGCACACGGTGCATTTAACTCTAGATAGATTATCAGTTTTCCCATCTCAAAACCCAATGGACCAAACTGCATACAACCTTGTATACAAACAAGTAGCCCATCATGAAGTGTTTGATTATGCCGTTGAGACCAAGAGTTTCACAGAGGTCACGGCGTATGCTGAGCTAGAGAACTCGCTCAAGTGGCTGCGCAAGATGAAGTCATGACTGAATTTGGAAGGAGAGTATCTGGAAATGAGAGGTGGTAGTTTCTTTGCTGCTGGTACTTGGTTTCTTCCTCTAGTGAAACATTGTCAGGCTGATACGATGAATAGCTACGAATGCATTTGGATTCAGGCTATATTTTTGGGGACTGATAATGTTGTTTCTTGCGCAACCGTTCCCTTCCTTGGCGTCAAACAGCAGCTCTGACTTGCGCTCCATTTTTACTCTAAGGTGTTAAAGATTAGCATTCCATCTAAACAGCCACGTGCTAAATTTAATACTAGCTATTTGGTATTACTTGCTCTTTTTTTCCCCCTTTTCACGGTTCAGAATGTGCTGCTTTGTACAGAGCCCAATGGCCCATCTCAAAGCCCAATGGCCCAAACTGCATACAGCCTCGTATACAAACAAGCAGCCCATCAACAGCGGCACGGCATGCGACATGTTGTGTATGGGTCAACAATTTGGGCCGCGAGGAAATGAATTAGGCCTGGCGCAGGCCCATTCTATTTCTTTCAGTAGGTCGGTAACCGACCGATACATGGAAGCCTCGTACCGGAACACCTCTCGCCGCCTCCGCACACCTCTCACCGCCTCCGCCTCGCCCTCTCCTTGCTGGCCGCGGGTCTCCGGCGTTCTCATCGGTAAGGCACCTCATCACCTTACAAATCCCCCGATCTATCCTCACAGAGGTCGCCATGTCCGCCGATCATCTAATTTAATTTCCCGATCTGCTGCTGTCTCAAGGTCGCCATGTCCGCCGCCGCCGCCGCCGCGGCCGGGGGGTTCCCCAAGTGGATGCTTCTGGAGCGCTACGTCTTCCGCAGGGACGACGATGAGTCCTTCCCCGACGACTCCAAGGCGCCCATCAGGGCGTCCGGAACCACCTCTTGGGGCGCCGACTTCCGCATCGCCTTCTCCGTCGAGGAGCCCCCGCGCATCTCCCGCCTGTACGCGCAGCTGCCGGGCTTTCCGGATCCCCTCAAGACGGAGCCGTTAAGCATGCTGGCGACCCACCGCCATCTTGCCCTGCTCGTCGTCGTCACCAGAATCACCACCACCAACACCACCATCATCACCCCGAGGCCTTCTAGAGCTTTAGTTCAGAACTTCTTCATCTTCAGACCCAACGAGAACAACCCTTCCTCATCCTCTCTTAGATTGCTCCCCCCTTGTACCGAGCCCAAGTTTGATTATTGCCGCGGCGATCACCGCCTACGTCGTCGACCTTCAAATGCTACTACTACTCCCAGCCTGCTGCATATGATATCCTTGGGCCTATGGTGCGGAGACAAAGAGGAGTTCGTGGTGGCACAGCTCACTCTTTACGTACCCGCCATTGACCGCGGCCGCACTAAGGCCTTCGCTGACATCTGCTTGCTGCGCTCCTCCTTCACTGGCGATCAGCTTGGCGGCAAATGGGACTCCAATCGTGTGCAAATCCTGTCCCCTCACAAGCCCTCTGCTGATGATCTCTTGGAACTCTCCCGCTGGCAGACCACCGCCGTCATCCCCTTCCAAAAATGGCTGTGCTGGATCGACTACAACCGAGGCATACTCTTCTGCGACGTGTCCAATAAAGTGCCCGCCCTTACCGTCTCCTTCCTCTGGTTCCCTGAGGACAAGTCCCCTCTTACCAGAGCCCGCAAAGCCACATCCGGCACCATCGGTGGCGTGTCCGTCATCGACCACGGCCGTTTGCTCAAGTTCGTCCATGTCGCCCGCCATGATGACCTTGCCTATGGAGCGCTCCAACCCGGCACTGGCTTCACCATCACCTGCCACACCCTCGTGATAGGCGGCAGCATGGCGTGGAAGGAGGACTACACTGTCACCTCTGATGACCTCCCTGACCGCTACCGACGCGGCATCCCCATTCACCCTCAAGTCGACATTGACAGGCCACATGTAGTGCACTTCCTTTTCCTTGAGTTTGGAAAAGCCTTCGAGAAGATGTCGGTACTCTCCATAGACATGAGCACAAAGACCGTGAAGTCATTTTATCTGTATATGGATGGGAATGAGATCCTTCAACCCGACGACGACATTGACTTCATCAGCTCAACGTCCGCGTATCCCACTCCCTTGCCCTTCCGCCCTTGTGAGTTCCCCAGGTTCTGCTATTTATCAAGGTATGTAATATTGCTGCTGCCCTTTTATAAATAACTCAATAGATTTTGATTCTGCCGGTTCCATATTTGAATATTGCTGCATAAATTATGCAAGTTTGTTGTCCATGGCTTCAATCTTGCATTTTTGGCATTTCATATGTTGTAGTGTAGCCTCTTTCTCCAACCTGCAGAATACTAGCGTAGCCTGCAGCCTACTAAACATTTGAGCCTTGAAGCTTATGATTGGAACATAAGAGCTGCCTGCCAATATATATATGCCTTCTTTTATATGCTGTTGGAAATTACTAGCAGTTAATTGGAAGTCAAGTATACTACCATTTAACCTTCAATGTTGTCTGTTTGTTTGCAATTCTTTCCTAAGTAAACAACTTACTTCGGCTGTGCATTGCTAATCCTTCTCTTGGTCGCAGTACAGAAGCAAGTTTAATTTGAACATCTTCCATCTAGTTCATTTTTATTTAATATTTCTTTATTGCAGGAAGAGGAAGGATATGGAATAATGAGTCACGGCTGCCAATAGTACTTCATCCTACTTGTCGTGCTTTCTTCTAAATGGTCAAAACTGAAGAAAGGCTTCTGTCCTGATCTGTCGTCAACAAAACTGAAGGAGCTATTTCATGTTGTGGCCCAGGAAGCATCTATCTTATGGTCTGTACTTTCATGCTGTATGAACGGATAAGTTAGTTGTATCGTGTGTTCTGTAGGTTCGTCAAAAAGGAAGTTCGTCGTGTGTCCTGCTGTTTTAAGTACAATCTTTAATTTGTCATTGTGTGGATGTGCCACTTGGTTCTTGAACTTGCACGTGTTATACCAAGTCTGTATGTGAAGTTTAATCTCTAAGTTTGCTTGTGTTTAATTTACCACGCACGATTTGCGATCGTTTTATCACTTCCTGGATGGATCGTCTTCAAATTGGTGCAATTAACGCTGTAATTTCAACTCAATTGATGGATAGGGAATTGGTGAAAACATATTTAGATAAGCACAAGTCAGCACACACAATACATATTATGCTCCTCCACAGTAGTAGCCTAGTAGAGCAAGAACAGGGGCAGATAATGTACAAGATTGCTAAGTTTGAGGGTAGTTGGATCCATACAGGTCTATAATTGAAATGATTGTAGTGCTTGCCCATGTGGTGTTGGTTGCTTCACGCCTTCACTACCTGGAAGATGGTTGCAAAAAACGATTTATCCGTAGACGTAATGAAATAAGAAAATTAGTACAAGTAATGAAAATACACACATCACTTTAATATGAGAGCTCATTATATATAGAACATCTAAAAGTGAGCGTCCAGTAAAATTTGAAGCTGAAACTTAAACGGCAGAGAAAAGAAAGAGTTGAAGTTGTCTATGAAGTATAAAAGTAGGTGTGGGACAGAGTAAAGTCTACTATTATGTATAATTTGATCTTCAAAAGGTTTTGCAACCACTTCTGGATCATCAAGAAGTTCAGTTGTTGTAATTGTGACTAATAGTAGTTACTTGTAAAGGAATGTGAAACTGTGCACAATTTATAGAGATGAGGATAAGTAGCTTTTAGGCATAGGACAACACAGGCTTAGCAATTTGAGATGCGTGGTTACCATGAATGATGATGAGGGTTTGGGTAGAGGCTAAACTTAACTTTGCTGACTTTGTTCTTCTATAGATGCCGTTGCTGTCAGAATCAGCAGTAACCTGTCATCAATGAATTAGCAATAGGTATTTGTTAGATTTAATAACAACCTAAAAGCATAAGGTAGTTCGCTAGGTGCTGTTGGGAGGAGAAAAGTGCAGTGGATGAATATTCGCTGCAGTAAGGCCTGAGCAAAAATAGAGTGTTGAGAGAAGGAAACCTGTTTTCAATTTAATGCAAATGGAAATAACTATTGCCGCACCGAGATTATTGGTACAGTGTGTTGATTTTTTAAAACAAATCGACAGGACTTTCTTTACTATAGAAGAAAAAAATGCAGGTCAACCTTATAATGATTGGATAAGGAACTTGGTAGCACAACGTCCATTGCCAGGTTATTTTTCAAGAGAGGTGGCCAATAGTTTACAGCTTGTTATTGTATATCAAAGGATTTGGATTACACAGTAGAAGCTCGAGACGTTCTGAATGCACTACTACAAAAGTGAAACCTAATAGGGAAGCGAACTCTAACAATACCTTCAGAGCTGATGGCTGTCGCTGAAATCTTAAAGGCAAATATCAGGTCATAGTTCGTGCTATCCTTTGCTTTTTCATGACCAGGTTGTTTTATGCGTTGATAGATTGCTTTTGGGTTAGGCAAGGGGGAACTATGGATTGACATTGTACAGAAGAGATTCTTTTAAAAATACAATATACGAATGGCACCATATATGATATAGCAATGAGCATTATGTTTCATCATTTCGCATTGAGAAAGTTTCTTCAGATTGTCTATAGAAATGACAGCTTCCATCCTCTTGCATTCGTTTTTTTTAAGTGGTTGCGATGCGCAATTTTCAAGAGCTTTCGTCCGTATAGTTTGCATACACATCTGGTTCTCTCAAATTCATGTCTAGATGACTAGCTTTGTTCATGGTAGAAATATGAGAACCTAGTATCTAAGCATTCAGATTTTAATATTGTGGTGCAGCCTACTTATCAGACATGGAGAAAGTGATTTGGTAAATGTACCACAATCATCAGTTTGGTAATCTGTATAGAAACAGAAAATTAAGTAGATGGTGTCAGAAATTTATCAAACATGGTCACATTTTTTTTTAATCAAACATGCAGAGAGCTGCACTTCTTTGAATTAAGAGAGAAAAAGGTTCAATTACAAAAGAATCACCTCACCTTGGACCAGAGTGAGGATGCGAGATTTGAAAACAAGGATCCTTACAAAAAAAAACAACACAAAGTAGGGCCTGACCAAGCTAAATCAATCCCACCTCTAGACCACTATCCATTATCACGTGATAGTGACATCAATATCCATATTGATACACAATGAAAAGAAGAGATGAGAATTATAATTGCTAAACCTGTTTTGGGTGGAACATTTGTAGTAAAATGGAAAACAAAAATTGTACGTTGTTAGATTCCTAATTTTCCAAAACCAGCATGTAAACATTTTAAATATTCACTGATTTGTAATTCAAATCTAAACAGCAAAATGTGTTAAAAGAGGTAGGATTAATATAGGTTCATAGTAAACGCACATTCCAAGGTAGGATTAACATGGATTTATAGTCTACAGACACTCACTGGAAAATAACTCAAGAAGAAACAAGGCATCATGCCTTACCAAAGCCAAAGCTGATCAGTTGTCGTGGAGGCAAGGAGGGACTCTCCTGTGAACCCGTGGCTGCAAAATAGTAGAAAATATCTAAGTAAATAAAAATTTGTAGCATGACCCATACAGTACAAAAGAAAGAAATGTTCAGCAGAGTATCCAGATGGAAACACGCCAAATCACTGAAACATAGAAATGTCCCTCATCCGTGATTAACATAATTTAGAACTGCAAAACCCAGTCACCGTAACGTGTCCATGATTAAAAGGTAATCTGATCCTCTACCTCGCAAGTGTCCATGATTTTGTTGGTGTGGACGCAGTCATAGTAGGAACCTGCAAATGTACAAAGACAGACAGTAAATGTGGGAACCAATTACAGTAAATGGTAGACCTTTCTCTGCAAATAAAAAAGAACGAACATAGCATGCACTTTATGTTTATAGCAAAGTTAATTAGATAACTCAGTATGATGCCCTCTAAAAAAAGATTAATGCAGTATGATCTCAGTTAAGCGCTTGTAAGTACATGACAGTATGCTAATGTATAAAATTTGAGGCAATACAAGGTTTTTCTTGAGGGGAATGGCGTAATTTGTACAGGGCATGATCAAAAGAAAAAACAAGAGATAGGACCAATAGTGTTATGGCCTTAAGGACCTGTGCTAGGCGCGGGGAATATGAAGTGTGAGGGCTGGGCTGGGTGTTGGGCCGGTCAAGTTGTTGGGCTGGTTGTGTGCGTGTGTGAGCCCAAGACTCGGCTCTGTAAGCCGTATAAAGGCAAGCCTATGTCCGGACGGGGAAGAGAGAACGAACTGAAACCGTTTCGCCAGCTGTTCTGTTCTTCGCTTTTTTCCTTTCTTCCTCCTCTGGTTCTCCTGTCTTCTTCAATCCGTTCTCGTTACGGTTCAGCTTACCAGGACCGTAACAATTGGTAATCAGAGCCGTTCTTCTGCGCCACAATCCCACCAGAAATTTTTCCTAGTACTCCGCGCCTCCTCGTAAGCCGACGAAGCTTCAGACACATATGGCGGCGACACTTGACGATCTGGTGCGCAAGTTCGAGGGGTTCAAGCTGATGATGCAGCAGTCGTTGGACAAGATCAGCAGGCTAGAGGCGTGGCAATCGACGGCGGACACATCCCTGGGCGCGTTGCTGACTAAGTCCGAGGAAGCGGCGTCGTGCCTACAGCGCTTGGAGACGGCGCCACCACCGCCTACCCGGCTTCGGCCTCCACTGCCACCAGCGTGGATCAATCCCTTCGACCTCAACATGGCTCCACCGCAGCCGCGCTCGCCAGCGCTGGCACCGGAGCGGCCTAGTGGGCACCGCATCGATTTGGGTCACCGGGATGCTGGTCACGCCCGGTCACGGGTACGTGCCTTGACCATTCCTCGTTTCAATTTGAGTCACAACCTGGGAATCGCGAGTTTGGGCCACGGCAAGCTCCTATGCCCAAACTTGAATTTCCCCGGTTTGACAGTGAAAATCCTCGATTATGGCGTGACTGGTGTGAGATGTATTTCGAGGTATATGCCGTGAGCCCTCACCTGAAGACACGATTTGCGGCTCTCAACTTCAAGGGGACCGCAGCAGCTTGGCTTCAGACATTGGAGTGCAGAGGCAGGATCCTTGATTGGGACGTGCTGTGTGATGCTGCTCTGAATCGGTTTGATCGGGATCAGTATCAAATTCTGTTGCGTCGTATTGATACTCTTCGTCAATCGGGCTCAGTTTCAGAGTATCTTGAGAAATTTGAGCAACTTTCCCATGGCATTTTGTTGTACAACACAGCTTATGATTATACTTATTTTGTGACCAAATTTGTGGGAGGCCTCAAAGAAGAGATTCGGTCGGCAATTGCATTACACAGACCCAAAGATGTTTCAACAGCCTCTGCATTGGCATTGTTACAGGAAGAAGAACTAGCTGTGGGTGTGGGGCGAGGACATGTCAAAGACATGCCCAAGTTGCCCTTCAAACACTCTTTCGGGTCTGACAAAACTAAGCCGGTTGCTGCTAACAAAGCTGGACCAATGAAGCCCAAAGGGGACAGATCTGATCCTAAGGACAAGGTGAAGTCGTTAATGGCATTCATGAAGAAGAATGGATTGTGCTATAAGTGTGGTGAAAAATGGGGTGCTAATCACAAATGCCCTCCACAATTTCCCTTGCATGTCATTGAAGAACTGATGGATGCCTTGGAACCACCTGATGAAAGTGGCAGTTGTTCTAGTGATACTGAACAGGAATCAGATGTAGTGATGGCGATTGGGGATGCTCCAGTCTCATGTTCAGTGAAAAGGAAAACAATGAGGTTACAAGGTTGTATTGGCAAACAGGAGGTCCTCATTTTAGTGGATTCTGGCAGTGTGGGCTCTTTTATCAGTGAGGCCTTGGCTGCTCAGTTGCAATATCCACAACAAGACTGTGTAGCTTCTTCATTTGTGACAGCAGATGGCTCAGCCATGACTTGTACCAGGAAAATCCAAAATCTGCAGTGGGCTACTCAAAAGCATACCTTCTTGTCAGATGTAGGAATCTCACCATTGAAGTGTTTTGATATGATCATTGTGTTGGGGTACTCCCAAACAATAGTAGGAACGTTATGATGAAGATAATTGTCGTTCAGACAAACGTTACAGTGGCTGTCCTATCAGTGATTAATGCCCTTCGGGGGGGGGGGGGGGGGGGGACGGTTCACCTCCCTTTATAGAGCCATAAAGTTACATTTCCGCATCCCCGTTATACCCATACTCAACCACTACATCCTAGGAATATTCCGTACAGGACAGTAACTTGGGTCCTATTCAAGATGTCGCTTTCATGGTGAAATTACATATCCAACCTTGTACAAGATTCTCATTACGGAGTCGTCCTGCTATGAAGTTGTCCCAGGGCCATCCCGTTTACCCTCTTCCTCACTTACGAGCTTCGTCGAGACCGAGCGAGCCTCCGTAATCTTCCCGCCTTCTTTGGTCGAAGCCAGCTACCTTCGGCTTCTGGTCGCGGCATCCACCCGAAGCCAAATCGCTGAGAGCTCCATGGGGGATTTAACTTCGAGAGTCCTTGCCTGCAAAACAACAAAGTGGACACCTTCGTGATAGTTAACTTCGGTCATTTATTAGCTTCGCAAAGGGGAAGGTGATGAGGTTAGGGTCGATTTAAGAGAGAGGGTCCCCGCCATACCGTTCAGGGTGTGTTGTGGGGCGGTTCCCAACACATTGGTGAAGATTGGTTAGAGGACTGTAGTCCTATGTGGGTAAATTGGAAGAAAAAGATTATGAGATTTACTCATAAAGGCAAGCGAATTACTTTGAAGGGGGTTCAGTCTGAGGTCACCAAATGTACTCCTATTGGTGCAAGAAAAGTGAAAGGGTTACTCAGGAGACATGCTGTTACTCACTGTGTCATGATGTTACCCCAGCTCTCAAGACATCAAATACACACTGAGGTGGAGGAGCTCCACTCATTATCTGAGGATATCATGCAATCTGTTCCACCTGCCATTCAACAGGTGCTGTCTGACTACCAGCACTTATTCAAAGAGCCCACAACCTTGCCTCCTCCACGACAATGTGATCATCAGATTGAATTAGTTCCTGGGGCACAACCAGTAAACATCAGACCCTACAGATATACACCAGCTCAAAAGTCTGAAATTGAAAACCAACTTGCTGAAATGCTCAAGAATCGCACAATCAAGCCGAGTACCAGTCCCTATGCTTCTCCTGTGCTATTGCTTAGGAAGATGGATGGGACCTGGCGTTTTTGTGTGGACTACAGGCACTTGAATGCCATCTCTGTCAAAAATAAGCACCCCTTACCAATTGTGGATGAACTCCTAGATGAATTGGCTGGCTCTAAATGGTTTTCCAAGCTTGATTTCAGATCTGGCTATCATCAGATCCGAATTGCCAAAGGAGATGAGCATAAGACTGCCTTTAGATCCCACAGTGGTCTCTATGAATTCTTGGTAATGCCCTTTGGCCTTACTAATGCTACTGCTACATTTCAGAGTGTTATGAATCAGATATTTGCACCATCGTTGAGGAAAGGGGTGTTGGTTTTCATGGATGACATTCTAGTCTATTCCTCTACTTTTGAGGAGCATGTGGAGCTTTTGAAACAGGTGTTACAAATCATTGAGGCTAATCAGTTTCTCATAAAATTGTCCAAGTGCTCTTTTGGCCAGCAACAGATAGAGTATTTGGGACACTGTATTTCTGCTCAAGGAGTATCTACTGAACCTTCCAAAATACTGGCTGTGCATTGGCCAATTCCAACATCTCTTAAGGAGTTGAGGGGATTTTTGGGACTAACTGGCTATTATAGAAAATTTATTAGGCACTATGGGATGATTAGCAGACCCCTAACTACTTTACTCAAGAAAGGAATTCAATTCCAATGGACACCACTCACTGAGGAAGCATTTCAATTACTCAAGCAAGCTTTAATACAGGCTCCTGTCTTAGCTATTCCAAATTTCAGTAAACAATTTGTCATGGAGACCGATGCTAGTGACCAAGGCTTGGGTGCTGTATTAATGCAAGAAGAACATCCAGTGGCTTATCTGAGCAAGTCATTATGTCCCAAGAATCAGGGTTTGTCAACCTATGAGAAAGAATGTCTGGCAATTTTGATGGCAGTTGAAAAATGGAGGCCTTACTTGCAACATAAACCATTCCTTATTCGAACTGATCATAAAAGTCTCCTGCACTTAACTGATCAACGCATTCATACAAAGTTACAGCACAAGGCATTACTGAAATTGATGGATCTGCAGTTTCAAATTGTCTACAAGAAGGGTATTACAAATGCAGCTGCTGATGCCTTGTCACACTGTCCTGTAACTGAAACAATTTTTGCTGTTTCTTCTTGCTCACCTGCTTGGGTGGAGAGATTAGTGCAAGGCTATCAAGAGGATCCCATTGCCAAACAGCTTCTGACTGAATTAGCAATTGCTGGTCCTGATACAAAAGGCTACTCTATGGTGGAAGGTGTTATCAGGCATAAAGGCAGGGTGTGGCTGGGTAACAACACATTAGCTCAGCAACATGTGCTGCAAGCACTGCATAATAGTGGCATTGGGGGCCACTCTGGATTTCATGGCACATATCACCGAGTTAAATCTTTGTTTTCTTGGCCTAAGATGAAGAACACCATCAGGGCATTTATCACACAATGTTCCATCTGTCAGCAGGCTAAATCTGAACATTTCAAACCTCCTGGTTTACTGCAACCTCTTCCTGTGCCATCAGTACCCTGGACAGTCATTAGCATGGACTTCATTGAGGGTTTGCCTTCTTCCAACAGGATGAATGTTATATTGGTGATTGTGGATAAATTTACCCAAGTATGCACACTTTTTGGCTTTATCTCACCCTTTTACAGCTCTTCAAGTCGCTAAGATGTTCATGGACAACATCTACAAACTGCATGGGTTACCTGAATCAATCATCTCTGATAGAGACAGGATCTTCACAAGTCAGGTATGGCAAGAGCTTTTCAAACTATCTGATACTCAGCTCTTGATGAGCTCCTCCTATCATCCTCAAACGGATGGTCAAACAGAACGGTTGAATCAGTGTCTAGAGGCTTTTTTGAGATGTTCAGTCCATTCTTGTCCTCAACAATGGAATAAGTGGTTACCTTGGCTGAGTTTTGGTATAATACCTCTTTTCATTCGGTATTGGGTCATACACCATTTGAAGTTCTTTATGGTCATCCCCCAAGGCATTTTGGCATCACCAACTTGACTGCTTCAGCTGTGCCTGAGTTGGAGACAAGGTTGACTGAACGCGATTTATTATCCAAGTTGATTCAGCAGCAGCTCCTCCGGGCTCAGCAGCGAATGAAATCTCAGGCTGACAAGCTTCGCACTGAGCGTGAATTTCAAGTGAATGACTTGGTGTACCTCAAGCTTCAACCATATAATCAGACATCAGTGGCTTCTAGATCCAATCAGAAGCTCTCCTTCAAATTTTATGGACCTTTCAAGGTGTTGCAACGGGTTGGTTCTGTGGCATATAAGTTGGACCTTCCGGTTGAGTGCCGCATTCACCCTGTGGTCCATGTTTCCCAGCTCAAGAAGCATGTTTCTGCTACAACACCAATCAGTTCTGAACTTCCTTCCCTGCCAGTTGATTCACCTGCTCCAGTTCAACCGGTGGCTTTGCTTGACCATCGCTTAATTCAGCATGGGTCAACTTCGGTTTCTCAAGTGTTTGTTCAGTGGGATTGTTTACCTGCTGCACTGGCCACCTGGGAAGAAATCACTGACCTGCATCGGCCTTTCCCTGATGCTCCAGCTTGGGGGCAAGCTGGATTTTGTGGGGGAGGCAGTGTTATGGCCTTAAGGACCTGTGCTAGGCGCGGGGAATATGAAGTGTGAGTGCTGGGCTGGGTGTTGGGCCAGTCAAGTTGTTGGGCTGGTTGTGTGCGTGTGTGAGCCCAAGACTCGGCTCTGTAAGCCGTATAGAGGCAAGTCTGTTTCCGGACGGGGAAGAGAGAACGAACTGAAACCGTTTCGCCAGCTGTTCTGTTCTTGCTGTTCTTCGCTTTTTTCCTTTCTTCCTCCTCTGGTTCTCTCGCCATTTCTCCTGTCTTCTCCTCCAATCCGTTCTCGTTACGGTTCAGCTTACCAGGACCGTAACAAATAGCCAACATGAATTCAAGCATAGATAAGAATGCATTAAAATTTAAGCAATATGCCCAAGCCCTCTCCATGGTTAAGTTTGTATTTAGGGAGGATGGCCTTATGCTTTGATGGTCTATCTATCATAGTATGCATATGGCGAAAAAAATTGGTATGTGACATTTTCAGCTAGTTTTGCATAACCGAAGAAAATAAAAGAGTAAATAAATTTGTGCCAATGATAAACAAGCAATCTAACAGTCTTAAATATTCTGCCTTTGTTGATTTCAGTTTCATTTTAATTTGAGGAATTACGTAGCTAATATGAATTTAGGGCAAAGCACTTTTAATGACCATTGATCTTGTCATCAAATAATGGTTCAGTCTTGAAATGTAAAGATGATAAAAAGGCTCTTTTTATAATCTCTGTGTTCAAACTATTTGGAAAGACAGGGATAACGATTCAGATTTGATGAAACCGTGAAGAGTTTCGTATCTTTTTGCAGTTGGAGAGTTAATATAATTAGTTCAGATTGTAAGTTGATGCTTTGTTATTTTAGCGTTAATTAAGATTAGCTAAAAGTAAAGGCACATTCAGAAATAGACAGCAAAAGTTGCACTTATCATCATGGGGTCCATTTACAATTACAAACACACGTCATAGTTACTGACTGAGGTAGGATTCTCAATGCATATGCTCTGTAAATAATTACATATCATTACTCACCTGAGGATTACTGTTGAGTAAACCTATCACAGAGCTGCTTATTGTAAAATGCTAAAGCACTAGGAATTCTGCTTCTGACCAAAGCAGGGATAATTCACTATTTCTAAATGGAAGTCAGATACTTAAAAAAAAACTTTTGCTTGCAGTAATACTAACATCATATGAACAGGGTACTCATCCATAAGACGAAGTTTGACAGACTAGGATTATAACATAAAAGCTACTAAAACTGACACGGGCATAATTACTAACAGCAATACTGGAAATCAAGGGCATGTTTCAATGTTGGCCCCAAGTGGCCAAGGCAAAGCATGGGCCGAGGCCAAAATTTGGCAGCTGATTTGGCTGCCCCCATTTGGCCAGTCTTCGCGGCAAAATAAACTACAGAAGTCCAGTCAAGCCAAATCGGCACCATCATGCAAACATTGCTGATACCCATGGCCAATGGCCAAATTTTGGCCAGGCCACTTGGGTTGGCATCCAAACATGCTCCAAATAATGCACATCCATGAAGGCCACTTGACTAGCAATCAGAGGATAAACAATAGACTATAACCTTTTGCTGCTGGACAAAAACTAATATTTCATAACAGGAATTTAGGAATATCAATATTGGCACTGCTCTACATCAAATTAGGCAGCATATAACACATAATAATCTGTAACTGTTTACAACACAATAAGAAGGTGAGGGTGGAAAATTGACATTTAATTTACGATTGGGGGGGTAAAAGGAGAAAGATATATCTACTTCACCATGCTCTGGTTGGTGTAGCTACATTCAAGGAGTTCATATCTAAGAAAAATCAGTTGTACCCACAGCAAAGTAGAAAAGGATGAGTCTGCCAACAGATATTTTTGCCTGTACCCAGGCCAAAAAAAAAGATCAGGCATACACAGATCTTCGAACTACTGTCTACAGTTTTTTTTTAATACTATGAAGAGCTACTCTGGAAGCTCTAGCCGAAAGAAGATGTGTGCAATAAGCATTTACTTACCAACATTCTCGCAGTCTTAAAATCATATATCTTGGGATGGGAGTCACATGTTGAACCTTCTAAAACCAGTGAAATGAGTATCACTGAAATGAATTTGAAGTACCTGTCAGTTAGTACCATGATGATCCCTTTCATTCGCGCTGCATCATTCATTGGATACTTATTTTAATATAGAGCCAATTATTTTGATGCAGACGGAAAAAAAGATCCAAAAGCCAAAAGCATCAATAAAACAGCGGCTGAGGTGGGCACCTATATTTCGGGGAACAATATTTGCAGAGCTATGGTGAGAACCACAACAATACTAATTTAAATGGTGTTTCTTTGCAGTGTCCTTTTCTGAGATCCAACATAAGCATGCTAAGTGAGCTTTGTTCAGAGATGGACACTGAATAAACTACATATGTGGAACAGGGGTATCTTGATGCTACGAAACCCTGATAACTTTCGAAATTAGCTTGTGATGGCGAGCTGCTTCATGAAAATCCTTACACAGGAAAAGAAACAATGTGAAAGGAATTCTCAATCTGAATTAGCTATAGTTGGTGTCGATTTTTTTGGTGCGCACCAAACCCTTGGATATTGCAGCAGTGACAATGGTGCAAGTTACTGGATTCTGGCAAGGGGAAGAGCATTCTTTCACCACCAGAGACTTCAGTATTAAAAATTCATCATCATAGACAGTACAGTTGGTGTCTAGTTCTAGAAGAAATTAGAGACTGCATTTCACCACTTGTTTCTGCTAAGCATGCTAAATTTAAACAAAATCAAAATGTATCAAACCTGATATGCATGTTTCTCAGAACAACTTATGCATTTGAAGTACTCAGGTTCGGGTCGGGTATCAACATCTTTGCCACCGGATGTAGTTTGCTCTACTTCTGCCACTCCTCTATCTTCTAACACATTTGAAGATACAATGAGCTGAATTATTGGTGACAGGCAATGATGTAGCACACAGAGTATTCAAGTAACAAAGAGCATCCTAAAAAATTATGAGGATCCTAAGTTGATATTCAGCTTCAAGATTACCCAAGCTAAATGTACCTGACATTGCCTGCCTCTAAATCTGCACTGACGTATCTCAGCAGCCATTTCTTCTTTTCACCTGGACCTGGCACTGCAACAGCGCAGGTTGCCAATAATAGGATACCAATCGAAGTGGTCTGTGCAGGTTAGAGGGTATGGGAGGTTTGGACTTAAATAGAATCGGATGACCAAACCTAATTGGATGGCAAAAGCAGGTGTATGTGCACGTTGTGTTGGAGATGAATGAACAGAGAGGAACAACAAGAACTCACAGTACATAGCGACCATCAAGGTAGCATGTCGTGAAGCTGAAAGCCGGAACGGGTACTCGCGCCGTCGCCCAGTC
Source organism: Setaria italica (assembly GCF_000263155.2). Lineage (NCBI taxonomy): Eukaryota > Viridiplantae > Streptophyta > Magnoliopsida > Poales > Poaceae > Setaria > Setaria italica. The sequence goes on along the minus strand of NC_028450.1, from coordinate 10,301,977 downwards.
TGCAAGCCGGACCTCGACGGGCATCACTTCTCTAGGCCGCTGGAGGCGTAGGGCATGGCGAGAGGAGCAAGCTCTGCATTTCAACAGCAGGATCTTTAGAAAAGTTTGGAAGGATTTTAGCAAAAAATTGGCATAATCAGCCGCACAAAATTACAAATCGACGCTGGAGAGGAGCGGGGCGCAGGAGCCGCGAGGCTGGGGTCGCCGGTCGCCGCCTGTCTCGACCCGGAGTGCGGGCTGGCAGCGGCGGCGGGTGGGGCGCCTGGGGTTGCCCCGCCACTGGCCGCTGGCGCCGCGCCCCCACGCCGTCGGGAGGCTGGGCCCGCGCCGCCTGAGGCCGAGCCCCCGCGCTGCAGCCCCGCGCCCGCGCGGCCGAGCTGGGGCCACGGCCAGTCATCAAAGATGAGGTAGAGGCGGCGCTCCTCCAGACGCTTTGTCACCGTCACCGCGTCGACGCTTTAGCGATTGCATCTCGTTCTTGTTCCTTGCTCGATCGTCGCCTTCTCGTCCTCTCGTCACCAACTGCCGCCCCACCACGCCGATGGGGGCCGGCGGCGGCCCGACCTGCCCACGCGCCGAAGCGGCCGGCCTGCTGGCTGGCGGTGGCGGCGCCATCGATCCCGACACGCGTCAACCAACCACGTACGCCCAGGACCCGAGGCCCAGTCGAAGTGCCACGCGGAAAAAAGAATCGAGGCCCATCTCATTCTGGACTGAGCCCAAACCATGTTTTATATGGGTCTCACCGTCCTTGCCGAGCCGGCCCACTGCATAGCCCGCCGCCGCCATCACCAACCTCCCGCTCGTCTTGACCCCTCTCCTTCCCTTCCGTCGTCGAGTCCAACTCCGGCGCATTCGTTTCGATTGGAAGCGGCAAGATGTCCGGCGAGGAGGAGGAGAACGCTGCCGAGCTCAAGATCGGCGAAGGTTCGCTCTCCTTCTCATATCTCTCTCTCTCTCAAGCTTCCCCCCCTTGCTTATGCCTCCCGAAACACCCAATCCCGGGCGGCTAGGGTTTCGTCAGGTAAAGCTTATCGCCGCCGCGATGCGGAACTGACTGACCCCTTTGCCATGATTGCGGCGGCGCAGAGTTCCTGAAGGCCAAGTGCCTGATGAACTGCGAGGTGGCGATCATCCTGGAGCACAAGTACGAGCAGATCCAGCAGCACGCGTCGGAGTCGGACCCGTCGTCGCAGGTGTCGCAGGTGTTCGAGAAGTCGCTGCAGTACGTGAAGCGCTTCAGCCGCTACAAGAACCCCGACGCCGTGCGCCAGGTCCGCGAGACGCTCAGCCGCTACGGCCTCGCCGAGTTCGAGCTCTGCACGCTCGGCAACCTCTGCCCGGACACCAGCGGCGAGGCCACCGCGCTCGTACCATCCCTCAAGTCCGGGGGGAGGTTCGTCGGTGACGCCGGCAACGAGAAGATTGAGAAGATGCTCAACGACCTCTCCCTCATCAAGAAGTTCGAGTAGAGAGTGCCATGGGCGTGCCATTGTTCAGTTCTTCAGTTTCCCTAGCTGTGTGAGACTTCTCTTATCAGGCAACGATGGTAGTAGGATTTCCTACCGATCATCAATGTTACAGTCAACTTCATCTGCCTCAATCCTGAATTCCTGATGTATGCTTATCCAAGTTAAGAGCCCTATTGATCTTTGTTTGTAATTCTGCACGAAAAGCCTGAAATTGAGCTGATGAGTATTCCTTTGATGGTGGATGCTTGGCTCGGTTTCCAGTTCTTTGGACTTGTCATCCAGTTGCAGTGCAGTGTTATTAAATGTTGGTAACTTGGTATAAACATGAAGCTCAGCGGCAATCCACTCCAAGCAAAGCCTTGGAGGATTCTTGATATAACTATCTCACTTTTAGTTGGAAATCCAAGCTGAGCCTGATTTCTGAACCACATCCGTGGTGCTTACCACAGCCCAGAATGCAAGAACCTCACATCTTATTATATGCAGTCCCTGGCTATGAGACTTAGAGGCTTTCGAGGTGCAGATAGCTTTTCACATTATCTTGATCTGTTCTGGCAAGAGCCCTGATCATGGTATATTAAGGGAACTCTGTTATTTTCATATGTTTATGAATATAATTGTATTTTGTTCATAATTCTGTCCAAAAAGGCCTCCATTCAGTTAATTGAACTGAAGAGCAAGCCTTTGAAGAATGCCCCCAGGTAAAGAGAACAGTTGGTTTTCTGTTCCGTGATGCAACCTATATTACTTATACCATGCATATGAACATGAATAGAACATCCTGCAATTCAAGCAGGCAAACTGAGCCTGATTCTGAACTTCACTTCACAATGATTTCGAGACATCTGTGACACTACAGTAACTGCACAGCAGAGACACCAAGAGGCACACATCTTATATATATAGTTACAAGTGATTCATTCTCCTTCTGTCACATATCTACTGAATCAATCCAAATGGACGATTCTACAAGACATTCGATATTCATTTCACTAGTAGACAGTAACAGACTAACAGGTGACGATACTTCATGGCCAGGAGATGCTAGGGAGAGACAAAAGCGCTAGCTTGCTTCCTACGAGCACCAGTTCCAGCAGCCAAACGAAGGTGGCACCCTGCCGGTTCTCCGGATGTGCTCCACCTGTTCGGCCGTCCTTGCTGCCGCACGGTTCCTTTTCAGTTCGGCCGAAGCACGCTTCTCGTCTGCGTTGTGCCTTGCTGATGCAAGCTGGGTCATCAGCTTGTCTTGAGCACGGGCACGCATCCTCTCCACTTCAACCTTCAGGAACACAAAACCATGAGTCCTTTGTTGATATGAAAATGCAACATCCACAAAAAAAACAGTGTTATTACTGAAAAAAAGTTTTAAGAAAATCAGAATTTTACCACATTTGATTTTTATATGTTCTGAACCTTAACATCTCTAGCATATGGAGGAAGAGAACAGGGGCAGCAGAATAACAAACTTGAATAAGCTAGTGAACCTACCATGCTATATCTGAATGAAACTAATATACTTTAGGCTTTGGTTGTTCTACGTCGTGTCCGAGATTAAACAGAAGGAAAAATATGCTAATACCAAGTGTCATGCTGATGCAAGAGAAAAATCACTGCCCTGGTTCCAAGTGTTGTCTTGAGCTAATTTTATTCTGTGATTAAGCTGTTATTACTTATTTTGTCTTGACTAACTACGATCTTTATATTCTACTTGTCAGTGGTCACCAGTGACCAGATGATTAAATAATTGCATCCTCAGCAAATTGAAGGATAGCCCTAAAGGGCGATGATATGCATTGAATTCAGATAAATAACAGCTGGAGGAGGTGATAAGCTGCAAAGTTCCTACAATGATATGCAAATTCCCCGTGACTAATATTTTTGTCAAGCTTTGCTAGCAGACAGCTGAACAACTTCCCATGCAGGGATTATCTCGTGTACGCATAGGCACTTTGCCAAGCTGTTGTAAGAATAAAATAAGAATTCTAAAAAAGCAAAGGGGTGGAAAAACACATCTCAGACAAAAAGCAAAATCAATAGGGATCCATGGCCATGGCAACTTTGAATGACCGGAAATAAGCTGCTTACTTCGATTTTTCTCATTTCAGCTTCAATTTTAGCCTTTTGATGATCCTCCCATGCTTGGATCTTGATCTCTTCTCGTTTGAACCTGGAAAGCAAAAGGCAAAGAATATTACAAGTCACTGACCAACAAAAGAATTTAAAAATAAGGATAGAAGACACTTAGATATAAGTACCTGGCTAAGTATTTGGCCTTTTCCGCCTCCTCCCAAGCAGCTGCACGGACTTCAGTTATGTTCTGTGTTGATTGGTCCATGGGCACTGTTTTCAGTGCAAGTGATGCATCCTTTTCCTCTTCCTTCTTGCTTGCCCATGCTGCAATATTTGTCTTACCAAGCTGTGTGCCAAGAAGCATTATCTCCTTCCTAGTTTTTGTTTGCAGATCCTGTTCACTTAATTCGGCATTGCTACATTCTCCATGGCTGATAACAGCTCCAATTGCATTGGGACCTAACATCCTTCGTGGAGTTGTTGGCCGAGAACAATTTGGACTTGTTGCTCTCACTGGTGTTCCTGTCCGGGATGGTTCTTGGCTTGCAATAGGAGTCATTTCAGTGCCCATATCCCTCATTGATACTGACCTAACTGTTGATGGAGGAGGTATGCATGTTGTTGCGCTTTGAAGTGGGGTGGATGAATCATTACGATCAAAAGTAACTGCACCCATTCAAAAAAAAATCAACTATAAGCGATTTCTATTCTTTCCAGTTAGATGAATGACAGAAGTTAAAAAGAAAAAAAAATGCCCAGTGAAGGGATTGACCACCAACACATAATGCAGCACAAGCGAATTGTGGTAGTAGAGCTGCGGTAAGATGAAAGAACAGGGCACAATACTAACCAGCTGAATCAACTATTGTACTTTCTGCAGCAATTGTAGTCTTTGAATAAGGCTCCACTTCTGGATAGGGATCAGGTGGAGCCCAATTTACAGCTTTCTGCCACCCAATTTCCCTCTTCTCTTGGCTTGGATCAATCCTCTTAGTATCTATCTCCTCCGTGGCCTCCAACACAACCTTTGTTGCTGGTAGTCTCCCAATGCCAGAGCTAGGTTTCTCCATCTTCCTGGGTACTGCCCCACCAGCAGCCCTGCTAGGACGGTTTGTTGTCGGGCTGGCAATCCATTTCTGCGCATCGTCCCACTTTGATGGAGCAGGCTTTGAGAAGGGAGGAACAACTGATGCTGCCGCTGACCGAGCGGACGCCCCTCGTTCCTTGTGGAATTCAAAGTTAGAAGCCACACTCTCAGAGTCACACGAATCCTCCTCGGGCACCCTGACCCTGGAGCCCATGGAGTGGGTATCTCGCGACCGGTGCCCACCCCCTGTCTCAAGCGAGGTTGAAGATTCTGAGATGGTGCTCACCACATCTACATCCTTGTATTCTTCACACATGGTACCTCCACCTACATAATAAGACAATCACACCATTCGCACTCTGAAATCAACCAAAGATCACTGCAGCATATCGCTATTGCACTTGTAACTGAAAATCAGAAAGTTAGGAGGATGAACATAAGACTGTTGACTTGTACTGCCTGAATAACCACAAATAGATAAAGAAAAGAAAAGAGGCCCAACAACAGCTAAATTGACCAAAAGAAGGCCACAATTACCGAAGTACAATTTGGAAGTGTGAGACACTCGCATTTGACCCCTTCCTACAACCCCATCGGCCTGTCACAAACAAACCACCAAACGCCTTCCCCGGTGTCAATAAAGCATGAAAAGACTCTTCTTTCCCCTTTGGGTACAGAGGTCCATTTGGGTAGAATTGTCTATATTCATCTTTATGGGAAAAATTAGTATGGGAGCCAAAGTTTCCTCATGCATTGTCAATTGACTGACCGCTAAATCAAATGGTCGAGACCAAGCAATGCAGAACGGAATTGCGCACAGAACTGGGCAAAGCCCATCCCAACCAACCGAGCAAATTAGCAAATTGCTGGCGGCATGTGTGTGTGTGTGTGTGTGTGTGGGGGGGGGGGGGGGGGGGGGGGGGGGGGGGGAAATTTGGCCCCCCCCGCGTCTGGGGGCGCGGGGGAATTAAAAAAGAAGCTTTTGGGTCGGCCCCAAATTTCCCCCGGG
>NC_028450.1:10052683-10296227 GCF_000263155.2 Setaria italica | reverse complement strand
GGCGTCGGCATCGTCCTCCTCCGCGTCTTGCCCCTTGCGGCGCTTGTCCACCCCCAGCAGCATCGCGCGCAGGCGCTTGGGCGAGAACCCGCCGCCCTGCAAGCCATTACACAAGGGCACAACGGTGTCAGCAACCGCTCGCATTACTCATCACCACGGACAGAGAGAATCTGGAGGAGGAAAGGCAGGGCAGCTGCAGCAGGGGGTCAGAGAAGGGAGTTCGTGCCTGGGTGGGGAACGGCTTCTCAATGCGCTCGTACTCCATGGCGGCGGCCCCCGGGAGGCGCCGGCCGCGGAGATCTGCGGCGTGGAGGTGTGGGAGTGCGGTGAAGAGAGAGAGAGAGTGTGTGTGTTAAAATGTGGTGCTCGGGAGTGTGTGTACTTTTGACCGCCTTTTGACGGGCTTCCAGATGACTCTTCTAGCCTTCCCTCTTCGCAGCAATTTACGGGAGGATGCCACTGGCCGCGAAGTAGAGAGCGCGGGGGAGCGCTGGGGGGCAAGATGGTCAATGGAGGGGCTACAGGATGAGACGTGAGGTGGTGATTACCTCACCGGCAACGGCCACCTCGCTTTCTCTCTCTCTCACTCCTCGTCATGGTTCCTCGCGCCCGGTCAAGCACGCCATCCTCTCTCACCCAGAGCTCTTCTCCCACCCACTCATGCACGCCGGGGGACCCCTTGGCCGGACCCACCTGGAGGTGGGTGCGGGTCGCGGCGCGCCGCGTGGCGGGGTGGTGGCGGACGCGGCCGCGCCATGCTGGTGGTGGTGATGTGCGGTCGCTGCCTGGTGGGCCACCGCCGCAATCATGGTGTTCTTGTTCGTATCCTCGCTTCGCAGCATGCCAGCATCCAGCAGCGTGCATGTGACCGGAATCCGGATTGGCTTCTGATCTGCTTTGATGAGTTGTGGTATGCGAAGTTGCCACAGATTAAAGGCTCTGGATCCACCGGCTAGAGTATAACACTTTGGATCTAAACAGGGCAGTTAAAATTCAGCTAAAGTTCAGCACTTTAGCAAGTTTCAACTAGCTAAACTCAAAGTAAGATGTTTAAAGACAAAATTACCCCTTCACATCCTCGATAAAAACATGCTAACCGCGCGCCTCCCTCCTTTCCTCCCGTGCGCTCATTCCCAATTCCTTTTCTTTCCCTCCCGTACCGCCACCAGGAAACCTAGCGCTCCTCCATCCTATCCCACCACGCTGTCAGCCCTCCCCTCCTCTCCATCCCACAGGTCCCCTCCTCCCGCCGCCGCCAGGCCACCTACCGCCGCGAACCCTCCCATCCTCTATGTCCCGCGGCTCCCCTCATCTAGCGGCGCAAGATGGTGCACCCTGAGATCCTCGGCAAGAACGAGGAGTTCTGGGCAACGAACGCTCCGCCTCGTACTCCGATGGAGAGGGAGTTCTTCTCCACATCGGCCCCAACTCTTGGCGCGGCCTCCTTTACCACGTTGGGCGGGTTGTGGGCGCTCTCAATCTGAACTCGCAGGCCGGCGCCGTTGACGACATGTCCTTCGTGGACATGCTAAATGCTTCGTCGGTCGAGGTGCTCGCAGCAACAGAGGGATTTGGGGCTTCGTCAGCCGAGGAGGGAGGCTTCTCTTTGGGCAGCGGTGGTCGTGCCGACGGTGGCGGCCATCTTGCTGGTGGGCACCGTGGGCGAGGTGCTGGTGGCGGCCGAGGTTGTGGATGTGCTGATAGCAGTGGACGTGGCGCCGGCAGTGGTCGTGGCGCCATTCCTGGCCGTGGAGCTGCGCCGCCCCATCCTCCTGCGGCCCAACCGTATCGTGCTACTCGACCAACCGGCCGAAACTCGAAATCGGCTGGAACAATGCTGGTAGCGGGCGTGGTCACATTCCTGCTGCTCCATCAGAGACTTTTGGCGCATCACCGAAAGAGGACGACGATGTTGAAGAGGTTAATGGCTATGGAACTCAGGTGACAAACTTTGGTAAGTTGTAGTTTGTTTGTGCTAGTTTAGTGAACTATCATGATTCATTGTTATAGTGTTGATTTGAATTGTGAAATCAGTGAGACATATGAGTGTTCTTTTGAAATGTTAAATAAGTCATCATGATTCATTGTTGCAGTGTTGATTTGAATTGTGAAATCCGTGATACATTTTAGTGTTCTATTCAATTAGCATGTTACATATGTGAGTTGTATCAAACATGTCCAGTAGCTCTCATTATTGGTTGTTTCTGTTACAAAACCTTTACTGCCTTGCAATTGTATGTTACGCAAAGTGCTCATACTATGTTAATGTCAACCTGCAATAGAGTGATAACTTTTACAAGGCTAACTAGACAAGTTTGAACAACAATGTGGTGTTATGTGAGCTTTGTGTTGAGCAAATAAGAGCTGGAAACAGGAGCAATGGAACTATGACTAATAGAGCATACAACAACATAGTCAGCGCTTTCTATGTTCGGACAGGCTTACGCCACTCAAAAAATAGTTTAGAAATAGATGGGCTCAGCTTAAGAGCCTTTTTACATTCTGGACCTATTGTAACAAATAAAGTGGGCTCGGCAAGACTCCTAATGGGGGTATCATAGCAAGTGAGCAATTTTGGAAGAACAACACTAAGGTACTTGTCTTTATTTTGTTTTTCTTCTCAATTGTGCAACATAATGCCAGTGACCTTATTTTTTTTTCAGAAACAACCTGAGAGGAAGAAGCTGACAGAGGTGATGATACCAGTCCTATGAGTATTGGAAGTTTGAAGAGTTGTTACTAGCCCGAAGAAAAGAGTGAAGAGCCCTTTGGTGAAGATTATGCCAGTCCAATATGTTGTTGTTTCGGCAAAATATAATGTTGTTTGGTCAATTATGAATATGATTGGTTATTAATCAAAGGTTCAATGGCACGTAGATGAACTCTTCTTCAAGTGATGGTGATAATTCTTCAAGTGATGTTGAGGATGATACAATTAAAGTATTGGATCAGTGGTGCCACATTCAGCAATTTGGTGAAGTTGCATGCATGCTCAGTACGTATTATTAAGCTACTTTCATGAACAAAATCAAGAAGTTAAAAACTGGAGAGACGGGAGAGGAATGGGTTATGAGGACTCTTGACCATCCAACCTCTTGCTACAATATGTTAAGGATGAGTAGAAAAATCTTTTTATATGCTTCATGATGTGCTAGTTGAATCTTATGGCTTGACTACATCAAACAAAATATCCTCAGTGGAGTCTTCAGTAATGTTTCTATGGATTATTGGTGCCCCACAATCCCTCAGACAAGCTAAAAATCGCTTTGCTAGATCCACTGAGACTATGAGTAAAAAGTTTGATGATGTTTTACATAGTGTGTACTTGCTCTCGGCAGATGTTATCAAGCCTAGAGATCCAAAATTCAAGACAATACATCCTAGACTCCAAAGTACTCGTTTCTCACCACATTTCAACAACTGCATTGGTGCTATTGATGGGACACATATACCTGTTGTAGTTCCATCTTCAAAGTTAATCCAACATACGGGGTGCCATGGATACATCTCAAAATGTATTGGCTATACGTGACTTTGATATGAGATTCACCAAGATAATCCTTGCATGCATGGCACTTCATAACTTCATCTGAGAAATTGCTCTTGGAGATGAGGACTTCGACATGTGCGATCAAGATGAAAACTTTGAACCAATGGTAACGTCCACTTCATCTCAACCAAGAGGTGTATTCAATCATTTAGGTGATAAAGATGGAAACATGAACACGTTTCGTGACCATCTTGCTGATGCTTTGTTTGCCATGAGAGAGTGAGTGTAATAGACTATTTGTATGGACTGTGGACATATTATAATTAGTTTGAATATCCATGAACTATGAACATTTATCTTGTATTGTATGTCTTTAGCCTTTGAAATCATCCTCTATTTTTTCTGTGTACTCTATGCGAGATACATAGCAAGAGCAGCTCGTGGTGTTATTGGCGATCAACAAAACAAAGCAACAGTAGCTCCTAGCATGTACAGGAAAAGAAACAGAGCAGCAGAACGTTTTGGCGCCAGCTAAAAATTAACAGAACTTGGTCCTTGGTGCCATAAATCTGCAATTAATGAAGAGTAGCATGGGAACTTATTTTTAACAACTAACATTTAGCATTTTAGCTAGTGGATCCAAACACCCCTTGCTAAACTTTAGTTAGCTTCAGGATCACGGATCACGGGCGGAGGAAGAAAAAGAGGACCGCCCATGGGGCTGACCGTGGTCCCACAAGAACAGATTATTCAGATTTTAGATCCATCTGATGATGGTCTTTCTTGCAACCCGAAACCTTGTCCACAATATGAATGGCGTCTGATCCAATCTGCATGTCTCTTGGTTAAGCTGAGCTTCAGCAGCAGGCAGCAGCGCAACGAACAAGGTGGAAACAATTGCCCTCGGTGTGTCTCGGCATTAGCTAGTGACGCAAAGTAACCCGGTGGCTCTTATCAATGGTTAGCCTGCTGTGATAGAAATGGAGTATACATGCCATTCTGTCTATTTTGGTCCCAAATCATGGCCACTTTCTGCTGCTCGGACCTTTTGGATTTCACTATCGCCACTGTTTTTCTCGTAACAAAAAAGAAACGATTTGACGCAAAGTGAATACCCCTCGTTACAAATTTCTCTAACTACTCTTTTTTCCACAAATTGCAATAAAAAGAAAAGAAAAAAGAAAACACAACAGACTATACTCGAACAGGCCTACCACTGCAGGTAGAGTCGGCCCAATAAAGAAAGCCCAACAAGCATGCGGTCAAAATTGTCTATAAACTATTTTCTGCTCCCCTTCACTAAAGAGGACCGCCCGCGAAGGGGAGCAGAAAGTAGTTTGCTAAACTAATAACAAACAAACTATTGTCAAGCCAATCGTTGTACTACAAGTCTACATCCCATGAGCAAGCCATTTATAATCAGTTAAGCTCACGTAGCTCATTCCTTATCATTTGAGTGAGTAGTATTTCCAAATTTTTTATGCATATACCCCCTATTTTGTGTAAATTCATGAATCCAAATAAGTTTGATACGAAAACAAACTTTAAAAAGCTGCAGAGCAAATAACAACCTGATATGTATCGTTGTATCTGACATTGACTTTACGGCTAATTTAACCACCTCGCTCCTCATAATGGGCAGTGCATTTCTATCAAGCCACATGACATATTGGTATGTTATTGGGTATTTGCTTGGTAATGGGATATGAGTTAATTGGATATGTGCCATTGCAACTGTGACAATTCAAAGATATGCCATTAATATTCACGATATTAGAAATATGCCATTATAATTTCATGGGTCTTTGAGATGTACTGTTACCTACCCTTTCGATGCATTTCAAAAACTTTCCTGACCAAATTAACCCTATCTTCCTCCCCCTTAGTCCCTCCACGGCGCCGCTCCCCTCTCTCATGTCCATCTAGTGGCACCGCTCTTGTTGGGAGGCCACCTCGATGAACTCGTCTCCCATGACGGCTGTCGCTAATACACCATCACGAGTGGATACGCAGCAGGTCCCTCCCTCCTCCCATCCTAGGTATTAGGTACGGCGGCGCGGCTAGCACCCGCGTGCATGCAGGGCTGCAGGCAAGCCTCCCATGTCCTCCCTCAGCTGGCACAATGGTGGTTAAATCAATGGCATCCGGCCAAACTACGAGGCCTTCCTACTTCCCTGCGGTGCAGAATTGGATACAACTTTGGTGAAAATGCTACAAAAATGCTGGAGCAGTAAAAATTCATTAAAAATGTATTTTGAAGTAAAAAAAATTAAAATTTAGCACATTCATTGTTCATCTACAGAGTAATTTGTCACAAAAGTTGAGATCTAAATTTTTTTAGGAAAGTTCTTACGAAAATAATAAATTTCTCGTGACGAATTTCGTTACATTGTTGTACGAATATACCGATTACCGAACAGGATTTCACAAGAACCACCACTCTGAATTATTCAAACTAAATGTACCATTGTTAGTGTTGAGTTTTAGCATTTTTTAGTTATGCACCATTGTTGGAAGAGTTCCCTTATCATACAACTGTGGTTTCAACATTCAATCACACTATATATAAGCTATACATGTATATACACGCACTGATGTTACAGTGTCAGCAGTTACTGCATGAGCACGATCAGTGTGTTAAAATGGTCAATACACTTGTTATGTACCTCAAAACTTCAATTTTAGAAGAAGCCTTGTTCAATCTCGAATTGCATTACAACTTTCATCTCGGCTAGTTACAACCATCTATCTACGTTGTGGCTGGTCGGTGTGGGTGGACGAGCTCGGCCGAGGCGGCGATGGCGTCGAGCCACTCCACCACCTGCTGCGCCGTCGGTCGCGCCTTGGGGTTCTCGCTGACGCAGGCGCACGCCACGCCCAGCACCTTCGCCGCCTCCTCCCGGTGCCTCCCCTCGCCGACGCTGGCGTCGATCACCTCCTCGCCCCTCCCCTCCCGCCGCATCCGCACCGCCCACGACGTCACGTCCCGGCCGACGCCCACCGGCCGCGCCATGTCCACGGGCCGCCGCCCCGTGACGAGCTCCAGCAGGACCACGCCGAGGCTGTACACGTCGCCGCGGTAGGTGGCCACCGACGAGTGCCCGTACTCCGGCGGGATGTACCCGAGCGTGCCGACGAGGTCGGTGGTCACGTGCGTGTCCGCCGGGAGCACGAGCCTGGCGAGGCCGAAGTCGGCGAGCCGCGGCTCCATGCGCGCGTCCAGGAGGATGTTGCTCGACTTGATGTCGCGGTGGAGCACGCGCGGCTCCGACGAGGCGTGCAGGTGCGCCAGCCCGCGCGCCGCGCCGCGCGCCACGCCGAGCCGCGCCGGCCACGGCAGTGCGGCGGCGGCGCCGGGGCCCGGCTGCCGCACGTGGAGCCAGTGGTCCAGGCTGCCGTTCTCCATGTAGGGGTAGATGAGCAGGCGGTCCTTGCCGGCGCGGCAGTAGCCCTGCAGCGGCACCAGGTTGCGGTGGCGCACGCGCGACAGCGTCTCCACCTCGGCGCGGAACTCGCGCTCCACCTGCCAAAACTCGCCGGAGAGGCGCTTCACCGCCGCCTCGCGCCCGTCGGGGAGCGTCGCGCGGTACACCATCCCGAAGCCGCCGCAACCCACGATGCGGGACTCGTCGAAGTTGCGCGTCGCCTTCATCACGTCCTCCACCGTCATCGTCCGCTCGCCGCCGTCGCCGTCGCCGTCATCGTCCGGGAAGAGCAGCACCAGCGTCGACTTCGCCGCCGACTCGAGGCTGCCGCTGCCGTCGTCGGCCGCCACCCTGGCGTTGTCCTCCTGCCGCTTCGACCACACCCGCCACGTCACCGCCGCGGCCACGGCGAGGAGCAACGCCGTGCCCACGCTGATCGCCGCCACGACGCCGGCACTGGTGGCGCTCCGCTCCTTGCCGCCGCCGCCATCCGCCTGCGGCGGGTCCTTCCGCGCACACCGCGCCACGTGGATTCCGCAGAGAAACGGGTTCCCCTCAAAGTCCGCGCGCGAGAACGTGGAGAACTGCCCGCCGACGGGGACCTCGCCGGAGAGGTTGTTGTGCGAGACGTCGAAGTGGGAGATGAAGCTGAGCTGCGTGAGCGACGCCGGGATGACGCCGTAGAGCGAGTTGTGCGACAGGTCCAGCGACTCGAGGCTCGTCATTCCCGACAGCTCCGGCGGGATGGAGCCCGACAGCTTGTTCCAGCTCAGGTCAACGATGTGCAGCTTGGTCAGCGCCCCCAGCGCGGCCGGCACGCCGCCGGTGAGGTTGTTGTGGCTCAGAAACAGAGACGGCGGGAAGCTGTCCACCTGGTTGTACTGCCGCCCCTGCACCGACGTGTTCCGCCGCATGAAGAACGGGAAGTCCTGCACCCTCGCGTCTTCGTCGTCGCCGCCGCCGTGGGTGCCGGCGGCGATGAACCCCGGCATCCGCGTCAGGCTGCCCGGTATCTCTCCCTGGAGGGAATTGTTCGATATGTCGAGGTAGAAAAGGCGGTCCAATTGCCCAATCCACGGTGGGATCGGGCCGGCGAGCCGGTTCCACGACAGGTCTAGCACTCTGAGCTTCCGAAGTCCGGCGATCCACGACGGGATCGCGCCGTGGAGCTCGCAGTTGGCGATGACGAGCACCTGGATGCTGGGGAAACCGGCGATGCCGGCGTCGTCCGACGGCATCTCCTCGCCGCCGTGGAAGTTCTTAGTGAGCACCAGGCTCGTCAGGTTGGGGAGGCTCTGCAGCGTCCGGAGCGCCGACGACACGTTGGAGAAGGTGTTGCCGGTGAGCGAGAGGAAGGACAGCGAGGTGAAGTTGGCGAAGGACGCCGGTATCTCTCCGGTGAGCTTGTTCCGGCCGAGGTTGAGCGCGGTCATGCCCCTGCACTTAGGGAGGCTCGCCGGGATGGGGCCCGTGAAGCTGTTGACGCCGAGGTCGAGGTAGGCAAGGCTCCTGAGCGAGCGGAAGTCGAGGCCGATGTCGCCGGCGAACGAGTTGTTCCGGAGGTTGAGCACGCGGAGGCGGCGGCACCGCGAGAGCGTGGGGAGCTCGCCGGAGAGCTTGTTGGAGGGCGCAGAGAGCTCCTGGAGATCGGCGAACGCGTCGAACACGTCGGGGAGCGGGCCGGAGAAGGCGTTGAAGGAGAGGTCGAGGCGGACGATGCTGCTGAGGTTGCGCAGGCGAGGCGACAGCTCGCCGGAGATGGCGTTGGTGTGGAGACTGAGGAACTGCAGCGACGCCGCGCCGAAGAGGTCGTCGGGGAGGGTGCCGCCGATGCCGTTCCCGTCGAGGGAGAGCTCGGTGAGCGACCGGCATTGCCCGAACCCCACGGGGAACGCACCGGAGAGCCTATTCATGGAGAGCCGCAGGACGCGCAGCGCCGGCGACTCGCCGCACAGGGCGACAGCATCGACGGGGCCCACGAAGCTGTTGCCCGACACGTCGTACTCCGTCAGGTTAGCGGCGCCGGCGAGCACCGGGTGGCTGCCGTTGAACGCGTTTCCCGAGACGTTGAACACGCGCACCGCCGGGAGCTCGATCTCCACCCCGGCGGCGGCGCCCAGCCCACCGGCGAGCGCGTTGGCGCTGACGTCGAGCACCTCGAGGCTCCGGAGCCTGAGCAACGCCGCTGGGATCGCGCCCCGGAGCGCGTTGCTGGAGAGGTTCAGCACCCGGAGCGCGGCGAGGCCGGCGAGCGACGCGGACACCTCCCCCTGCAGCGTCCGGTTGGGCAGCACCAGCCCGACGACGGCGGCCGTGCCTCCCCCCGCCGCCGCATCGCACGCAACTCCGGGCCAGTCGCAGCACCCGTCGTCCGACGCGTTGGCGATTGGCCAGCCGTCCACCGCGGCGTCGAGGCCGGCCGAGAACCCCCGCAGCGCGGCGAGGTCGCCGGCGCCGCAGCGCCGCGCGGCGGCGTTCTCGGACCGCGACAAGAGGATCACACACAGCACGAGCAGTGGTATCACCGCTCTGCTCCTGCTCCCCCAGGCCATGCCTCGAGACAGGACAAGGTGGTGGTTGGCGATCGATCGATCAGCCGGTTGCAGCTAGCTCATGATCATATAATAAAGAAGCTCCAAGAATTCACATCTTGGGATCATGGTCCAATCTAAGCTCTGTCTGCTCCTGTTCTTCAATCTTGCTTGCTCTTCCTGTTCCCTTGCAGGAAGGAGAGAGGAACAGAGCAGCTAGAGGACTGCAAGACAAAGGGAGTGAGAAGGAGAGGAGAGAGAAGAGGGAGGAGAGGTGGTTAATCACTCTAGGTTTGACTCTGCAGCTCAAGTTTAATACTTGTCCTAATTCTTCAGGTGAGTGATTATAAAGTAGTAGATGTCATGATTTGTGACCCATCTCTGGAAGAAAAAAAAATAGTATATTTTGTTGGATGCATTTGGACGCTGCAGCTAATTACAAATGCAAGAACAACTGATCTTTCAGTGTGCCATCATCTTCCACTTTGCTTGCACTGTCTCATGCTGTTAACGTTGTTAGTTTATTTAATGGCAGCTGGAGGAGACCTCCTGTAGCCGCTGATTAAGGGGGGGCTAATTGAGGTCAACGGCTGCCTGAGAGTGACACGTGGCGGTCAAGCCTACAGCTGGAGAAGGCATCTTGTCTTGCCTGGGCTTTGGACTGGAGAAGCATCAGCCGTTGATCACGAAACGGAGGGCTTTGACCGGGGGACAGGGTTGACAAAGTTAACACTGAGATGAGCAGATGAGGACAGGCAAGTCAGCAAGTCTACCGCGCATCCCGGCGCCAAATAGAAAGTCGTTAGCTAACAAAATTACCAGTACAATAACAGTGGTAGTTTAGCAGTAAACTACTGCCCACTGGTTATACTGTTTGAAATCATTTGACTTAAAAACGGAGAAACGTTACCGTCATGCTGATTCTGTGAAACAAACAATCGTAGGCAAATTTCATCTTAATTTGAAAATCAACTTGAAAATTTGAATTTGCCTTTTTTTTAAATCGAGTTTGGAAAGTTTACCGGTGCGATGGCAACCCACTCTAACAGAGAACAACTGGCAGAGATGACATTCTCAGATTACACAAGGTTAGTTAGCAGCCTTTGTCATTGCGTGCATATGATTATAAATCTGCAAGAAGTCAGATCAGATGGCATGATCTTGATAGAACTTTATCTGCAATCTAGCGTGTTTCCATGTCGGCTTATAATTGTTTGTGGTACAAGCCAGGAGCTTTCGGTTCAGGTGAAACCTAAGAATAGTTTAGCTTATGGTTGACCTCTGAATAAACAGCAATGGAACATGTAGTAGTAGGTGCAATGAACTGTTCATAATTAATCACGTTTCTGATTATTTTTTTGTAAAAAAATCAGCAATGTTATCACTAGAAACATCAGCTCCTTTTCAATTTGTTCTAGAGATTGTATGATTTTCATGTTCACGGAGCAGAAACCCTTTGACGTGATTGAAAATAATCTAGAATGGTGAATGGTCAGAAACTCAGAAGTCCAGACCCCATGTCTGGGTAGAAGGTCGCTTCCTGAAGCAACCAAGAGGTCCTTGCTTGCAATTCAAAGACTATCACAATGGACTTTCGGTGCTTGAAGAACTGTGGCCGGGCAATTGTTCCATTTCTATTCAAATGATAAACAAAAAATGAACGAATTTCAAAGTCATAAGTCTTGAGATACACGTTACTTGTTGATTGACCAAAATCAATTTATTTTTTAAGCTTAGGAATGAAATGTGTACAATCCAGTCATCACAATAGAAACTCTTACGCATGAATATTTTTCTATGTTCAAATGATGTGTTGCGTGGCCTGTGAGAGCCGACCCACCATTTGCAAAAAAAAAATAAAATAAAAACGGGTCAAGGTAAAAGAGTTTATAAATGGACTGCCAATTCAAAAATAAAACATGAATGAAGTGTATGGCAACATGTAAAATAGTTTAAGACCAAATTTGTATTGTGTAGTCTATCAAAATCCACGAGCAGCGCTTCAATTGCACTTCAGGTTCCGTCTGTACCAGCAACAAGATCAATAAGCGTTTCGCCAAAAGAAAAAAAAATCGATGAGCAGCCAAAAAAGCAGCATGTTCTAGTGCTGCACAAGTAAGTTTCAGTGTTCTTGGATCACAAGGCCAAAAGGCATGCTTCACGACTACTCTGGAAATAAAAAAGGCATGATTTGCAGCTGACCAACTCACCTCAGTAAAGTGGCGGTTAGTTATCACCATTTGGCCTCAAGATAGCTGCACTTATTGTTAACCTTTAGGTAAAACCCCTGCTTTTAACTATCTGCTGCAGCTTTATTTTCCACTCGACAGATAATTTCCAGCCACCTTTCTAATAATTTAATGAATGACCACCCATGGATTTGCAAAAGTCATCATCATCATATCAGACGGCCGAGTGCAAGGCACCACTGCAAAAAGATGCTTTTTTTTTTCAAGGATATGGTTAAAAATAGCATGATTTTTCAGGGTCAGCCACATCACTGTTGCCATGGAGGGATGAGGTATATATGGTGTTCCTTTTTTGTGTGTGTTTAACAACATCTCTGTGGTGGTGTTTTCTTTTTGGGCTCATTAGGAGGTGAGATGGTGGTGTCTTTTGCTTTGCATCCAGGGATTAGCTTTCTTTAATCTCATGATGAGCATTGGATCAGAAGCAACGGCTCACAGCATGTCAACCATTTGTACAGGCATAAAATATGTAGGTGGTGGAATCCACTTGTTGTCAAGGCTTGCTTGAGAAGCAGAGATATCAGAGGATGTTGCAAATCTTCTTGGTCACTTCACAATCTCCTGTCCATGCCTAGCTCCCGTTCCACTCAAAAAATTGGGCCAGCACTTGCCCTTTTATTTCTCTTCTTCTAATAAAACTCGTGGCAAAGCTTTTGTTGTCCTCTCGAAGAAAAAAAATGTCTGGAATTTTGTTTCAAAGTTGCCAATTGCTTTATGAAATATAGCATCTATAATTCCACTGTATGATTCTGAAAAAAGCCTACTCGTGTATATTTACATATTCGTCTATATCTCTTTTCCAATAGCACAATGGTATAGGTGCATCATAAGGTTAGTATACAATTAGGGAAAAATATTTGGGAAATAAATAAAAGCACTAAATTAGTATAGAAGATCAGAGCTAGCTCTTCATTAGCCTTGAAGTGGACTATCTTTTAATTGATTAAAGAAAAAAAAGTAAAATTTCGCTGCGATGACGAGACGCAATTAGGCGGTGCTAGTGGATCATGCATCTAGTGAGTAGCACCCAGCAATAGATAAAATTGCCCGGCACATTTCCAGGTGTTTGCAAGCCCTTGCACTCTTGTAGTTGGTGATAAAAAGGAGAGGGGAATCCATCAATTCCATTCCATCCATCCATAGAACAATTTGCTTTGTGGAATGGGGAAGGGTATAAAGCAGAGGCATGCAGAGAAAGGAATCTGCAGGAAGCACTTGGACTGATGGCAATTTCATTTTCTTTGAGGGTGAGTGGAGCTGGATGCCTCTCAGCCTCTGTGATCTCTCATATGTGTGTGTGTGTGTAGTGCATGTAGACAGGCATCATGATCAAGTGGAGGGGCAATGCAAAACACATTTGATTTGGAGGACCGAAAGTCCAAGGCCAGGAAGTTGCTCCCCTTTTTACCAGCCGAATAATCATGGGTCCCTGCAGATTAGGCCCCACTGCTGCTGCCGTTCTTTGAGGATTCGGGCCTGTTCGGCTGGACTTATAAGCTGGCTGAAAAGCTGAAATGGCTGATTTGTTGTGAGAGAAAAATACTGTTCGATGGCTGATAAGCTGGCTGATAAGCTGAAGCGAACAGAGAGATTGTGCATGCTGAAGGGCTAAGCATCTTCTAGTGGAAATTCAAACCATATCACTGTGGTTTTATATTCAACCATGTGTTTATGCTTGTGCCCTTTGTGAACCCAACAAATATATATAGGTGAATCTAGAACCAAATTCAATAAATACAAACTTGATAGATACGCAAAATGAAAAATCACTGGAGAGTTAAATTGCAAGATCACTTTTTTTTGTGCATCCAAATTCCGAAACAGTTTGAGATTTTGAATCTCTATATGGAATGCACAAAAAAAAATGTAAACATACGTCGCTGTGAGAAAAGTCAGCTCCATTTTTTCAGCTAGTCTCATGATCTGCTGAAAGGGCATCTGTTCCCTCAGGAAAAAAAAGGGGGAAAGGTAAAATGAAGGCACCAGGTAGTTTGCATGTCATGTCACACCTGATTTGGCCCACTGCAAGAAGTAACAGCCCAAAGCAACCGAAGATAATGGGCTCTAGTAAACAGCCCAATGAAGTCCAGGAAAGGCTATCGAATCCATCAGACAGGACCAGCCCACCACAGGATATCACTGTCAAGTCAGTGTTGACTCCACGTGCTGTGTGTCTGGTCGCCACAGGGCCAATCCTCCTGCATCTTTTGTGTCCCTTGTAGTTTATTATCTTAGCCATGCCACGTTCCGAGCGCGTGTTTCTTCCACACGCAGAGCCCAAGTGGGGAGTCACGTAACTTTCCTACTTTACCATCTTTACTTTATTCTATATAAAATCAAAAGGTATAGAGTATTAACTTGGTGATGCTTTCTAGAACATGTATATCTTTTTTTTTCCTTTTTAGATGTAATATCAATTGAGATAAACATACAGCAATGACGTAAAACCATCATAGTGATAAGTCATACTACATTGCCATATTTTCTTTGGTACCTTCGTGGCTCAATTTGATCACACGAAATAAGAAGGTGGCAAATAATGAGCAATATCTCATTGCACCAAACACATAAGATATACTGTTTGAATATTCGTGATGTAGTTTTATTTTTATTATTTATTGTACCACGTTATCGTATCTTCCCTATTGATGAGAGGTGGAACATATTTTTGATTTTTAGTTTTCGATGCAATTTATTATATTATTTATGGATCCATGTTCCACCGTCATATCTTCTTTAGCAACCTTTAAGAAGATAATTTGATCACGTAAAATACAAAAAGCTAGCCAAGAACAATGAGCAGGATCATTTAGCACCGAACACAAACTATCCATCTGCATAGAGAGATCAAAGGAATTTTGAAATTTTAGTTTATCATTTATATCTTTATTTCATTTTATAAAAATAAATTAGGGTTATAACTATATATAAATTTACGTTGTGCCTACATTTCATTCGTTTAATTTGCTATTTAGATACAGTAGCAATTGATAATATATAATGTTGATACAAAATATCACAAAGATAAATCATACCACATTATCATATATCTATTAACGATATCTGTAAATCGGAGCTGATTTGATCACGTGAAACCAGAAGACAGCCGGAAGCCATTAGCACTTTAGCAGAGCCGAGTGGCGTCCAACGTAGGCCATCCATCCACGGTCCAACCTTGTTCTTCACGTGATCATATCTCATCACTCTTTCCTCCATTCCAACCTCTTCCCAAACCCACGAGCTCTCCACCTACTCTGCCGAATCAGGTCCTCTAAGTTCCCAAAATTGCAAGCACACCCCTGTCCCTTACCCAAAGGAGGACCTGTTAACCAGAGAGGCCGCATCCAGGGTGCATTCTGCAAAGCGTGAGGCCCCCCATTCGTTCTCGACCTCTCGTCGCCCGACCCGCGGAACCCTAGCCGTGACCGCAGATTCCTCCGGCGCCGGACCCACGGCCGCGGCGGCGATGGACGGCTGCGTTGGCGGAGACCCCGTGGAAGATTTCCTCCTCGGTGGCGCCGGCGACGACGGAGATCTCGCCCTCTTCTGTGATGGCGTGCCCAACCTGGCCGGCGACGGAGGGTACGGCGATAGCAACCGGAACGATTCTTTCTTGTAGGTGTAGTACTAGATTGCTGTCGGTTTATGGTGTGGTTCGTAGATTTTATACTATCGCGGTCGTTGTCGCTGCGGATGGTTTTTTAATTTTGTGGGCGGTGTTAAATTATATGCTAATTGATTTGGGTGATGTAGTCTCAAAAAGAAAGGAGGCTTATGATATGGCAGGAAACAGTTTTGAGTCTCCGCAATTCTGTAACCTAATCTGCGGTCTTGGTTTATGCGAATTTGGGAATTTCTCTTGTCCTTGTGCCTGGGGGTAGATTGAATTTGATATGTGCATTTGATGCTTAGGTAACTGCGGTGCTAGTTGGTTCATAGGTGCATCTAAGCAAATCCTGTGATACTACATGTGAATGGTGATATTCTACATTACTTGTTAATTCTTGTTACAAGTCCGTAGATTTTACTGCTTATCTGCGTGCTGTTGCTGTCATCATTACAAGTCTTGCTAGCTACCTTGAAGCAAGCAATCGATGTTTGTGTGCTAGCTTGGATAGGCTCTTACGATGTTCATCATGCATTATATGATATATGGAAGTGATTTGCATAATTATGAACCTAGATGTGTGTCCCCTATCTTTCAATTGAAATATGAGCAGCAGAATCTTTTATCAGATACTTGAGCAGCCGCACTGCACTTGCACATGTTCTGTATGTATTCTCTGCTGTTGTATCCGGTACTTACCTTGTGATTGTGGCAGACTTGGGATTGATGGTGTCAGTGGAGATGCTTGTGGGTTTGAACAATCTAATTTGGGGAAAAGGTATGGTTTCTTATCCTTACTCTGAAGGATTTTTCTTGCACATATCTGAATTGTGGGAAGTCTCTATCCCTTTTTTTTGTGTATGTATTTGGGCCTCATGCCCATCCATTTCATGGGTTCAATCTCCAAATGGGTAACCAGAAACTTTACGGTTTCTAAATTGTTCAGAATGCGACTTTGGAACATTAAGCATGCAAATCTAACCAGATACTCGAGTAGTGACCCTATAGCATAAAGCTACAAAGTTTTTTCAATCTTAAAGTCCATGCAGCACAGTTTGTTTAATTTCTCATGAGTGGTATAAGTAGCACTACCAACATAGCATCGGACTTGTATTATTTTCTTGATCCACTTGTTTAACATAACCATTTCGATTTTGTGCAGGGCTAGAGATGAACCATCTTCATCTGGTCCAAAATCCAAAGCTTGTCGTGAGAAAATGAGGAGGGACAGGCTGAATGACAGGTACAGTGAAAGTGAAACTACACATCGCGGCCATTGCTCTAGGAAGAAAGGGTGCACGTACTTGCATATATCTTAGTTCTGATCTATTATTTGACTTGCAGGTTTCTGGAATTAAGTTCAGTTATGAATCCTGGTAAGCAAGCTAAGTTGGATAAAGCAAATATCTTGAGTGATGCAGCTCGTATGGTGGCACAACTTAGAGGTGAGGCAGAAAAGCTTAAAGAATCAAACGAGAAGCTGCGAGAGAATATCAAGGACCTGAAGGTATCTTGTTCATACAACTTATGCTTCTTACAAATGTTCCTCTGGATTTCAGAACCTTTGATGCTCTCCACATACTTCTTCATGTCTCTTAAAATTGTGTTGTGTGTTGAAAATGTATGATATTTTTGTTCTGCTTATACACACGAGTGTCCATGCAGGCAAGCTTAGTTCCACTGAATTCGTAGGCATGCCCACTTTGTGTATCCTGCAGCCAGCCATTGCTTAGTCCACGAATTAGTTTCTAGATATGCTATAATTAATATGCAAGTTTAGTGATCACTGGTCTAACCTCCTCTACATCTATATAGAGCCTACCAGTGAACCAATTTGTAGGTTTTAATTTACGGAATGCTATATTGTTTTTCCAGGAGGAGAAGAATGAGCTCCGAGAAGAGAAAGTGAGACTGAAGGCAGAAAAGGAGAGGCTGGAGCAGCAAGTTAAAGCAATCAGTACAGCTCCTACAGGATATGTTCCCCATCTCCCTCATCCAGCTGCATACCATCCTGCTGCTTTTGCTCCATTCGCACCACCACAGCAAGCTCCAACCAACAAAGGCGCCCCAATCCCTGCAGCATTCCCTGGGATGGCGATGTGGCAGTGGATGCCTCCTACCGTGGTGGACACAACTCAAGATCCAAAGCTCTGGCCGCCAAATGCTTAGGTGCAGCTACTGCATAATGCTGACTCATGGCGCCGTTTCATCCATTGGCAGCAAATCAGAGTGTCCGTTAGGTCCCTGGAGAGGAAAGAAGTTTGCAACTCCGGTCGTGTTTTTGCTGTTACTGTTATTCCCAGCAGCTGTTATAAACTCTTACTTGTTCCATTGAAGGGCGATGTCTGTAATTAATATGGATCTTAACCCTCTAGTTGCAAATGTTCCATTGTGACCTTGTCTCTGTCTCATCATCTGTGAGCATGATCTGCTGAAGCCTGAAGCTGTCTGGCTGATCTTGGTTTTCCAAGGTTCTGCTTTGAGCATCAGCAATTTTTGTATTGGCCTGCTAGTACTCGTCAGAGTTAGCATGTGAGCACATGCCCAGCGGAATAATAAATGTGACAAGTTAAATCATCCCTGGATCCCCATCTATGCACATACAGCTGATCAATGAGTTGGCTGTGTCTCCGATACTACAAATCAAGTTGTTCCCCCAAGAAAACATATCTGAACTTGGAGTGAGCTCACCGCAAAAAAATATATATATTGCTATGTTAACTCAGAATAGGTATCTCTTCAATTCTTGTTTCAAGTATAGCACTATCATTGATCAGTGATCACAAATAACAGGGGAAATGTATTTCTACAACTCTTTACAATATCCTTTTTGCGCAAATTAAAAAAAATCCTCCCCATTACCTCAAACTAGAACAAACATGCATAACTTTTAACAAACTCAGTTTTCTTCTCTCTCTTCCTCAGTGTGTTTTCCCCCTTCAAATTCAGGATCAGAAAGATACAACAAAGGTGCTCTAATCAAGAACAGGAACAAACCACCACTAACTGCAAACTAAAAGCGGTATGATTTGACTCTGTGTGATATTCTATTCTGCCTCCTGTTGACCATAACAACACTGAACCGATTCCCCAGCGATGAGCTTCTCCAGGGCATCTGGCGGAAGGCCAATCATCTCAAGTGTCTTCTCCCAAACCAGCTCCGACGTTTCAAGGTTGTGTGCCTCTTCAGATGCATTCATTGGATTGCAATCGTATGAGATGCAAGCACAGACAGGCCAGTTTTCAGACTTAAGCATCTCACAGTATTCTGGAACTTGGGGGTCAGATGCTGCAAATAGTGTACTCCTAGAACCTGAATTGCATACAAAACGTAATATTTATGTATATCAGAAGATGTACATGTTGTTAAATGACAGAAGGCGGCAGCAGAAGTTCAATAACTTCACCTTCTTGAGCATTAAATATGAAGTAGGGAATCAAATGATAGGCAGCTACAACAACCTTAGGAAGATCTCTTGCCTGTGTCGCATACAATGAGTGTCAACATTTTGCGAAGAAACAGACAAAAGAAAAGAAGAATGGTTTGATACATTGTACATGTGAACCACTTATCCAGTAATATATGCACCTTTTAAATAAGGTTTTTCTTCATCTGTCATTGTGTTCAATTAATCAAAAGGGATAATTCCAAGCCTTTATATATTTCTCAAATGTGAATGTTGGGTATGCAGATATGTTATAAGAATTCACCTCATGAAACAGCACAAACGATTGGAGGATTAGAGAAAAAACGAATTGGAAGTTGAACTCACAACATTCGTGTCGACGATCCCAGGGGAAGCACAAACAACATTGATGCCAGCTTCTGCAGGGATTCTCTTATGAAGCATGCTACTAAATTTTACCTGAGAGTGAAACAAAGAATAGTTCAGACCTAACCAACATGAAATAGTATGCATACATGTATAGGTTAAAGCACTGTTATGATAGAACGGATCAAGAGAAGAAAAAACAGTTGGAGAACAAAAAGGGAACGGCATTTTATTAGCAATCTATAAAAAAAATATGATACCTGCGCTAACTTGCTATTTGAATATCCCAACCAACTTCTATATTTCCGCTTTCTCAAGTTCATATCTTCAGCGTCAACAAAACCTACAGTGTGCATCTGTAATTGGAGGCATACATGTGGGATGCTGTTAGTGTACAAAAGAAAAACTGTAGAATTACAAGTTAGTTGAATTCAAATTGACATCAGAATTCAAAATGTTTGGGCTTGGATAAATATTCGATTGCATTCATGGTAGAAAACTGCACACTAGAGCAGAATTGGTGACAGAAGAACTCACAATTGAATTAACATTAACAATTCTGCTGGGAGAACCACGGAGAAGGGAGGGTATAAGCAACATCGCCAGTAATGCAGGTGCAAGATGGTTTACTTGCATGTGTTCTTCATGACCATCCTTTGAAAAACGCTGAGGTTCTACATGAAAGCGAAAGAGCTGGTTATCTCTGATACAACTCATCATCATAAACGAATCCTAGAAGGTCAACATCCAAAGGATTGTGTTAATGATGAAACATACCTCCTATAGCGAAGATTCCAGCATTGTTGATCAACACATGTAGGGGTGCCATACGAGCATTCCAAGCATCAGCAAATTTTACAACCGAATCAAGGGAAAGCAGGTCAAGCTCCATCACCTTAAAGAGTAATATTTAAGAAACATCAAATACCTTGTAGCTAAACCAAATCAATAGTTATGACAAACAAAGTTATAAGCATGCCTTTCGTCTTCACCAATAAAGGTATGCATATTTTGTGATTGATTATAGATGTCGAGTGTGAGCATAAATATAAGTCCCCCCCCCCCCCCCCCCGGCCCATTGGACAACATAAATGGTTAAGGGCATACATCTTGATACGATAAAATCAGAAGCTCAAATCAATGGCAGTGCATCAAATTGGAAAAGAAAAGCAATATGCCAGGAGGCAACAAAACAATCAGGTCACACTGTATAAAATATACTTAGCATGTTAAAAGCCCTCATCCATCAACCAGGACCCTATAGCAAGCACCTTTTCAAAATTACCTCAGCATTTAGTGGTGTTCCTGTTTCTGAATTTTCATTCTGCCATTTCTGAATCAACTCTTGCGCCACTTTGGGTCTCCTAACTGCCATAACAACATGTGCCCCAGCCTGTGCAAGTTGTCTGTTACGATCATGAAGGTAAAAAGATCCTGATTAGTATCACCTTCAGAACAAGATGCAATGCAAGCCTCTCACACTTGGAGCCTGCTTGCTGATTTACAGATTAGTACAATGTTTCGTGCAAGCACGATTTCATGTAAAAACTTCCACAGATTAAAGGAAAATGGAAGCTGGCAAGAAGACTAGTTCTCCAGTATGAAATGGAGGTGAGTAAATGGAGACACATTGCAGTTGAAAGATTGTTTTTTTCCTAATTGACTGAATGCATGAAAACAAGGTTTTAGATCAACACAACACAACAGAGCATTTTAAGCTACTACATAGCCAGATGCAGAGTAGACAAGT
This sequence comes from Setaria italica, assembly GCF_000263155.2. NCBI lineage: Eukaryota > Viridiplantae > Streptophyta > Magnoliopsida > Poales > Poaceae > Setaria > Setaria italica. The sequence goes on along the minus strand of NC_028450.1, from coordinate 10,275,402 downwards.
TGAGCGCAGTCAGATTGTGAAGTATTTGTTGCCAGGTGTCGTACCATCCTTTGTAGAGGTACCAAGAGTGTACCATCATGAAAACTACCTCGCACTTGTATTAATTTTTGGTGTACCAAGAGACTAGCATGTGCATAAAAGAGGAGACATGCGTGTACTAAAACTAGTGCACTTGTATTAATTTTTGGTTGGCACATAAGTGAATTAACGCTATTTTAAAGCCATGCAGTGCTGCTTGTTTTCCACATACATCAACAAATAAGCAACTTTTAGCACATAAGAAGAAGATACAAAAAGGTAAAATGACGGAAGGGGACCTCGCGATCTCGAGGCCGATGCCGCTGGTGGCGCCTGTGACGACGATGGAGACGCCGTCGAGCGGGGGCAGCTCGAGCGGGTTGGCGAGGTGGCTGGCGGCGATGCGCTGGAAGAGGAACTCCCCCACGATGGCCATCCAGCCGCGGCCCCACTCGAGCCACCCGAGCGCCTCCCTCTTCCCATTCCGCTCTCCCGCCCCCTCCTTGCCGTTATCGACGGCGGCGGCCGACTCCTCGGCGGGGGAGGCGCCCTCGTCCCCGTCCTCCGGCGGCGGCGCGCGGCGGTGGCGCAGGTCGCCGGCCATGAGGGGAGGAGGAGGAGGAGGGAGGGGCGACGGGAATCGAATCTTTGCGGAGAGAGGATGGCGGCGTGGCGAGGTGTGGGGGTGGACTGTGCAGTGGTGGGTCGAGATGGCGATCTCATCTGTGTGTGCTGCCGGCTGCCGCCACGGACACAGCTACGCCAGCTGTGCCGTTCGTGTCGGACCTGCCTCGTGGAGGATTGTTATATCATCTGACAGCAGGCTATTCATAAATTAATTTTTATGTCCAAATTTGGGGTGATAAAATTACTGTAGCAACAGTGTAGCGTTTCGTTTGTATTTGTGAATTATTATCCAAATATTGACTAATTAGGCTCAAAAGATTCGTCTCGCAAAGTACAACAAAACTGTGCAATTAGTTTTTGATTTCATCTACATTCAGTTCTCCATGCATGTACCACAAGTTTGATGTGATGGGGAATCTTCTTTTTGCATAGTGCTAAAGTTGGGATTTTGGAGTGAACTAAACATGGTCTTGGTCACATCAAATGCTAGAATAGCCTACGTTTGCTAATGATGAATTAATTAGGCTTAATAGATTCATCTCGTCCCATCTATATAATGAGTTTTGTAAATAGTCTACGTTTAATACTTCTAATTAGTATCTAAACATTCGATGTGACACGTGCTAAAAATAAGCAAAAACCAAACAGCCCCTATGGTTCATGGAAAGCATGTTAGCGGTCAAGTTCACCAGCTGCAGCATACTGATCAGGACAAGAAGCTGGGCATGTAGGGGGTGATCAGCTGCTGCACCAAGAATCTTCATGATCGATGTTCCCTTGCCGCATGGGCTCAGCTGAAGCAGAGCACAGCGCGAAACTCCGTGTCTGTATCGGCATTGTTGGTCTGGGGACTGGGGACTGGGGAGAAGGTACTTTGCTCAGCTGCTGCATCTTTGCTAGGTTTATCACCATGCGATTTGGTTGTTCTTGTGAACTGAAAGTATGCCGCAACGGACATGTTCATACTGTTCCCTGAACCCTGCTCGATAAGAACAGACATCTCTTTCTGTATGCGTGTTTTTTCGATTCCCCGCAACTATCCAAGAACCATGTCAAAAGATGTACGCCACGAACGGCTGGTAAATATAGGAAGTCCCTGGAGTTGACGTGACGTCCACTGCGTCTACTCGTCGCAGGCTGGTGACTGGAGCTTGAGAACCCAGCTGGCCATGGGCGGGTGGCAGTTCTTCTTGCTCACGACGGCCTCCATCGCGGGCAATGACCTGGACGGACCCAGGGGCTCTGGGCGCCAACGCCGCGGGCAGGGAGTTCAGCAGAGCCAAGGGAACGGAGGCCATGGCGGCCGTACGCTAGCTGCAACGCCGGAGAGAGCTCAAGGACGTACGCAAAGTGAACGGCCGGAACGCGGCGGCGCTCCGGCGAGCCGCGGCGTGGCGATCCCGAGGGTGGACGGCCTTTGCTGCCGCGAGCGAGCTCCGCGCTGGCCGTGCGTTCTCGATCATCTCCCGTCGTTGACCGCCCCGCCCCATTGGCCACGAAATCACCACCTGAGGGGAGGTAGGAGGATCTGGACTCTGGAGGGCCTCCTCGGCCATGGCGTCGTCGTTTCCATGGCTCCATGCTGCGGCTCCGTCAGCCCCGGGGGGATCCTGGCAGGCGGGGCGTCGGGCGGAGGCGGCCCGAGCACACGGAGATGGGCGCGGGGTCGGCAGACTCGGACGCTGGCGGCGTTCAACGTTTCTGCGAAAAGCCCCGTCGCGATCCACCCCGATCAATAGTCGCGATCCAATTATTTACGTAAACACCCCTACATATTTGCAGAATGGTCCCTCCGCCATGGCCGCCGGAGGTCTCCCCTCCCGGCGCGGCTCCGGCGACCCGCCACGCCGCCTCGCCGTCGCGTGAGGATCTACCCTCTTCCTCCTCCGGATTCCTACACCCCCCCCCCTCCCGCCGAATATCTCTCGCCTCGTCCGCCTCCCCCCGCCATTGCCATCGTCGGGGCGGCGCACGGGGCGGCCGTGGTTTGGCTGATGGATTCCAATGCTGTTGACATGGTCGTTGACTAGAACAATGATTAGTTAGCTGAGAGAAGGAAGCGGGAGCACTGCGCATCGCCCCTTCCGCCGGTCCTCCGGCCGCCCTCTGCTCAGAAAGGACACGGCGGCGGCGGCGGCGAAGGCGCGGGCCCCCACTCGCGAGCCGGTGCGCATTCCGCCATTCCCCGTGAAGCCACGTCGCCCACCGAAGCACGCATGCCCCTCGTCATCCACAGCCACAGGAAAGCAAAAAACATGCGGTGCAAAACTGTCCTGGCCCCTCCGCTCGGGATGTCCTCCGGACCCAAAACCAACCAGAAGCAGAGCGCCGCGCCGCAGCCAGCGCAGGCGCAGCCATGGCCACCTCTTCCTCCTCGCCGCTCACCACGCTCCACTCCTCCTTCCTCTCCCCCACTCCTCCTCCCTCGCCATGCAGCGTGGCGGCGCTGCCCCGCCGGCGGAGGCGGTGCGCCCGCATCCGGGCCATCGACCTCGACCAGAACACGGTAAAGACACGGAGCAACCGCGTCCTTGGTTCTCTTCTCCCCTCGCGGGGTCTGATTGATTTCTCTTTCTTGGTGGCTCCAGATTGTGGCCATATCGGTGGGCGTCGTCAGCATCGCCGTCGGGATAGGCGTTCCCGTCTTCTACGAGACCCAAATCGACAATGCCGTCAGTTCTCTTCCCATCTCGCTCTTCAATTAACTAGACTCTTTGCTTCACAAGCTCTTGTTCAACAAACGACTATGAATAGTGAAGCAAAATTTAGCTAGGAGACGATTGGCATAATTACTTGACTGTATATTCAATTTAATTCAATGAAAAAGTCAGTCTTTGATGCCTTGTTCTTCTATGCATGCAGTCAAAGAGGGAGAACACACAGCCGTGCTTCCCCTGCAGCGGCTCTGGCGCGCGTATGTCCTGATTATGCCCCAACCTTACAATTGATGCCTCGACTTTGCCCCTTACTTCTGTTTTCCATTTCAAACATACTATATGGTTAGTGTAATTGGCATTATGCATGCAGCTGAGTGTTGCAACACAATGTTGTGGTGGTGGTTACTTGAGGTCATGTGCCTACTTGGTTAAAAAAAACAAAAAAAAACCTAGTCATGGATTACATTCAGATTCAGTGAACTAGCCATGATGCATGAGAATAGATGATGCCTTGGGCATGGATTGATTGTGCAATACAACAGTACTGCCTTTTTGTAGCTATGCTGATTCTCTTTTTTTTATTACTATTTTTATTAGCATCCACCAGCAGTCCAGAATATTGAACAGAAAATCGTTGATTTTCCAGAGGTATGCAGGTTTTGCACTGGGAAGGGCATTGTTACGGTAGTACTTGGCGCAGGCGAGACTGAAGAATCAAAGTGTGTCAACTGCGATGGCATCGGCTCTTTGACATGCACCACGTGCCAAGGCTCAGGGATCCAACCACGCTATCTTGACCGCAGGTAATATGCTCTTATCCAATGGTTTTTTGATGTAATTAAGCATCTGTGTTTCCTTTTATAAATTGGTGACCTTATTGTTCGTGTTAACAAAAATGTGGGCACCATTTTTGAAATACCAAAATTAAAATCATGTTTCACACGTCCAAATTATGAAACCATACATCTCCATCACAAAAAGATGAAATTGTGCATGAGATGAGGCCCTCCATGTAGTAGAGGTGGAAAAATTTCATCTCTCAGATTAGCCCATATTGTTTGAGTGAATGGTGCGGAACTTGTCACTTCGTAGAGAAAATAAAAGCAGCTGCTGGATATTCAATTGTGGTTCATTTCCCTTTTTCCTTTGAAATGTGTCCATAAAAATTGAAGGATCCTTTATGTTCTTTCTTCTATGGCTAAAGTTTTGGTTAATAAATGATGTTCCAAATGAAAGTAGTTAAGTAGACAGTATGATGAAACTTTGATAAAGGAGATGTGTAAAGGTTTTTCACTCTTGACTGGCTGATCAGGGAGTTCAAGGATGACGATTGATTGAAGGTTTTGCTTAGTCTTGTGGTGGTGTGCCGAAGATGTTGACATCACTGCCTGATTTGAGGATGGCGTTGCTTATTCAGAAGAGGGTGTACTCATGAGGATCCATATGCATCTGATTGTTTTGTGTTGTCTTATATTTGTCCCAGTTTGGTAAATATGTATGGCAGTTAACCCTCCAGCGGCACAGATGATGCGAATACGAGTGTTGGACATTTTCCATCAGATGCAACATACCGTGCTCTTTTAACTTTTGGAGTTAATTAGCATTATGCTTGTGCTCGTGCTTATAGTTATATACTTATATGTAATGTGCATACAAATTCGAGTGACCAATATTGCCGTAATCTGTAAGTGCATGCTGGATTGCTGACAGAGAATGCTTTTACCGATCGTTTGTCAGTACGTGAAGCTTGCATTTGGGAAAAGGCATGTGTCTCAAAAAAAAAATGGCTTTGCGTGGAAATGAAGTTTGTTTTGTAGGTTCTCAAGTTGAGTGACTAAACTTCTGTTCTACGGGGTGTTGGTTATGGCTGCCTGACAACTTTGTGCCAACTGGTGCTGGTCTCATTCCAATTCATATTATTCAGGATAAAGGAGCTTCAACCATGTTCTTGTATCCTTTTTGCATTCCACTCTACTTTTTTTGTCTTCGTGTTTCTATTTTTTTTTACTTTGGTTTGTCATTTTGTTTGACAAACATGTCATATAACATTAGGTATCTAATCTTGGTATCCATGGCTGCGTGCAGCTAATTCTGCAGGAGAGTCCCTGGAACCGTGTCAGAGAAATTGCAAGTGTAACAAGGCAAGAATAGGTATTGTTCGATGAAAGGGAAAAATGTAGTAGATACAGTAGACATTCGTTCAAAAAGTATAATGGCTGACAAAACAGAAGGTATTAGGAAAAAAAGTAGAAAAACTGGCTTCGCCCGGACTTGAACCAGAGACCTTCAGTGTGTTAGACTGACGTGATAACCAACTACACCAGGAAACCCTCCTGATAAGATACTTTAAGAAGTTGATTAATTATTATACTATTAAAATTTTCGTCGCTAAGAAGGCAGCACGTACGCAGCCATGACCCTGCCAAAATTAGCAGCTTCACCACTGAACTGTAGGCATGCAGTGGACGAGATTGCATGACGACCATCCGCTTACTCGCCCTGGAAAGTGGCCACAAGAAACTCTTCATATTATTAGTTTATTATAAAAATAAAATTACAAGGGAAAAAAAATCAGCACTGTTCCTTGCAACATCTGGCTCTCAGTGCCTTGTTATGTTAACCAATGCCATTACCTTTTATTTCTTTGTTATCATTAGGGAAAGAAGTTAGAGAGACCTCTCAGCCACTAATTAACTCGATCCACTGCTAATCGTCGAATCCCCCTTCTGCATGCACTGCTCTCTCTCCTCCTCGATCAGCTCCTCCGGTTTCTTCGATCGTCCGGTCCGGCCGGCCGGGGGAATCGAATCGGACCCAATCCAATCATCCAGCAACGACACTGTTGCATTGCCGATCCAGCAACGAGGGACTAGGTGGGCGATCGATGGCGGAGGGGTCGTCGGAGGCGGCGGCGCGCGAGGCGCTGTCGACGGAGAAGGCGTTCGAGCGGGAGAAGCTCCCGGCTTGGTCTGAGCAGATCACGGTGCGCTCGGTGGTGGTGAGCACGGCGCTGGGGCTGTTCCTGAGCTTCATCGTCATGAAGCTGAACCTGACGTCGGGGATCGTGCCGTCGCTCAACATGTCGGCGGGCCTTCTCGCCTTCTTCCTCATGAAGACGTGGACCAGCGCGCTGGAGCGCTGCGGCATCTTCCCCAAGCCCTTCACCCGCCAGGAGAACACCGTCGTGCAGACGTGCGTCATCTCCTGCTCCAGCATCGCCTTCAGCGGTCGGTGCCGGCGCCGGTGGTTTTTTATCAGCATGCAGTTACATGTATGTATATTTACACATATGTATATATGCAACCATTGATGCAGGTGGGTTCGGCACGTACATCCTTGGCATGAGCAAGAAGATCGCCGAGGGCTTCGACGAGGCCAAGACGAGCATCAACGTGGAGGAGCCGTCGCTGGGGCGGATCATCGCCTTCCTCTTCCTCGTCAGCTTCGTGGGCCTCTTCTCCATCGTGCCGCTGCGCAAGATCATGATCATCAGCTACAAGCTCACGTACCCGAGCGGTTCCGCGACGGCGCACCTGATCAACAGCTTCCACACGCCGCAGGGCGCGATCCAGGCGAAGCAGCAGGTGTCCATCCTCTTCAAGTCCTTCGCCGGCAGCTTCCTTTGGTCGCTCTTCCAGTGGTTCTACTCCGCGGGGCCCGGGTGCGGCTTCAGCTCCTTCCCCACCTTCGGCATGGAGGCCTACCGGCGGCGCTTCTTCTTCGACTTCTCGGCGACGTACGTCGGCGTGGGGATGATCTGCCCCTACATCATCAACTTCTCGCTGCTGCTCGGGTCCGTCGTGTCGTGGGGCCTCATGTGGCCCTACATCGAGAGCAAGCGTGGGCTCTGGTACGACGCCGAGCTGCCACGGAGCAGCCTCCACGGCCTCAACGGCTACCAGATCTTCATCTCCATCGCCATGATCATCGGCGACGGCCTCTTCAACTTCCTCTCCATCCTGGTCCGGACGTCCTACGACATGTACCTCAAGCGGACCAAGCCCGCCGAGGCCGCCGCCAAGCCCTTCGCCGGCGTCGACATCAGCGAGCGCCAGGCGCTCAGCTTCGACGACCGCCGCCGGACGCAGGTGTTCCTCAAGGACCAGATCCCGACGTCGATCGCCGCCGGCGCGTACATCCTCCTCGCCGCCATCTCGGTGGTGGCCATCCCGCACATCTTCCGGCAGCTCAAGCCCAAACACGTGGTGTGGGCGTACGTGGTGGCGCCGGTGTTCGCCTTCTGCAACGCCTACGGCACGGGGCTCACCGACTGGTCCCTCTCCAGCAGCTACGGCAAGCTGGCCATCTTCATATTCGGCGCCAGCATCGGGTCCCAGGACGGCGGCGTGGTGGCCGGCCTCGCCGCGTGCGGGCTCATGATGGGCATCGTCTCCACCGCCTCCGACCTCATCCAGGACTTCAAGACCGGGTACCTGACCCTGACCTCGCCGCGGTCCATGTTCGTGAGCCAGGTCATGGGCACGGGGCTCGGCTGCATCATCAGCCCGGTGGTGTTCTGGATCTTCTACAAGGCGTACGACGTCGGCCTCGAGGAAGGGTACCCGGCGCCGTACGCCAAGATCTACCGCGGCATCGCGCTGCTGGGGGTGAACGGGTGGAACCAGCTGCCCAAGTACTGCCTCCGATTCTGCCTCGCCTTCTTCCTCCTCGCCGTCGCCATCTGCGCGCTCAAGGAGGTGGCCAAGGCGAGAGGGTGGTGGGTGCAGGACTACATCCCGAGCGCGCTGGGCATGGCGGTGCCCTTCTTCCTGGGGTCCTTCTTCACCATCGACATGTGCGTGGGGAGCATCGTGCTCTACCTGTGGAGCAAGTCCGACCGCGTCCGGGCCCACACCTTCGCGCCGGCGGTGGCGTCGGGGCTCATATGCGGCGACGGGATCTGGTCGCTGCCGTCGTCCATCCTGTCGCTGCTCAACATCAACCCGCCCATGTGCCTCAGGGTCTTCTCCGCGGACACAAATTACCAGGTCGAGGAGTTCCTCTGGACGCTCAGAAACCCAGCAGCCACATAGCTTTCCATTTCATTCCAAATCCTCGATTAATTTGCAGGAACGAATTGAATGAATGCGTACGTAGTTTTAGTTTAGTGCATTTTATTTGTAATTTTTATTTGCTAGTCTTGGTTGTTGTACTTGTACCTCAGTCCCTGTAGGGTTGCAGACAGCATGCTGTACTTTCTTCTTCATTTTGTTGAGCTGTTAACTGTAGAAGATGGAGATTGGTCTTTGTAAAACAGCATCATATTACTGTACTGTATGATGAAATCGGTTCGAGAAATTAACTTTATGTCTTCAGGTTTACAAATTATTCAACTCTAGGCTGAACGATTTGCTTTGCAATATGTTCAGGTTCTCTGCTTGGAAATTGCTAAAACAACTTAACCTGCAGTTAACATTATTCGATTCATGGCTGAACGATTTGCTTTACAGATTAACACTAACATTATGCATGACAAGGTTCACTGCTAAAAAAAAAATTGACCTGCAATTCAAGATCAATTTAATTTCAACTAGGAATTAATCAAATTGAAGTCTTATCTGCGAACAGAACAGACAGTGCTCAGACACGGTATATTGTGCATTGAAATTGCATTCACTTGTAAATTCGACCAGACTGAATCCCGATTACAAGTGCATGCAACACAACAGCTATGGTGTCCCCTAGGAAAAATTTACAAACATCCCAAGAAGGAAGAGGAAGCTGCTATGATATCTTTGGCAGTGTCGCCAGGAAGGCGTCCAATCTCACGTTGTCGCTGCTCGACACGAACTTGATGCAGATGGGCGCCCTGGCGTGCGTCAGCGCCACCACCGACGACAGCAGGATCCCGAGCCCGTCCCCGCAGATGAGCCCCGACGCCGCCGCCGCCGAGAACGCCCGCGCCTTGCGTGGGTCGGCACGCCTCCACAGGTACATGGCCAGGCTCCCCGTGAACATGTCGATGGGCATGTGCGCCGGCACCACGAAGGCGATGGCCACGCAGATGGTGCTCGGCAGGTACTCCGCCACGCGCCACCGCCTCCGCGCCGCCACGTCCCGGAGCACGCTCAGCGCCAGCGCCAGCGCGAAGAAGGTCCTGCAGAGCCACAGGCTGTGCATGGGCAGCCCGCGCTGGCCGGAGCTCAGCATGGCGATGCCGCGGTACACCCGGGCGTAGGGCACGTCGAACAGCTCGGACTCGTCGTCCTGCACCTTGTACAAGGCCCAGAACATGAGCGGGTTGACGACGCACCCGAGCGCCGTGCCGATCGCCTGGCTGATGAACACGGCGCGCGGCGAGGTCAGGGTCAGGTACCCCGTCTTGAGCTCCTGCATCAGGTTGTTGCTGCTGGACATGGTCCCCATCACGACCCCGCAGGAGACGAGGCCGGCAATCACGCCGCCGTTGGCACGGCCCACGACCGAGCCGACGACGAGCATAGCCAGCTTGCCGTAGGTGCTCGACAGGTTCATGTCGGTCACGCCGAAGCCATAGGCGTCGCAGAAGGCAAACACCGGGGCAGCCAGGTAGATGAGCGTCACATGGTGGGGCTTGATCTGCGGGTAGAGGTAGGGGATGGTGATGGTGGAGACCACCGCCAGGAGGATGTAGCAGAGGATGCTGACCGAGTTGGGTATATGGTCCCGGACAAACACCTGCGCCCTGCGGCGGTCATCGAAGCTCTGCATGGCCTTCTGCTGCTCAGCGGCGTTGAGGTTGTGGAACGGCAACTGCGTGTCACCGTCATCATCAACGCCACCACCTTGCATTGGCTGGCTGCGCCTGTTGTACATGGCGCACAATGTGCAGAACATGATGGATAGGAAGTTGAAGAGGCCATCGGCGAGTATCATGGACACTCCGATGAAGATCTTATAGCCCCTGATGCCGCGAAGGCTTCCGGGGCTAAGGTCAGCAGAGTACCAGACACCTGCCTTAGTTGCAAGGTATGGCGTAACAATCCCCCACGAGACAGCACTCCCGATGAATAAGGAGGCAGTGATCATGTATGGGCATAGCATGCCGATGGCGACATTGGTCATGCAGAAATCGAAGTAGAATCTGCCCAATGAAATTGAATGTTAGTTCCATACAACATCAAGGTGAAATGGCTGGCGGTGCTTGTTGCGTACCCGCGCTTATATGCCTCAAGGCCGAACGTGGGGAAGGCTCTGAAGCCGCAGTCCCTTGCAGCAGAGAAAAACCACTGGAAGACATCCCACAAGATGGTTCCCCCCAGCGATCTGAACAGCACGCGCACTTGCTGCCTGTAAGTGCAAGCACACAACTAAACATATAAGCATGCATACTTGTTCGATCCGACAAATGCATTTATTCATTTTTGAGTTCATTCAGCAGAAGATACGTGCCTTGCGTTGCTGGCGCCTTGAGGGGTATGGAAGCTATTGATAAGGTGTGCTGTGGCCACGCCACTAGGGTATGTCAACCGGTGTCTAATGATCATGACCTTCCTCAGAGGCATGAGGATGAACAGGCCAGAAAAACTGACAAGGAAGAGGAAAGTGATGGACCGGCCAATGTTTGGCTCAACAATATTCTTTGTGTCCCCTCCAGCTGCACTCTTGCCCATTGCGAGGATGTACGTCCCAAACCCACCTGAATATGAAAGCAAAACATGTTACAACCATATAATAGGATAGCGACATGAAAGAGTAACCAAAATTTTGCATGCTGTGCTTATAAACATATACCACTGAATGTAATAGCGGAGCAGGCGACGACACAGGTTTGGATGACGGTGTTCTCCTGGCGGGTGAATGGCAGGTGTGGCACCTTAAAGCTATCGAGAACACGGATCCATGCACGGGAGAGGTAGAAACCAATGAGGCCGGCTGGGATGGTGAGCGGTGGGAGGAATCCGGAGTTGAGGCTGATCTTCATGGCGACGGCGCTGAGCCCGACACCAAGGATGAAGCTAACCACCAAGGACCGCAGGGTGATGGTCTCTGACAGCGAAGGGATGGGGTCTGCCTCAAAGGCGCGCTCCGTTGAGATTCCTTCTTGGGGATCATCTTCATGCTCCATGGTGAGGACCAATATAATTAGTTCGTTTTGATGGAGCAATAAGCTCCAATTGTTTGTTTGATTCTGTGTGCATGCCTTGGTTTATTAATTTAAATTAATAAACCAAGGCATACACACAGAATCAAATGCTGGATGCAATGGGAGAGAAGGGGGGCACAAGGCTTATATAGGGAGCCTGGTAGTTAATTTTGGAGCGCTGTTCCTTCTAAGTATAGTCTGTTTGCCTTTGCAGCCTTAAAGCTTACCTTAGCCTGCCTTGCTCACAGTTGTGGCCTTCTTTGAGGGACTAATCTGCAACACACCCCAAAGCCAACAGACTAGCCATGCAACGAAAATGACAAGAATGGATGCGTCGCTACTAAAAATAGCAGGGAAATAGAGTGGAACATGTGAGACACAATTAAATTGAAATATCTCTTCTAGCCACCTTTTAATTACCTGCAACTGCACTGTACGGTTGGAATTGTCCCTCAATAAGCAACCTCGTTCTTCATATAAATAAAGATCCAAACCTTCTTAGCCAATCAAAATTCTGAAGATCGGCTTGAGCAATTGATGTCTGAAGACAATCTTCCACCATTTCACGCAGCCCATCAAACTCTGCCTGACAAGTTGTCATATGCAATTTGTTGGAGAGAGGAAAGGGAGGAATTGAAGCATGGAGTCAGTTGGCGATCCAAGGGAGGGCCCATCAACAGAGCGCGCATTTGAAGGAGAGCCAGTTCAAGCATGGACAGAGCAGATCACCGTGCGATCAGTGGTGGCTAGCATATTACTCGGCACCATATTAAGTACTGTGGGCATGAATCTTGTCTTCATGTCTGGGGGGGTGTCACCGCTCAACATCCCAGCAGCCATGCTAAGCCTCTTTCTCCTTAAGATTTGGACGCACATATTACGGAGATTTGATGTGTTCCACCAGCCCTTCACTCGCCAGGAGAACACCATCATCCAGACATGTGTGGTTGCCTGTGCCAGCATGGTGTCCAGTGGTGAGTATATAGATGCATCTGAAAAACTGGATGACAGCTTGTAGCAGTTTCTTCATTAACGCGATCATCATTAAATAAAAACGGATGCGACCATGGCTCACCTGTATGCTAACAAGTTATCAGGTGGTTTTGGATCGTTCATGCTCGCAATGAGCCCAAGAGAAGCAACGGAGACCAAAGCTGGACCGGATGAAATAAATGTCAGTTCACCGAATCTAGGAAAATTGATAGTCTTCTATTTTCTCATCAGCTTTGTTGGCTTGTTTGCCATTGTTCCCATGAGGAAGGTAATAATAACTCCCACTGCAATATCAGCTACCATATTAGCTCATACAAAATAATCAAATCAATATCAGTTCAGTTAATGAATAAACGCAGGCAAGGTTACAAACTTGGCAGCTGGGCTCCTCTCTAAAAAAATTCTTGATTTTTTTTGCATGTTCCTAGGCCATGATCATCCGCCATCGGCTAACATATGCAACTGGCACAGCTACAGCACACCTCATCAACAGCTTCCACACCCCCCAAGGAGCCCAGGAAGCAAAGTGAGACATTAACTGCTATAATTTGGCTAACGAACTTGTAATCGTATTACTAAATTGCTTACATTTCTGCACTTTCTGGTTGCAGAAGGCAAGTGTCTGCCATGTTTACATCCTTAGCAGGAAGTCTGTGCTGGGATATTTTTCAATGGTTCTACACAGGTGGACGTAACTGTGGACTTGCTGCCATCCCAACGTTTGGACTCAAAGCATACCAAAAAGGGTAAGGGATAAGTAAAACAAAATTTAAAAATATGAGGGAGGGAAATCGAATCTGATGTGTATCTTACTAGGAAACTAGCAATCATATGTGCAATTTTATTTGACAGAAACTAAGGAAGATCCTTTCAAAGACATTTCAGTAGTAATGCTAATAAAAATGAAAACCAATTCTAAAGGCACATATTTTTTTTTCGGAAGCATATGGCATACCTTCCAGTAACACACAATCTGCATGAAAATTTTAATTAATCATGAGATTGTTTTATATTCTTGCAGCTTCTACTTTAATTTCTCTGCAACTTATGTTGGTGTTGGAATGATCTGCCCAACAGTAGTAAGTATGTCAATGCTCGTTGGTACCATCCTCTCCTCGGCAATCATGTTGCCTTACATTGAATCCAAGAAAGGAGTATGGTACAATGCATTTTACAAGGAAAACAGTATGATGGGCATCTATGGGTACAAGGTAACAATGTTACTTACTTTACCAACATAATAGCATTGTTAACAATTTGACAGCCAACTAGTTTTTTTTCCTGTTAGGGATTTGCCTTCAATGTTTACCTATGGAAATCTCATTCATGTGAAACAGGTGCTGATAACCATAGCAATGATGCTTGGGGATGGTCTATTCCAGCTTCTCATGATACCATTCAAATCAATGAGCAATTTGCGTAAGAAACAACAGCAGTTAGCAGCAACAACCAATGCCTTCAGGAGTGTGGATGCCATAAGACACCCTGTCCTTAGCTTTGATGATCGCCGCAGGACACATATATTTCTCAAAGATAATATTCCCTTCTCGTACGCCATCATTGGCTACACTATACTGGCAACTGTTTCCACAATTGCGATTCCACACATCTATAGCCAGATAAAATATCAGCACATCATCGTTGCTTACATGTTTGCCCCTCTCTTGGCATTTTGCAATGCCTATGGTACTGGTATCACAGACCTAAACCTCTACACTCAATACGCAAAGATTGTGATCCTGATATTTGGGTTCTGGATCACTGCTGCAAAGGGTGGGGTGATCGGTGGCCTTGTGATTTGTGCAATCATGACGATAATCATTGCCACAGCTGGGAACTTCATGCAAGATCTCAAGACAGGCTATCTCACACTCACCTCGCCAAGGTCCTTGTTCCTAGCTCAGGTGATTGGAACAGCGATAGGTTGCATCATCAACCCAATTATTTTCTGGGTGTTCTATTATTGCTACCTAAATGACTCCATGGGAAGCTACCCAGCACCATTTGCCAGGGTCTACCGCATCATAGCCCTGGTCGGTGCTGGAGGCTTCATCAAACTACCAAAGCATTCCCTTGCACTCAGCATACCCGTCTTCTTCATAGCAATAGCCACGAGTGCTATCAAGGAGGTCGCCATACATAAGAAGTGGCGCATCCAACACTACATCCCGAGCGTCGCCGCAATGTCAGTGGCTTTCCTCATACATCCTACCTTGTCCATAGACATGTGCGTTGGCAGTTTAATACTTCTAGCGTGGAACAAGGTCGACACTGAAAGTGCAGAGCTTCTTGCACCAGTAGTGGCATCAGGACTGATCTGTGGTGAAGGGATATTTGCAATACCATACTCATTGTTGGGGATCTACCATGTCACTCCACCAATGTGCATAAGGTTCTTGGCTTCGGATGTGAACTCGAAGGTAGACGCGTTCCTAGCAAAACAAGCTCCCTGAAGGTCATAAGGAAACAAATTGACAGACAATCCTTGTCTAAATTCTCCTCCTTATTCCATTTTTGTAGTGAGGTTACTGACCATATGTAAATGCCCCGTTCCTCTTGGATTTTTGTAACGAGGTTAACTGTAGTTACCAGCTACTGTAAATACAGAATAATTTTTCCCCAATTGTGGTTCAGATCGAGACCAAGGATTTGATGACCGATGCGAAGCAACATCGGTTGGCGAGGACTGGGGAAAAGAGGAAAAATTCTAGGTTTTGCGATTTCCCCTACTGATTACTGCCCGCGTCTCGAGACCATCTAGACGGCAACGCATTGGAAGTAGTGAACAAGATTACAGGAAAGATGGGGAGGGATTTTCTTACTGTTCAGCGCACGCCGCCTGTCGCCGCCGGTGTACGGACACGGGGGACACGCCGAGCATCGCCGGTAGGCAGGGAGAGGCCGAAGCGAGGTAGATGGGCTGGTGGGCTTCATCCTTGCAAGAGGGAATCAGAAATGGGGGCCCAGATGTTGTCATACGGCCGCACGTGAGAGAGATTAAGGTAGGCTTTCGGCCCACAACGGCCCAGGCCCATCTGACCTCTAGGGTTTTCGAGGTGACCAACCACGTTATGAAAGAGAGCCTCCCTCCCCTCTCCCATTCGCCGCCGCCGCCACCAGGCTCTGGTCGCTCTCCACTCCATTCTCACTCAAGCTGCAAATTGCAAGCGAGGCGAACGCCGGTGTGCTCAGACTCCAAATCCGAGGTGAGCATCACCCGCGTCTTCCTCGATTCGCTCGCCGATCTCGTTGGTCGTAGTAGTCTCGGGTTTGCCTGTGTTGTTGTATGTCTCATTGATCTGGCTGCTAGCGATGGTAATTTGAATCCCTGTTACTGAAATTGATTGTGGGTGGTGAAACAACGATGAAAGAAGCTGCAGATCGTCTTTATTAGCCTACTAGGTCGCTTTGTAGTTGTTGTTGTTTTCCCAGTAATCTCAGCTATAATTCCAGGTGTCGCCGTTCGAGAGAGCAAGATCATAGACCTGGACAGATTATGTTGCCTTGAGGAGACGGGGAGGTAGATGAATAGAAGCATTTGCCACCACTTTCTCGCCCAGTGCAAAACGCTAAGAGAGCTCCAGAAAATCCACGCCCAGGCCGTTGCGCATGGTCTCCACCCACATCACCAGTCCGTTTCCTGCAAAATCTTCCGCTGTTATGCTGACTTTGGCCGAGCAGCTGACGCCCGCAAGTTGTTTGATGAGATCCCCCGCCCTGACCTTGTCTTCTTTACTAGCCTCATGTCCCTCCACATCCAGTTAGAGCACCACCGTGAGGCTGTATCCTTGTTCTCACGTGTTGTTGCTGATGGTCCCCGCCCCGATGGCTTTGCTGTTGTTGGTGCCCTCGCGGCTGCTGGTGGGGTTGGCGACCAGCAGGTTGGTAGTGCGGTGCATGGCCTGATTTTCCGGCTTGGATTGGACTCTGAGGTGGTCGTTGGAAATGCGTTGGTTGATATGTATAGTCGATGTGGGAGGTTTGAGTCCGCGGTAATGGTGTTCGATAGAATGTTTCAGAAAGATGAGATCACTTGGGGTAGCATGCTGCATGGTTACATCAAGTGTGCTGGTTTGGATTTGGCATTATCATTCTTTGATCAGATGCCTGTGAAGAGTGTAGTCTCTTGGACAGCACTGATCACTGGTCATGTACAAGGCAGGCTGCCCGTACGGGCTCTAGAGCTTTTTGGTAGGATGGTACTGGAGGGCCATCGTCCTACTCATGTCACAATTGTAGGTGTACTCTCAGCTTGTGCTGACATTGGCGCTCTGGATCTAGGACGTGTCATTCATGGATATGGAAGCAAATGTAATGCCAGCACAAACATAATTGTTAGCAATGCTCTCATGGATATGTATGCAAAGAGTGGAAGCATTGAGATGGCATTTTCCGTATTCCATGAAGTTAAATCAAAGGATGCTTTCACATGGACTACTATGATCTCATGTTTCACTGTCCAGGGGGATGGGAGGAAAGCTCTTGAACTTTTTTGGGACATGATTAGGTCTGGGGTAGTTCCAAACACTGTAACCTTTGTCTCTGTTTTGTCTGCGTGCAGCCATGCTGGATTAATAGAAGAAGGTAGAGAGTTGTTTGGTACAATGCGTGAAATATACAATATAGGTCCCCACCTTGAGCACTATGGATGCATGGTTGATCTGTTAGGACGGGGAGGACTGCTAGAGGAAGCAGAAGCTCTAATAGCTGATATGAATGTGGAACCTGATATTGTTATATGGAGGTCACTTCTTAGTGCTTGCCTGGTTCATCGCAATGACAGGTTGGCTGAGATTGCTGGAAAGGAAATTTTAAAGAGAGAACCAGGGGATGATGGGGTTTATGTCCTTCTTTGGAACATGTTTGCCTCGTCAAATAAATGGAGAGAAGCTCGAGAGATGAGGAAGGAAATGTTGTCTAGGAAGGTCTTCAAAAAACCAGGGTGTAGTTGGATAGAAGTTGATGGTGCTGTCCATGAGTTCTTGGTAGAGGACAAGACACACCACGCTCGAAGGGAAATTTACGAAACCTTGGAGTGCATGACCAGGCAGTTTAAGATGGATCTTAGATCATACTCTGTTGATGGAGAAATAATAGTCTAGATTCTATAATCATATACTGTCCATTTCTAGCGTGACATATGGGTCGTCGCACTAAATAGCCTTTTTGTTCCTATATTGTGTTTCACAATCTTATTGTACTTGGTATCTTATCAATTTGTCTCCATGTGACTCTAGATCAAAATTGTAGAGATTCAGTGCTTGTACATTGATGGCAATATGTTGCAATTGTTTCAGTTATTGGGTGTTTTATTGCGAACACAATGTTTTCAGAGAAATTTCTTCTAAATAGCATGCTGTTCTCCTTTAGTTTATGAATCTGGTACAGCTGTATTTCATTAGTTGTGTAAAGAAGAGCAGGACAGCTATATACACGAGTTTTATTTATTAACTTGATTCCTCTTATTTTATTTTATTGCATTGTATTCTTTATCTGGAAATGTTTCGTTCAGCTGCTTCCTACATTACGGCACATGATTATGCATGCCACCTATTTTTTAATTGTGATTCTCTTATTGTTAGATGTGTTCTGGAGATGAGATCGATGGAGATGCAAGTGTCGGGCAGAAGGGTTTCAAGGATATAAGGCGCTACAAGTGTGAATTTTGCACTGTTGTCAGGTCAAAGAAATGCTTGATTCAAGCTCACATGGTTGCACATCATAAGGTACAAGCATTCTGTGATTTACTAGATGCATGTGCCAGTACATGCCTTTAGCCTTAATAAAGACTATTGATATCCATATCTTGTTTGTATTCTAGTATCCGTTTGCTCTCTTGAGTTATATATATTGACATCATTTTAACTTTGTAGTGCCTACCTTTGTATTATCATTGTTTTGTAGCATTGCAATAATCTCCAGAGTTTTCTCCAAAATTTACCTGCAGGATGAACTGGACAAATCAGAAACATACAACTCAAATGGAGAAAAGATAATTTGCGAGGAGGAACATAGGTGCCCAGAGTGCGGAGCTTGTTTCCAGAAACCGGCTCATCTGAAGCAGCACATGCAAAGTCACTCTAATGAGGTTGGTATTCAATGTTGAATTGTTCATCCTCTGTGAGTCCAGTATGGGCAGACTTGTTTCATTGTGTAGGCATTGATGGACTAAAACATGTCCGATTTTTAAATTTTACAAGGAACATGCTTTAAACATACGATCTGCATTTATGAGGCTAACTGTAGCATCATTACTTTTTAACGTATGATTCACTAAATAAAGTTGTTTTGCAGGGTATAGATAGTTAACAGCGTGAAGCATTGGATCCCATTTAAAGAACTCCAAAATGCGATGAGGCAATTTTTCATCTTGTCTGAACTAGTAGCAGGTTGGGATGACCACCTGTGAAGCTTCAACAAGGTTGCCTCCTTCACGCTCATTGAGTAGGTTTGTCCTTGTACAAAATTTCGTTTTCTTTTTACCATGATGCTCCTTGGATAAACATTGCACCCCTTAATATCTAATGAAGGAATTACTTCTCTTCTCGCATGACTGTTTTATGGTTGACGGTGCTATTTTACGTTGCACATTTTGTTATGGATCAGTTCAGTGAATTTGGGAGTTCATTTCCTCCTATGTTGCCTTATTCTCTATTTATTTATTTGGGTTTCTAACTTTGGGGGACTTTGACAATCTGGTGATCCTACATCAAGATATCATCTCAGAAAGGTTGGGTCGCTAAATGGGCTCCTTTAGCTTGTTATGGTGTCGAGTTTTGTTCCTTGACATTAAGCAGTTTTGTGCTGCAAATATTAGATGGGTATGGATCTTTTGGAGATAAGGCTGGAAATATCCTCCCTTCAGTCTGCTATATCTTCATGGGCTTCCTTATGGGAGCTTTGAGAAGATGCTTGAGGATCCGATATCGAAATGTCATCTCAGAAAGCTAGGGCCATTCTTCATTGGTTTTCAGCTCGCTATGGTGACAATAGTCCTTTTACATTGTCACCATGCAAGGAAAAT
Source organism: Setaria italica (assembly GCF_000263155.2). Classification (NCBI taxonomy): domain Eukaryota; kingdom Viridiplantae; phylum Streptophyta; class Magnoliopsida; order Poales; family Poaceae; genus Setaria; species Setaria italica. Next base: position 10,256,018 of record NC_028450.1, on the reverse strand, counting down.
AGTGTACTGATGCGAAGTGCTGAACTTGGTCTAGTGCTGTGATATTAGGTGGGTTATGGATTCTTTGGAGATAAGGGTGGAAATATCCTCCATTCTGCCATGTCTTCACAGGCTTCCTTGTGGGAGCCTTAAGCAGATGCTTGAGGATCCAATATTGAAATGTCGTCTCAGAAAGCTAGGACCATTCTTCATTGGTTCTCAGCTCGCTATGGTGACAATAGTCCTGGTATAGTAGTAGTCACAATTCACAAAGTTGACATTTATTTTTTTTGCTTTGTTATGTTACTTCTGCTCTCATCACATGATGTTACATAGTTTAGAAGCATATGCTTTTTACCTATTTTGTTTGAACAGCTTTTCTTCCATTTTCTGTGTCACACCGTTTCTTCTGGATGCTATTCTCAACATGATGGTACATTCCATTTTAACGGCCACAGTGAAATGATGTTGCTAACAGATCCTGTGTGTTTAGAATTCTGAGTTGTTTTAGATAATCGATTAGTTAAAATGTTCGAAGCATCTAGCACACCTACAAACAAACCAACATGGAAATATTTTGTTCTTAATCCATATTCTTGTTTTGATTGTAGAGACTCTTCATTTGCCCACTTGAAGACTGCCCCTTCAGCTACAAAAGGAAAGATCACTTGAATAGACATATGCTTAAGCATCAGGGCAAGTTGTTTGGTTGTACTGTGGATGGTTGTGATAGGAGGTTCAGTATCAAGGCAAATATGCAACGGCATGTTAAAGAATTCCATGAGGATGAAAATGTCACTAAGAGCAGCCAGGAGTTTATTTGCAAAGAGGAGGGCTGTAACAAGGCTTTCAAGTATCTCTCAAAGTTGAGGAAACACGAGGAGTCACATGGTATGTTGGTACTGACAGAAATATAACTAGGATATTAAATTGAATGAACTGAAACTTAGTTGCTGTTAAGTTCATGAGGTCTGCAGTTTTTTTCCCCCAGCTTTTTGGGATCCCCAAATTTGAGTGTTTTCTTTGTGATATTTTCTTGCAGTTAAATTGGACTATGTGGAGGTAGTGTGCTGTGAACCAGGCTGCATGAAGATGTTTACAAATGTTGAATGCCTGAAGGCTCATAACCAATCTTGCCATCAGCATGTTCAGTGTGAGATATGTGGGGAAAAGCACCTGAAGAAGAACATCAAGCGGCACCTACAAGCCCATGATGAGGTGCCCACTGGTGCAAGGATGAAATGCACCTTTGAGGGTTGTGAGCGCTCCTTTTCCAATGTAAGCAATATTTATAGATCCCAAAATGTATCTGGCAATCTTTTCAGCCCAATACTTCACCATTTTGCAGATTTTGAATTGAGATATTCATTTATGTGTTTGTTTGCAGAAATCAAATCTGACCAAGCATATGAAGGCATGCCATGACCAACTGAAGCTTTTCATATGCCGAGTTGCTGGGTGTGGCAAGGCGTTCACCTACAAGCACGTCAGGGACAACCATGAGAAATCCAGCGCTCATGTATATGTTGAAGTGAGTCCCACTACTGACCTATGTTATTTTTTAAAAAAGATTATAAGTGGCCTTTGCCACTGTGCCTGTCTTTAGAGTTAAGCCCTCAATTGACCAAACTACCAGCTGGTGAATTGTATGTTGGGAGCATAATTGCTCATGTTTTGTGCTCAAATCATGTGAAATTGTCAGTAACAAGCTACCACGTGCAGGGAGACTTTGAGGAGATGGACGAGCAGCTGCGCTCGCGTCCGAGAGGTGGGCGAAAGAGGAAAGCATTGACGGTGGAGACATTGACACGCAAGAGGGTGACCATTCCTGGAGAGGCGTCGTCATTGGATGACGGAGAGGAGTATCTGCGCTGGCTGCTATCGGGCGGTGATGATTTAGGACAAGCTCAGTAGTGGTGGCATCTTTTTCCTATGTTGGGGAGGTGTGCCATGCTGTTCTGTACATGTGTGTATATTCTAGGCTATATGTAAGTTGGTGTAGTTAGATGAGAATGGTGTGTGTGTGTGTATGGTAATGCAACTGATCTAGTCTTGATAGTACTATAGTAGAGTGGTGCTCGAGTTTTATAGGGAACTTGTTATCTGTGTTGTAGTTTGTGGTAGTCAATGTAATGTCCTTATCCTATCAGTGTATTTTGACGATGGCACTTTTTAATGGAAAGTCTGATCTGGACCATTTTTGTTGGTAGAATGTTAGTTAATGCTGTCTCTTGCAAGATTCTTGCCTTTGAATGACATATTTTCTTTTTCTTTTTTGAGTCCTTTTATTATTATATAATATATAATAATCCATTTAGTGGTTGTGAAGAACTTTGGAAGAATCCTCGCAAAAAAAAAAAAACGAGAAAAACTCTGGAAGAAGGAAGTTTCTCTGCTCCGAGACTGTTGCTGAAGCCGTGTCCTGCTCGGAGTAGAAACATGGAGCGTATCGCGAACATAGATACAGGAAGTCCATGTATGCTGTACGCTTGCCCTTGCTGCATCCATGTGTAACGCCATGAAACTGCAGAAGACGGGCATGAAGCGGAAGAAGGGCAGCATTCCAAGGCGGCGGACTCCTGAATTGTCCGAGGAGATCCTGGCGCGGCTGCCTGTCAAGTCCCTGGTGCGTTGCAAGTCTGTCTGCAAGGCCTGGCGAGCCACCATCTCCGACCCCGTCTTCATCCGCGCGCACCTCCAGATGGGAGCAGGACCCGAGCGTGATCATCACCCTCGACACCCTGGACTACCTCATCCCGGGGGAGCGCTGGCCAAGCACCTTCTCCAACCACGTCCGCTTCTACCAGTGGCAGCCGTCCAATGGTCAGGCGGCAAAGTTCCTCCATGCCAAGGACTTTAGTGGTGACTTCAGCCGGCTGTGCTACTTCACCCACTGCGATGGCCTGGTGCTCGTCCCCACGACACCAAGCTCTACCTCTTCAACCCGGCCACCAGGGACGCCATCACGCTGCCTGACAGCCGCAACAATCCAATGCGAGAAGAAGAAGAAGCCTGCCATTGCTCCGGTCTGGACCTGGACCCGCGCACCGGCAGGTACAAGGTGGTTCAGGCATTCTTCCGGTCAATCGACGCCGACGCGAACATCTACCGTATGGGCATGGAGGTGTTCACCGTCAGCGGCGGCGCGTGGAGGGAGACGCCGGATGATCTGCCGTGCCCCATCAAGAGATGGCAGGCTGGCCTTATACCATCAAAGGGTTTTTGTTCTGGCGCATCGACAAGTCTCGCCACCACCAGCAACAGACTGCACGGGGTGGCCTCCTCCGCTTTAACCTGGCGGACGAATCGTTCAGCGTCACCGCGCTGCCGGACTGGGATCGGTGACGCCTGCTTGATCGACGAGCTGCGCGGGGAGCTCTGCCTGACGGCCCCTACCGGTGGGACGCCTGCTACCATGACTGTGTGGGCGATGGCGATCGATGACGATGGGAGGCACGGCCAGTGGGAGCGGCGCTACTCCTACCACTTCCCGCGCCTCTGCCACCCGATGGGGCTTCTTCCCGGTGGCCAGGTGTTGCTCTGGAACCAACTGGATCTCTACAGCTACGAGGCACCGAGCTCGGAGCTCAAGGTGCTGTGCGAGATGGGTTGCATGAGGTACGAGGGCGCGCAGGGCGCGGAGGTGGAAGAAGCTCTGGAACGTCAACGTCAGGCCCTACACCGAGAGCCTCGTCCGGATCACTGCTTGATTGATGGGGTCCCTTTCGCTCCACTCCATGAGAAGGATGCAATTAAAAATTATAATGGCTTCCTGTTCTGCCATTGTGCACATTACTTCTTTGATCCTTCACACGTGTACTACTGTAAAAGGATCTCCGGCCTGTTCGGCTGGACTTATAAACCGGCTGAAAAGCTAAAACGGCTGATTTGTTGTGAGAGAAAAATACTATTCGGTGGCTGATAAGTCGGCCGATAAGCTGAAGCGAACAGAGGTTTCAGTTTTGTTCATCAGTTTTGTTCTTTTCAGATATTATATTACTCTACATTACTTTGAATGCTTTTGCTGATGAATCCTGGCATATTATCCTCTTCCGGGCCACTTCTAGTCAAATTCACTAATCTCGTGTCAACCCTCTGAAAATTCACTCAAATGCATGGATGCTTTTCCCAATGATTGGTAGCCTGCATGCTAAAGATCCATTTCAAATTGGGAAAAAAAAACATGGTGCTTCAGCTTCAAATCAAATAATACGAACAGCACGTACTCCCGCAGATCAAATTCATAGACTAATACTGCACATGATGACACGAGCAACAACGGGACGGACGGCTTGAGGGCATAGAACAAAAAGCCGAACGGGTTCATCGTTTGAACCGGAAAAACCATGAACGTGTGACCAGATCTGTTCAGTTAAATCAAAAGATCGGTCATGCAATTGGATGGGCGTGAACAGGTCAAACCGGCCACTTTTGTGTCAAACCGGTGAACTAGAACCGTTTTTTAGTGAATCAGCAAATAGTTCAGCGTTTGGACATTATTTTTGGAATTTTGGACAATAGACTATTGCATTATTTCTATGTTATCCCATCTTATTATGTCATATGTGGTATAGTTTGGTAATAAAACATGCAAATTACTGGTATAAATCATGAGAAATAAATATTATATTAATAAATAATGAACCATTGGTTGGACCGTTGGACCATTATTCTGATCGGTTCGATCTTCGTCCGACTTTTTCATTTTATGCTCGAGGGACACCACAATTATATTAAACTTAGTTTTCCCAAGAAAAGCTTAGTTTTGCGGGATGTATGTCATTAATGGGTCCAATAATAGTAATTTCATATTTTAAATATTGTTAAGTTTTTCTACAAGCTTATAGTTAAACTAAAGATGGATCCACTTCGGATAAATTAGAGGTGCTCATTATTTTGGAATAGAGCAAGCAATATTTTAAAACTACTCCATTTGTTTCAAAATGTAGGATAAAGTAAAATCTATATATTTAGAAAAGCTAAAACGATCTACATTTTGGAACTGTAACGGAGGGTGTACTTGTAAAAAAATCGGCATGTACCATTTTTCTTAAGCTCTTTTGAAATAATCAAGTAAATATCCGACTAAAGTACAAATATATTGGATGCACATGTCCAAAATGACAGCGGGAGTAGTATGAGAAAAAAGGGCAAATTAGAGAAAAAGAAAAACACGACATCGGAGCACCGAATGATATCATGCCACGCGATCCAAAAGCTTTACAAAGTCTGTCTGTTCGGCAACCTAGAACATGCAGTGGAAATGCTTTCCTTTTAGCAACATCTGGTCTATCAGAATCCCCTGTAAAAGCGAGATCAGATCAAGTTAAAAGTATCTTAAAATTTTCAACCGATTAATCGATATTTTGTTGACACTGGCGCATGTGACGAGCCCCGGGCCCACGTGTCAGCTGGCTGGTAGCAGCACGCGCCACGTGTCCCGGCCATTCCGACGCCGCCACCGTGCGAGAGGGCCTGTGCCACGCGACCCCAACCAATCCCACAACTCCGCGCGTCGGAGGCCATCCGGGCCGTCGGATGCGCGGCACGGACGGCCGCCGCGGCCCCAGCACAGAGTCCACCGCGATTGGCTCGGGCGTCCACGCGTCGCACCCCTACTGGTCCAGGTCGGACTCATGACGTCCCGGCCAACGCGACGGTCGCAGCGGGATCCCGAGCCCCGCTCACGGCACCCCCACTTTATAAGCCTCTCCCCCTCCTCTCTCCTCCATCAGACTCGTCAGGCGCAGTTCGAAACGCGGGGATCACAACAGAAGAGGAGAGAAGCTTCCAGAGGAGAGGAAAGGGAGCGCGTTGGTGGTGTGCGGCCATGGATCGGGTTCGCGGATCCGCGTTCCTGCTCGGCGTCCTGCTCGCAGGTACGATGCGGCGCGATCTCGCCTCCCGCCTGCGGTTTTGTCTGGGGGGTTTTTGCTTGTCTGTTTGTGTTCATTCATGTGGGATCTGAGATTGGGTCAGATTTAGTGGTGCTCTCGCCTCGATCTGGGGTGTTTACATACGAATTGATTTGGGTTGTGAATTGAGGAGGTATGCTTGGTGGTGACACTGATGGATCAGGAAAGTTGGTCACTCGGGGTTCTAGGAATGGGCGTTCACTGTTCAGTTTGAATTGGTAGAATAGGATCCCGTACCCTGTTCCTGTGATCTAGGGCTCTAGGCCTTTGTTTTTAGTTCCGCTTTGATCTAATACCTGTAGGTTGTTCTGTTCCGCGAGGAATGGGTGTAGCTGTGCGATTTGTTCCCCCGAAACTCAGTTGCACTGTCTCTGACTGACAGTAGCTAGCGATTTCATTTCATTTAATTACATTGGTGCCTCGATCTGTGATTGGCTTGATCGTAACCGTGTGAAAGTTGTAAGGGTATGAACCAAACCCGGTGATTTCATTCAACTCCTAAACATCAAGGTCATACAATTTGTACTTAATTCATCAGAGTTGGACTAACTTTAGAGAATCGTTCAGCTTCAGTGGAATGATTGGAATGTATCTGAATCAACTCTTTACTGGTGTCAGTATTGCGTCAATTGCATTTCAGTTTTAGCTGCTGGTAACATTTAGAGCGATTGGGTGAACAATGTCGATTAAATCATTCTTGTCCTGTATGCAGGATCCCTGTTTGCATTCTCAGTTGCAAAGGAGGAGACCAAGAAGCTCGGCACCGTGATCGGTATCGATCTCGGTACCACCTACTCCTGTGTTGGTGTCTACAAGAACGGTCATGTCGAGATCATCGCCAATGACCAGGGTAACCGTATCACACCCTCATGGGTTGCCTTCACCGATAGTGAGAGGCTCATTGGTGAGGCTGCCAAGAACCAGGCAGCTGTCAACCCTGAGCGGACCATCTTCGACGTCAAGCGTCTCATCGGAAGAAAGTAATACCTCTAGCCCACAATCTCATTATCTAATTTCTTCTTCCTATGGATATCTGGTGTCCTAACTGTAATGCCAATTGTCTAGGTTTCAGGACAAGGAAGTCCAGAGGGACATGAAACTTGTTCCCTACAACATTGTTAACAAGGAGGGCAAGCCCTACATTCAGGTCAAGATCAAGGATGGAGAGAACAAGGTCTTCAGCCCTGAGGAGATCAGTGCCATGATTCTTGGCAAGATGAAGGACACCGCTGAGGCGTACCTTGGCAAGAAGATCAATGATGCTGTCGTCACTGTTCCTGGTCAGTAACCATTCTGCAGGTTGCTTGTAGTGATTGTTGTATCAATGTCATGGCTTACATCTTTCTGTCCTTGTTTTCAGCGTACTTCAACGATGCGCAGAGGCAGGCGACCAAGGATGCTGGTGTCATTGCCGGCCTCAATGTTGCTAGGATCATCAATGAGCCAACTGCTGCTGCTATTGCCTACGGTTTGGACAAGAAGGGTGGCGAGAAGAACATCCTTGTCTTTGACCTTGGTGGTGGTACTTTCGATGTCAGCATCTTGACCATTGACAACGGTGTGTTTGAGGTGCTTGCCACCAACGGTGACACCCATCTTGGAGGTGAGTGAAATGTTTTTGTCAATAAGCTAGCTGACTAGTGACTACCAACGCATCTAAGCTGCTGATTACTGCTGTCACCTTATTAGTTGATTGTATTTTAACATTGACATAGCATAAAATCATGACAATGCCATACATTCATAGGCTTATGCTATGATTTCAGACATCATGATAATTGTATGCAAACTACCTGCATTGAAATAGTATTATGATACATGCACTGATTTGAGATAAATTCATCATTCGTCATCAATACATGTTGTATTTACCTTGAATCTGAGCAACTTGTCAGCTCATTTGCTGTGTGCTTGCATTGTTGTTGGCATGATTGATACTGAGTTGTACCATCTCTTCAGGTGAGGACTTTGACCAGAGGATCATGGAGTACTTCATCAAGTTGATCAAGAAGAAGTACAGCAAGGACATCAGCAAGGACAACCGTGCTCTTGGAAAGTTGAGGAGGGAAGCTGAGCGTGCCAAGAGAGCCCTCAGCAACCAGCACCAGGTCCGTGTTGAGATTGAGTCCCTCTTCGACGGGACCGATTTCTCGGAGCCGTTGACCCGTGCCAGGTTTGAGGAGCTGAACAATGATCTGTTCCGCAAGACCATGGGCCCTGTCAAGAAGGCCATGGAAGATGCTGGCCTTGAGAAGAGCCAGATCCACGAGATTGTCCTTGTTGGTGGAAGCACCAGGATTCCCAAGGTCCAGCAGCTCCTGAGGGACTACTTCGACGGCAAGGAGCCCAGCAAGGGTGTAAACCCTGATGAGGCTGTTGCCTACGGTGCTGCGGTGCAGGGAAGCATCTTGAGCGGCGAGGGTGGTGATGAGACCAAAGGTTTGTCTCTCTTTTTGTGCTCCCTTTTCTGACTGCTAGCAGATTTTTCAGTTCATTAGTGATCATTGCTTACACAAGTGTGGTTTTGCCTTTGGTGCAGATATCCTTCTCCTTGATGTGGCTCCCCTCACCCTGGGTATTGAGACTGTTGGTGGAGTCATGACCAAGTTGATCCCCAGGAACACTGTCATCCCCACCAAGAAGTCGCAGGTGTTCACCACCTACCAGGACCAGCAGACCACCGTCTCCATCCAGGTAACAATTAGCATCCTGCTCTCTCCTCTGCTGGAACCTCCAGTATCAGCTGTGGTCCACCTTTTTTTAGAAGTGTAATAACTTGTGTTGTCTGTGATCCATGCAGGTCTTCGAGGGTGAACGCAGCATGACCAAGGACTGCCGTCTTCTCGGCAAGTTCGACCTCTCTGGCATTCCACCAGCTCCAAGGTGCGTTGCTGCTATCCGGAGTAGTGTGTTTGTTGAACTAGTGAATGAATGAATGCAGTGTTGCCTGACCAATGATGAAATGTGAATTCTGCAGGGGCACTCCCCAGATCGAGGTGACCTTTGAGGTTGACGCCAATGGTATCCTAAACGTGAAGGCCGAGGACAAGGGCACTGGCAAGTCAGAGAAGATCACAATCACGAACGAGAAGGGCCGCCTGAGCCAGGAGGAGATTGACCGCATGGTCCGGGAGGCGGAGGAGTTCGCCGAGGAGGACAAGAAGGTGAAGGAGAAGATCGACGCCCGGAACCAGCTTGAGACGTACGTGTACAACATGAAGAACACGATCGGCGACAAGGACAAGCTGGCGGACAAGCTGGAGAGCGAGGAGAAGGAGAAGGTTGAGGAGGCCCTCAAGGAGGCCCTCGAGTGGCTGGACGACAACCAGTCGGCCGAGAAGGAGGACTACGAGGAGAAGCTCAAGGAGGTGGAGGCCGTGTGCAACCCCATCATCTCGGCGGTGTACCAGAAGTCTGGCGGCGCCCCGGGTGGTGGTGCCGACGAGGAGGGCGGCGTCGATGACGACCACGACGAGCTGTAGATGATGCCGGAGAAGCCAAATTTTTGTAACAGTGTTTAGGGGGCTTATGAATGACTCTTGGGGGCCGGCGGTGACGGAGACTAATCTTCTTCCTCTGAATGGGTGTATCGCTGCTCTTTTAGCTGCTGAGTGTAGAACTCTGGTTTTTTTTTTTTTAAACTTCCTTGTGATTTTTCTTGTTATTATAGCGGATTCGCATCGGAATTTATGTGAAGAAAAGAAGATGCTTCGGGATTTATCTCTGTTGCTGCCTCTGCTAGTTAAGTAGTGGCAGTTTATGAATCTGGGGGAAATGGCGATGCGGTTGGGGTAAAACTGGCTGCTAGGAACGCATCCGAACTCTAGTTCAGAATTGGAACAAGTCTTCTTTCCCCTGTGAGGACCGAATCTGTCACAGAATGAAGTCACAAGGATAAGCCAACAGAGATTGCAGATGAAAAAAAGAGCAAATTAGCCTGAAGCCAAGGCGAGCTGATGGTAGAGAGGCAAGGATGAGCGCGGATCGGCGACTCATTTTGAAACAAAAAAGTAGATAAATCAAATTGAGAATTTGGACAGTTAAGTTTGAACTAAAGATGTGCCATGCATCTCCTGTGTGAGCGAGCGACCATCTTGCTATCTCGTCCGCGTCGTGAACCAAAAAAAAAAAAAGGAGTAAGAGGCCGAGCCGACCCAGAACGTACCTTACGGATGGCCCAGATGTAGTAGATGGGCTGGGCCTTCTTTCTTAAATGACTATGTGTTTGTTTCCTCCACTTTCCAGGGCGCCAGTCCGCTCGCATGGAGCAAGGCACCCCTGGCAAGGTGAACACGCGTTTCCATGGCCCAGCATCTCGGCGTACGTTTTACAGCCGACCTAGAAAATGCTACCTCCGCATGCATGTGCAAACGATTACTAGTACGTGCGTAAGGTCTAGTTATTGGATTTTTTTTAAACGAAATCAGCTGGAGAGCTGCCCGCTGTATTAAAAAGAGGAAAGATCAGAAAAACAATATAAGAACAAAAAATTACATCCTATTTACAAGGCTGCAAAGGTGTTTAGCTCCCGTATTAATCCAATTAGCCGCTTCATCCTTAGGCCAGCACTGATAGGGGTGGTAAAGAAAATGCGCTCCTTCCATACTTCCCAACCAATCAAAATGAATGCTCTCTGAGAAGCTAGACGGCACCAAGAGCCGCAGTGACCAGCTAATTAAGCTAGTCTCCTAATGAGACGACGAGGCCAGGTCTCTTTTCAGACGGAGGGACAGGTTTGTCCGTGCGCTCATTCTTCCAAAGCCAGACCATTCTTCCAAATGCCAGCAACGAGAAGACAATCCAATTAAGGAGAAGAAAAATCTTGAGCTGAGTAGATCGATCGATGGAGGAGATGGCATGCACACATATGCTTTCTTAGAAATCTCCATCTCGATCAGCTCAGCTAGCTAGCTTGCTACCTGTACGTACTGTGTAGGGTAATACAGCTAGCTGCACGTACATATCAGCCCTGTTTAGAGCATGCATGTTTTTTTATTATTGCTACTATACCAGCCCTTACGTAGTGTGTAATGTTTTGCACATGCATGCATGCATGCGAGGCATTTTCAAGGTCGGCTGTTTTGGGTTCATCGGAGCATGCATGGATGGATGAAGGATGCAAGCAAGGAGATATTTCTGGGTCCTCATCATCTTATCCCGTCCCGTTCATCTTTTGGATCCGTATAGCATGCAGTCACCCATCGAGGCTGGCATCCTTGTCATGTACCCGACAGACACGAATCTCACGTCACCTAGGTAGGCAGCTACCACCACTATCCACTGCTGCTAGTCAAGCTCGTGCGTGGACCTGCACAAGCCTGCTCATCTCCACGCTCAGCTGCTCCTCCGATCCGATCCCATCCAACCTAGCTTTCCTGATCGATGAATCGTGTAATTTCTCTCCAGTGTTCCTCTCGATCACCGCAAAATAAAATATCTGATCCACTGCACCACGATGGAAACATGCATGCACTGCACCTGAGTGGCTGGTGGGTACATGATTGCCCACTTTTCTTATGCAATGATAATACGGCCTCAAATTCAATAATTCGAAAAATTAACACTTGAAATTCAAGCCAATAATAAAAAAAAACAATACCAGTACTGCCTTATTGATGCTGTGCCTGCATATATGTACATACGAAAATCATTCAGATCTTGTCAGCATGCTATTTTGCCTTTTGCATTGCTAGCTAGGTCCACTCGCTCGCTCGTCAGCTCCATCAGAGGAATAAGGGCATAACCATGCATACAGGACGAAAGGCCTTGCACTTTCATCAGTACAGCCTGATACCAAATCTGCTATACACGACGTACGATCATCGGTCGATGCTCCATAACTGTTATGCTAAGCGCCACTACTCTCTGTAAGTAGACGCTAGCACATGTGATCGAGCTAGTGAAGTGACACCGCACCACACGCCACGCAAAACAATCAAAGGGTCATCGCTATGATTCTGTGCTCGAGCCTCTCATTGGTTTGTGGCTTCTTGCCTCTCCAAAATCCAGATTAGTTGATAGGTGATCATCAATCATCATCAGCCCTTTTGTTGGGGAAAAAATATAAATTTGAATAAAATAGTACTGTCTTTCCCCCAAGATCGAGTTAAATATGAGTTTTTAGCGGCGAATTCCAGCATCCCTGAGTCACAGACGCACTACGAAATACGAATCCATCCCTGGCCCAATCATGCATGTAATACTAGCTGCGCCAATTACATTAGCACACATGGCGCATGATTATCACCACCGGCGATCCTCTTATCCTCTCCAGATTTCACCTGGCCCACTCGATCAATTACCGTAGCAGTAAAACGCAGCGCACCCGGTCGTACTCGTACACCGTAGGCGGCCTAGGAGTAGTATGTTTTTTCCACACGGCCACCTCATCCGTTCCCCATCTTCCTGCTGGGCCCGCCTGCCATCCCTGCGAGCTCACCGGGAGGTGACGCCACCGCTCGCCTCGCCGCTATTTAACGAGCTAGCTAGCTAGGAGATGAGCAGCAAAAGATTCAGACTCGAGAGGGAGTGAGCAAGCCACACTGCAAGTTCCGCTCCTACTCGCAACCATGGATCCCACCAAGGTGAGTGAGCTGCTGTTTGCATCTTCTGATGATTTCGATCTCATGTTCCTAGCTAATTAATTCCTACAGTCACATCGAGTTAATAATTAATGAGCAATTAATAGAATCATATGTTTTAGCAGTACTGAATCTAAGCAGGAGCCATGCATGGCTGATGAATCTCAGTAACTACTATACGTATTGCAATTGCAGTTCCGTCCGTCGAGCAGCCACGACACCACGGTGACGACGACGAACGCCGGCGCCCCGGTGTGGAACGACAACGAGGCGCTGACGGTGGGCCCGCGCGGCCCGATCCTCCTGGAGGACTACCACCTGATCGAGAAGGTGGCCCACTTCGCGCGCGAGCGCATCCCGGAGCGCGTCGTCCACGCCCGCGGCGCCTCCGCCAAGGGCTTCTTCGAGTGCACCCACGACGTCACCTCCCTGACCTGCGCCGACTTCCTCCGGTCCCCGGGCACCCGCACCCCCGTCATCGTCCGCTTCTCCACCGTCATCCACGAGCGCGGCTCGCCGGAGACCATCCGCGACCCGCGCGGGTTCGCCGTCAAGTTCTACACCCGGGAAGGGAACTGGGACCTCCTCGGCAACAACTTCCCCGTCTTCTTCATCCGCGACGGCATCAAGTTCCCCGACGTCATCCACGCGTTCAAGCCCAACCCGAGGTCCCACGTCCAGGAGTACTGGCGGGTGTTCGACTTCCTCTCGCACCACCCGGAGAGCCTCCACACCTTCTTCTTCCTCTTCGACGACGTGGGCGTGCCCACCGACTACCGCCACATGGAGGGCTTCGGCGTCAACACCTACACCTTCGTCAACGCCGCCGGCAAGGCGCACTACGTCAAGTTCCACTGGAAGCCCACCTGCGGCGTGCGGTGCATCCTCACCGACGAGGAGGCGGCGCTGGTCGGCGGGCGCAACCACAGCCACGCGACCCAGGACCTCTACGACTCCATCGCCACGGGGACCTTCCCGGAGTGGAAGCTGTTCGTGCAGGTGATGGACCCGGACACGGAGGAGCAGTACGACTTCGACCCGCTGGACGACACCAAGACGTGGCCGGAGGACCTCCTCCCGCTTCAGCCGGTGGGGCGGCTGGTGCTAGACCGGAACGTCGACAACTTCTTCAACGAGAACGAGCAGCTGGCGTTCGGCCCGGGGCTCGTCGTCCCCGGGATCTACTACTCCGACGACAAGATGCTGCAGTGCCGGGTGTTCGCGTACGCCGACACGCAGCGCTACAGGCTGGGGCCGAACTACCTGATGCTCCCCGTGAACGCGCCGAGGTGCGCGCACCACAACAACCACTACGACGGCGCCATGAACTTCATGCACCGGGACGAGGAGGTCGACTACTACCCGTCCAGGCACGCGCCGCTGCGCCAGGCGCCGCCGGTGCCGATGCCGGCGAGGCCGGTGGTGGGGAGGAGGGAGAAGGCCACCATCAGGAAGCCCAACGACTTCAAGCAGCCAGGGGAGAGGTACAGGTCGTGGGACGCCGACCGGCAGGAGAGGTTCGTGAGGAGGTTCGCCGACTCGCTGGGCCACCCAAAGGTCAGCCAGGAGCTCAGGTCCATCTGGATCGACCTCCTCTCCAAGGTCGGTAACAACTTACTTGCGATTATATTCTTCAGTGATTTGATCGATCGATCATATCACACTGATGATTACTAAGTAATTAACATGATCTTGGATGGGAATTAATCGCAGTGCGACGCGTCGCTGGGGATGAAGATAGCCACACGGCTGAACGTGAAGCCAAGCATGTGAGTTTCGAGTGTCATGGTCCTGCGACCTGCAGCAGCAGCAGGCAGAGGCCGAGACGTGTACGAGTTGTTGTTGAGTCCTCGATAGATGCAATGCCTTATTGGGTCCTTTTCCTTATCGAGCAATAAGACGAGAGAAAAGACGACGCGAGCTGAGCCTGCACACTAGATGATGGTTATTACGTCGTCGTTACTGTGTCAAAGTCTGTAGCATGTTACATGCATGCATGTGTACTACCCTAATATAAGCTACTACCTGAATGCATGTGTGTATCGACGACATATTCTCACTTCCTGGATGGGTCGTCTTCAAATTATATTGGCGCTGTTATTTTTGCCAGATGTTCAGAGATGCCCATCACTTGATCCAACTCCGCCGAGCTAGTTGGGCCATTTTTTTTTAGGAGCTCTAGTTGGGCCAATTAGACCGGACCAACCAGTTAGCCAACTCATCGAATTTTTTTTATTTTTTATTTTACGAATTTGTAGAAATAAATAGTGATCCAAAAATTTGCCCGTGAAATGGCGGCTGGAGCGGTGGACCTAGCTACCGCCATTTGAAATGCCGGTAGCCGGTTATCGCCGCTTGCTGGCTACCGTTGTTTCAAGCTAGCCAATCCGCTGCAACGGCCAGTTGCGTTGTGCGGAGCCAGCTATAGTCGGTTCAAACAGTATTTTATTTTCGTATAATTTTGTCTCCAAGTGAAAAATTATCCGAGTTACATTGGAAGCACTTAATATTCAGATATGTCACTATTAGTTACAATATAAAACTTCATAATTTGAGAGAGAGGTAGAGCGCAACTAAAGCTTGGCAGCGAATGATAAGAATCCGAGCCCGGTGCTATGTATTCACAGCTCCAAGGTACATGAGGTAAATATTTGCCCACTGTAGCTCTATCAAAGATAGGCTAGAGGCTCAACATCCTGTGGATCAAAAAACAATGCTCAAGGCCTGCTTGCTTCTGAATTGATTGACTACATAGCACCTAATATACTGACAAAACATTAACATTAGCGAGATATATAAACCTATTGTTGCAACATGGTTCTACAATATGTAATCCTACATCTTTAGAGTGCAAATTTATCTAGAAACCAAAAGTAAATTACGTACGTGTTGGAGTCGATCGGTTCCAGTGCAAGGATGCTGATAAAAGTGATGATCCATAGCAATGCCCAGCAACGTACTGTCCAATGAAAGCCAAAATATTCTAGCTAAATTATCCCATAGCTGCACACATACGATTTTTATTAATCCATTTACTTCTCACAAAATCACAATATCTCGATTAAGGCAGTATCAAATAATATATTTTCCTAACAAAAATTACCGCCAATGCCAATCGAATTACTGAAGGCTCAGAGAAGGAAGAAGAACACACCTTTATAGATCTGATACTCCACGATCCGATTGATGTAGACCTCCTCCGCTCTCCCCAAGAATCCCGTCAAAACCTAGAACACAGACAAGGGTGAGGGTTTGCAGTAAAGATTGGGGTGGAGACAGAGGGAGAGGGGTGTGGGTGGTCCTCTCCGGCGAGGATTCGGTGGAAGCAGTAGTCGCCGGCTGCTGCGGATCTCTTCGTGTACGAGGGCAAGCTCGTGAAGAACGCCAGTGCACCCAGGTCTCTAAGCAGCGGCATGGTGTGGAACAAGGACTGGACAGTCACCTCTGATGAGCTCTGGACTGATGATCGCCTCCCGCGCGAGGTTCCCATGTTCCCCCAAGTGAACATCGACAGGCCACATCTAGTGCATTTCCTTATCAGCGACTTCACATACGTGATGAGGAAGATGTGGCTGGTCACCATTGACATGAACACCAGGACCGTCGAGTCATTTTATCAGTATATCAATGGTGAGGATGAGTTCTTGACCAAGGAAAGGTCCATGTGTCCCAGGCCCTTCCTCCCCAGTGAGTTTCTCCAAGTACCTTTAATTTCCTCAAGGTAATACTAATTGCTAGCTGCTGGCATTATTTATCCAAAAACATTGTTAACTATGATGAGCCGTCCAATGAATTTGTTATGCATTAAAGAGCAATATGGAAAGCAATAAGCATACCAGTGTTTCAAAGAAGCAATGCTCTTCCTGCGGCCATTTCTTCTCAAGGAGTTGAAAAAGGACCACTAATCATTTAGATTACCTCTCAATTGATCACTGTTGCTAATTGTTGTTAATTCAATTGAAATATATGGAGGCGTCATATACATAAGCTGAGTGCACCTCCGATATATTTGAGACTGGAGACTCCTTGTAACCACGTGCACGTCATCATGGATTGAGATGATGGATTCAGGTATGGAGGAGGAGTCCTGCAGCTGGCCATCCATTTGTTGAAATCAGCTGCTGGCAGATGGAACTCCATGTCCTCCACGCTGAGGGTATCAGGCAATTTTGGTTCCTCTTCCCTCTGGACATGCTCACAACCGCAGCTGGGCATCAAATAGGTGATGATCGAAGAAGATATGGCTGGTCGTCGCCATTGACATGAGCACCAGGACGGTGGAGTCATTTGCTCAGTATACCAATGGGCAAAAATTACTAACCTTGTTGGCATTATATTTCACTACTGGGAGAGCAGCCTATTGCTCCAACCAGAACCAGTTAGCAAAAGATAAGCAATGGGCTTATGAGTGATGAATTATATGCAAGCTAGCCTTCTCTTGCTAATACTAGATGCAAGTTAAATTTGAACATCATCCATCTAGAATTCGAGATCGTTTTTGACTTTTTGTACTGCTGGAAGAGGCAGGATATGCCTTTATGCCAACTCGTGGAAACATAGGATATTTTCTAAATCCTATGGTTCGTAGATGTGACAACACGTAGCGTAAGAGACAGGTTGTCAATGATGCATGTGTACCATGATCTAGCTAGCGAACGGCATGCATTCATTTTCTTCCAGCTAGCAAATCAGCAAAACATTCTGCCATCATATCATCCCCTCACTCACCCCTGCCCTCTATCAAACTTGTAAGATCCGGGGGAGGCCTCCACAAACATATAACAATATAAGCCAATCCCGAGAGAACATATACAGCATAAAAGAACGAAACGCATTTCCGAACAGCCTCAGTATTTCTGTACAGACAGACCTATGCAATTCCTCCAAAAAAGAAAAGAAAAGAAAAGAAAAGAAAATAGGAAGAGAAAGCAAAAGCAAAACAACATGATTCTCAAACTATCTTGGGAGAACAAAGAAAATTGGTCCCGTCCAATGCGCAGCACCGAGATCCTAGCTAATCAGCTAACCCTATTTGTGCACGTCAAAATTGCCTCCTTCAACCGCTCTTTGTCCAGCGTCGTCTCCACCATCACCTGCGCAGGAAAAAAAAATACACATTCACCATGTCACCAACTACTCTTTTGAATCTATGGAAACGATATTGTTTTCAATCTACTTAGCAATTGTGCTCATGTAAACCTGCTTGTGACCTTAAAAGTTCATACCTCTTGCACATTGTTCCCGTATCGTGCGAGGAGCTTGTATTTTGGACCAATCACTGGTGCCATGTAAACCTGGCGAAAGAAACCAATTTATTCAGAAAACAAAAGATTTCAGTGCAGGGGTTCCAAGAACCAAGTTGCAGATGTTACCTGAAAGGTTGGAGCTAACCCTGGGCTTTGGAAGAATCGTCCTTTATAAACATCTCTTACATCCTCTATTTTCCGCATCTCCTCCATAAGGGCATCCACCTCAGGCCACTAGAAATATTTCAAATCGTGCATCAAAGGGTGAGTCCAACTTTGCAGAACAAGTGCACTTGTTGAAGGAGAAAGGAAACATGAAACGAACAAAAGTAGATCAGTACAATGCCTTATACTTGATACATACAAGTACAGAATCATTGCAGGACCCGAGTTATCTAGGCATCCGTACACTCAACACATATTCACATATCTCTGAAATGAACATGTGACTTTGATCGAAGACAAACAAAGAAAAGGACTCTATGATTCTAAGACTCAAGAATCACAAGTAGGAAGGTCCCAAGCTTCTTTTTTTAATCGAGTTCATGTGTGGTGTGTGCAATACAGATCCCACCAGTGCAGACAGAGTAACATGTGCCATTGCAGGAAGGAAGGCTTGGTCCTCATGGTGCACAATGATTTTGCAAGACAGAATTTCAATCTCTCAAAAATATCCACATTAAAAGAAAGATGAGCTCGTGCAAACCTCGAAATCTGCTTGTACAGGTTCGAGAGCTTCACCTAGTGATAAATCCTCACCAATGACTGCTTCCAAAGCACCTACCGATGGATTTGGCTGCATAGCACAGGAAAGGGCAAGAATTAACAAAAGAAATTCTGAAACCACCAATTTAACATGCTGAAAACTTATGAGATAAAGGGATAAGCCCCAGTACCTTTACATCTTTAAGTGACAAAAATATGCGGTTATTATTATAGTCCAGTTGAATAACTTTAGCATCCACAACCTGCAAATGAAAAAATGTATCTCAAAAACTATAGCATCATGAGCATTTTTAGCAGTATTAAACAAAAAAAGTATAGCCATTTCAGTGAGATTTGAAGGTAGAAAGATAAATCAGAAAAAAGATGACAAAATCTATGAGTTATTCTCTCACATTTTGTCGAATAATTGTATCTCAAAATGATTAGAGGCAATATTTCCAAGCAAAAGATATTCATCTGAAGTACCAACAAAAAAGGGAAGAAGATCAATAATGAGAGCATCACAACTGCAAACTGCCTACCTGACCAATTTTGTAAGAAACTGCTGGATCTAAGGTATCATCCCAAGACACTTCCCATTGCTGAATCAATGCAGGAACCCCTTCAACCTTTGAACGCAATAGTCAGCTGCCAATACTTGATAAAAAAAATCATACATCGATAGACGGAACTGGACCTACCTCAACAAATATCCCAAAGTAAACAAATCGCTTGATAGTGCATTGAACAATATCTCCAACATTAAGCTTAGCCTGCATAATAAGGCAGCAGTGAATACTGTGCAAGCTAATTAGAGGAATAGAGAAAGCATATTTCCGTTTCAGCTACAAGTACGACTACAAAAACATTATGGATTTTAGTCATGAGCTCAAGATGAGCAAAGACTGAAAGAGTTATATATTCCGTACAAGACTTCTCAATTCCCCTCCTACTTGCTGTTGGATATCAGTGCTTTGCACTTAGTTTAAAAAAGTCATTATGCTTTGCACTTAGATAGTTTAAACTTTTGCTGCTAATTTTTTTAATGTTCGGTGACATAAATATATTTGTAAAAGTTGGAGCATATAAACAAGAGGAAAGTACCATCAGACTTTTCTTTTTCTGAATCAATTCTTCACTCTCTTTTGGCTTCATAGAGAAAAATATCCGCTTTGAATTTCTGTCAGCCAGGACAACTGATACTCGGAGTCTCTGTGAAACAACAGCATAATAACTACAATAATATAAATGCAACAGAATGATAGGAAAATAAATCTGGATGCATACTTGACCAATAAATGAAGATAAAAACTTGGATTTCTCTTGGTTGTATGCCCGAAGAAGATCTTCCAACTTCGGCTTAGATGGAAGAGATCCTTGATCCTCACCAGCTACTTCTGAGATGGAGCTAGATTCTGGTTCTATATTCCTGTCAGGAACCTCAAGGCCATCTTCTAATCCCAGACTGTGCTTGTACAAGGAAGGATCACCACCCTTCCTTCTTAACCAAGTCTCAAAAGCTAAGAATTTCCATTTCGTAGCAAGATTTCGGTATGGCAAGAAACCTATCAGTGAGTCAAGTGACACCTGGCAAGGAAGTTGAAACAGAGATCAGAGAAGAACAATGCCACAGGTTAATAAAATAGGCGAATATGCAAAAACTAGCTAAAAACTTACAACAAATCCCTTTGGACTGCAATTTATCAGCTCCACCTCAACTTTTTCCCCAGTACTTGCATAATGCTCTAACCTAGTCCAGTCACTCTCGGTGATGTCCTGCATTAGTGACTCAGTAACTTAAGATTCATATAAATGTCAAGTCCAATCCTATAGGGAGAACATCTCATCACTGAAGCCACATCCACTCTAAGAAGTTATGGTGTTCTGAAAAACATTGAGGTGCTGAAGCTAAAATATCAGTAAATTACCTCTAGTTTTGATGGTAACACATTTCCCCCGTCATCAACATAATTCCTGTTACCAGTAGCATTCATCTTTTCATCAACTGGAGATGGCAAAACTTCAGCAGATTGATTTTCTCTACAAAGTAATAATCACCATGTTAGTTTTAAGGTGACAGCATGCACGAAACCTTAATGATATGATATTTCAAAAATCACAAGAGCAGGGAACAAAGAAATGTTCAAATTATTCCAACCACATGATGTTCTTAATAAGTTAAAAAGTGATACATGTGTACATGTCATAACCACCTATCTAGTATGCAACTGCAAGTCTATGTACGGAGTAAGCAACAAAATGTGCACGAAACATGGTAAGGAACATCTTAACTTCCTAGAAGTAAGTTTTTAGGACATAAGCACAACAATAGCAAGATGCATGTGTATTAGATAATTTTGTAACCTTATGATTAGCACGTGAATACTAATGAAAAAAATACAGGCATGAAAAAGATCTTTCATAACCACTGTAAAAATCCCTACTTTTCAACTATCATCCCAGTAATATTTCCATGTGAGCTCCAAATAAGGATCCAGATAATATCAACTGGTCTGGTACAAGTTATATGCTAAAATATAATTGCGCTGTCCCAGTTCCAGAAGTACCTTTTAGGTCTTCCTTGTAAGAAAGCCTGCATAGAGAAATTGTTGCTAGTTGCTGATTGGTTATCCACTGAACCAGCAGAAGTATTAGTTTCTTGCATGACAGTTTGACTGGATGGCTGTGGTCCTTGAAAACACCAACATTATATTAGCATAATAGTTGAAAAGAAACAAACTACAGCTTCTTTATGCCTTCCTTACCTGCACTGGAATTATCATCAAGCCCAGATGATTCATGAAAGTTTTCAGTCACTAATTTTGCGTCAAGACCTGAAATTTGGAACATATGCACAGCATCAGCTTCAAAAGAATAGTTTTCGTTTTGAGTCAACATTTGGGGGCATTGCAACTCACCCTTAGTTTCTGGCTCAAATTCGATGTTATCCTCTGCAGAAGAAATTGTGGTAGAGCTAGCGGAGGCATGGTCCTGGTCTGGATTAGCAATATCTTTTGCAACATCTGGCTTTTGAAGAAGAGAAATTTTTGTTAAGTCCTCATTCATATCTTTCCTCATTTTCAGGTCAATGTTTGGCTTCATTTTCAGCTTTGACTTCAAATCATCATCCTCACTCTGATACACAGTGGGTTTCCGCAAGGTGACATCCACATCACTTGTTCTAGAGATGCTCCCCACCTCACTGTCATCTGTTGCAGCAGCTAAACTCTCTTTGCTAGGCCAACTATCTTGTACCACAGTGCCCCTTACTATTGGCTTGCTCCCAATTGGCCGTGACAAGGTCAACAGGGGAATATCTTCCTTTGCCTTGCTTCCTACTGGTCGCAACTGAGCCAGAGAAGGCTCATCTTGCTTAGGTTTGCTTCCTGCTGGTCGCAGTAAAGTCAACGGAGGCCCGTCTTGTTTCGGTTTTCCCATTACAGGCCTTGAAATATTCAAAGAACTCTTGCCTTCAACTGGCTTGCTTATTGTTGGTTGTGGGGATACACTTTCTGGTGTTTTGAAATCCTGATCCTTCTTATTAGCATCCATGAACTCCCTCAAAATATCATCTAGCTTGTCCTTTTTAGTGGCGATCAGTTTCTCTACATCGAGGGATGAGGCATCTGGGTCAGACTTCTTAACCAGAATCTGAAAGAATGATCGCGGGAGAAGCAAGTCATGCTAATTGTGGCGAAAAAAAGATGAAGCAATATACTTTCATACATGGGTGGTGTCACAGTGTACATCGGATAGTAGCATCACGCATAACATTACTGTGAAGCGAAATTTAACCATTCGTCTATTCCAATAAGAGAAATCCATAATGAAGAAGACAGACATTTTTAATCCTACTCAATACTCATAGTACTATCTAGGCATGAGATAATTTGCAAAAGGAAATACATAGAAATGGGGCGACCTTTGCGAGGGTGAGCTTGGGGTCCTCCCCGAGGAAGCGTCCGAAATCCAGCTCCATCATGTCCCACTTGTCCAGCGGCGGCAGGTCCCCTCCGTTCCCGCCGCCTGCTGCTCGAGGCGGCGGCGCCCGGAGGAGGCGTACCCGGCCGGTGGCGGAGCGGGAGGCACCGCCGCGACGGCGGAGGATGAAGGGGCGCGCCGCGGCGGTCCCGGAGCCCGCGAAGACGCCGGCCGCGGGGGCGGCGCCGGCGAAGGCTTCCATGGCCGGAGCGGGTGGGGGAAGGCGGAGTGGGGGGTTTAGCGGAAATGGAAGCCGTAACGGATAAAAAGCGCGTGCGGGCTTTCCGGGTGCGGGCATCAATGGCTGGATGTCGGACGCGTGGCACTATCTAAGCCGTCCGAGGGGCAAACAAAGGTTATTTGGAGCTCGTGTATTCTTCCAATTGCATGGATAAGAAGCTCTTTTTATCACTGCTGACTCACCTATACATCATTTTTTTTTAACGTACCACAACACTAAACTCCTCTATCTGCCACTTGTAGGTACCATTGGCCTTGTCTCTCCTAAAACTTGCCCATCATCACCATTTTGTTGATGTTGGTAGGTTTCATTGTTCAACAAGAGTCCGAATGGCCTATCATATGACATGGGCCTTAGTTTGTGATTTTATAAAAAAAACATGTTTTTCTCAAAAAACAAAACAAAGAACATGCACTTCTATATGTATATGAAATGGAGATCAGCAAGAATTGTTTTTTGGTTTAGCCTTTTTTTATTAAAATAGCAATTAGCAAGTGCAAAGCTAAAATTTGAAAAAGTAGTTGTTTCTGTCACGCCAATCAATTTGGCGTGACTTGTGAGGTGGTTCACGTGAAAAAGAATCAGCATGATATTCAATATTGTCACCCCAAGTATTACGGAGCGATGACTTGCATAATAATTTGAGGGTTGATTCTTTTTGTAAGAAAAAAAAGGAAGCATATCATAGATATTATTATACACCTAGACATACACTATATCTAGATGAATAATAATATCTATGAATCTAAAAAATCTAAAACAACCTATAATTTGGAACGAAAGAATGCCCATTCCCCCGCTTCTCCCCTCCCATGCGACTCGGGGGCGACCAGTGCGCCGCCACCAGCCTCCCCTCCATCGGGCCGTCGACCGGCGGGTGGCGGCGGCGGCCCCACCCTCCGCCCCCTACTCTCCTTTCCTCCTCTCTACCCCACCCCTCAGCCCTAAATCCCGGTGAACACCGGTCGCTTCTCCGGCTGACGCCGGCCATTGGAGGTTAGATCCGCACATCCCATGGCCGGATCTACCTTCTCCACCACCGAATACGGGCTGGGCTCGTCCTTGCTCCTTCCTACCACCGCCATGGATGCACTGCCCACCTAGCGGCACTCCTCGCCGCCCCCCTTGGCTGGGGCTTGGCGGGCACCGCTCGGCCTTGCGCAGCACCGTTGTCCCGTGCGGCCCCCCACCGTCGGTTTGCCCGGCTGGCCACCGGTGCTGCCGCGACCATGTCGACGAAGGACCGACGGTTCGGCCGAGGGCAGGGGCTGCCAGTCGTTGCCGTGCCCAGATCCACGTGAAGGGGCCTCGGTGGTAGCGTCCCAAACTTGCCGCGGTGGTCTCAGCAGCTGCCACCGCTGTGGGTCTTCGCTGTTGCCGGATTTTGGGGAAGACGAGTCCACCATGGTGGATGGTGTACCGTGCTGGTCATTGACCTGCGCCCCACTGATTGCCCTCTTTGGTGCGTGGCGGTGGCTCTGGAAGGTTGACGGCGTGCTCGGGGGTGGGTGAAAGGCGAAAGCCTTTGCTTGCTCGCGAGCATATGACGGCAACGCCCTCGAGTGCCGTTTACCTCCTTGGAGGCGTCATTCTTCTGCCTCCCCCCATCCTATACCAACAAGCTTCCTGGGTGTAAACCCTGACCGTGTAGGTCGGGCGATGGCGGCGACAGTGGCGTCGTCTCGGAAGTTCATGCAGTTTGCAGTTGTCGTGGTAGTGGTCGTCATCAACTCTCCAACATAATTTTTTCTTTTGTGCCTGCCTTTACTTTGAATTGTTCATCGTCGCCTTGGTTGACACTGTCGTGCTGTTGGTGCTTCCTCTGACGGATGCTTCGCCGCTCAGGTTGTGATCGTTGGGTGGATGCTTTGCCACTGTTCTTCGTTGAGGTGGATGCTTTACCACTGTGTGCTTGGGCGGATGCTTTGCCGCCATGATGTTGTTTGGGTGGATGCTTTGTTACCACTGATGCTGTGTTGATCGGGTGGATTTTGTGCCACCGCTGGTTGGTCCGGATGGATGCTTTGCCACTGCTCTTCTGCTCTGGCGGATGCTTTGTCGCCGTGGTCGTGCTGTTCAGTGGATGTTTTCGCCATCGTTTTATGCTTCGAGCTTCCTCTCCTTAGGCATCTTTGATGACAGTGTATCTCTTTTGCAGGTTCTGCTCTTAGGGTAGCCTGTTAGGGTGGCGGGGGTGGGAGTGTCCTCCCCCTTCGTGCTTCTTCTGTTGTCGGTTTGTTGTGGTTGTCGCTTTGGTCGCTTGCCTGCTATAAGTTTGGTTGTACGTTTCTTTGTTTTTAGTCCTTTCACTCCTTTGTGCCCTTGTGTTGGTCAAACCTTGTTTGGCTGCATGAACATCTGTGTCTGTAATTTGCTTTCCTCTTAATGAAATATATGCTAAGTACAGCCGTAGGAAAAAAAAATTGGAACGAAGGGGGTACCATATATCCTGAGGTCTGAGCTGAGAACACCGCGGCAGTGGACTTACGAGCGCCGACGGCGGGCAACTTGCTTGGGAGGTTATACGTACGGAGTACTGCTTATAAATAGCCTAGCTAGCTCCGCCCGACGACGGCGACCGGCGACGGCGAGGTGGGAATGTTCATTCGAGCGTACGTGGCGCGAGACCATCCACGTACGCGTGCAGGTGACGGAGCATCAGGACTGACCGGCCGGCCCGGCACAGCTAGCTCTGCATGCAGCTGCTAGCTGGATGCTGGTGAAGAGCTAGTACTGTGTCTATTGATTAAATTACTCCACTACGAGTACACTTTGAAAATGTTTTTTTTTTTGATACTACCAACGCCCCAGCAGGTCCAAGTCATGCATGATGAACTGACGACGTACGTGCCAATCCGGCCGGAGTACGACCGACCGCCGCCGCAGCTCATCTCTTGTCGTCGGTCAATTTCAGCTTAATCAGATCGTTAAGTTTTCACTCCCACTGATTCGCCGGCCCGCTTGTTTTCAATCTAAATCATTTATTTAATTGCATTTATTTATATATCTACTGCAAATTAAGTTTTTATCAAGGGACACATCTTTTTCGTGTCTCGATCACGTTGGTGTACCATGTGGTTAAACAGAGGAATGAGATTAATGGAATCGACAAACAAAAACTTTAGTGCATGCAGTATATGTACCATTAGGTTGCTGCAGGTAATAAGGTGCTGGCGATCCAGCTGACAGCTGCGGCCGTTAATTCGATCCTTCTGAGGTGAGGATGAATGAATGTGTGGTCCACCTTGTGGCACGTGCGCAGCAGCAAAAGAGAAGAATGACCCGGCAGGTACCAGTGTGTAGTCTGCGTCGTCTCTCCTGTTATTCTCAACTGTTTGCTGGCTGCATCTCTTGTGCATGTAAATAGTATGTGCCCAATTGTGCCAACTGTTAATATGTACCACGGCTAATTAACATTTTTCACCACAACTAACATATTAACGTTAGTTGTTATATGTAGCTAGGAGCAAGCAAGAGGACCAGAAAAAGAAAGAAACTTTTGTATTGTATTTGGTGAAAGGTCATTGAGCGAGAGTGTCCAAATCAGCACGAGTTTGGAAAAGAAATATCCCCGGAGAAAAGAACGGGACCGTTGCATTGCTTTATTTCCCCATTCATCATTGATTAATGACTTATTTGGTGTGGATGACATCGACTCGATAATGCCACAGAGTTTTTTTTTTAATCATAAGCTGCAGATTTTTTTTTAAAAAAAATAAATAAATCATAAGCTGCAGATGGAGCAAAATAAGGGACGGCCACAGAGTCGAGGGGGCAGAGGGGATCATCGATGTGGTGGATGCCTGGATGGAGATCTGCAATTGGGCGGGGTGCATGCACGAGCGGCGTACGTGAGCACACGTAACCACACCACTGACCACCATTTTCTCTCCTCCTCTCCTGATTCATTCATTCATTCTCTGTCTAATCCGGTTGCATTGCAGGTGAACCCTTCAATAGTCTATTTGGTTCACTAATTAGGAGTATTAAATATAGATTAATTACAAAACCAACCGATGCAAACTAAACTTTATAATTAGCTTATGTTTAATTTTTATCGAAGATTTCACGTAACAAAGATACAAACAGCTTGTTAAATCCATCGATAACTGGATGGCGTGGCCTGCTGCATCGATTCGACGTTGCAACGGCATCTGATCCGAGTCCCCTTCTCATCGAATCTTGCACTGCACAGCCTTTTCTCCTCCAAGTGTCAGTGTGTGTGGGCCACTGCATGCCCCACAGGTCCACTTCCTCTCTCTCACCCTATCTCTTCTTATCCACTCTGACATCAATTGCATGCAAGCTTATTAGTTACGTCGTCTGTGGCATCGAGGATCAAGCTCAGCCATGCATGTTGTGATACAATATCAATATGAGTTACTCCGAGTTCATGTTGCATGCATGGATCAGCTCACAGAAAATGGATCTAGTCCAAGTCCATACACACCGTCGTTTCAAAAAAAAAAAGTCCATACACGCCCACTTAGCTGCCGTACGTCGACAGTGTTAGTGGGCCTGTTCGCTTCAGCTTATAAGCCGGCTGGAAAGCTGAAACGACTGATTTGTTGTGAGAGAAAAATACTGTTTGGTGACTGATAAGCCGGCTGAATAAGCTGAAGCGAACAGGGCGAGTGTCACCACCCAAAACACTTGGACGCATTCGGATCTCATATCTAAACGTAACTTAACCATACTTATGCCCTATATACGTGCGGCTATCTTGTACATAGAAATAACATATTAATTATCTTCATTAATTTGCACAACAAGATTATTCATGAGACATGCACATAAGTTACTTTTGTTTTTTTTCTTAAAAGAACCTTCGTGCATGGAGTCTATTTAACCCCTTAAAATGATCTCCTTTTTTGAATAATTGAATAAAAAAGAACAAAAAGAATAAAAAAGAATCAGAATTTGCTCTCGTAATCAGCTAAATGTCAATGTTGACAGAATTAAGTCATGCAGTTTGCACCTGCTTCTTCTTTTATTCCACATGTTTGCCTTTTCTTTTCATATTAAAGAAAATACATATACTCGACGACCTACCTATCACTGACAGACCTTTTAAAGGATCATCAATCCAATACCACAAACATATATGTAAAAAAATTGTAAAAATCTCTAAACAAAATAAACCAGTAGACAATATTAATGATCCGAATTAATCGGAGCACACGACTTCTTAATTCTTCCAGCTGCTGGCTAACCTAACTAACTAAACAGCCACGTACGGCAAGGCTAGCTGTATCTCTTCCTCTCCACTTGCATTGGTTTGCCGCCACTATTTGCAATTGCAGCCACGACATGACCACAGCTCCAACCACAGAAACCATCCAACCTCCCAAAACCTCTCCGTGTCCTCCCATTGGCCGGCTAGCTCCTGTGGCTGCCCACTGCACCACACATCTCTCTTCCCATCTCTCTCTCTCTCTACCTCTCTGCTGTCGATGCTCATCTCCCTCCCTCCCTCTCTCTCTAGGCTGGGCCGTTTGGGTAGGGAGCTAGTACTTCAAGTAATTAAAGCAAAGATTAGCCCCGGTCCAGCCCCCAAAACTAACAAGAGGTACCAAACCAAAACCAAGAAAAAACCAAACTTTCTCATGCATTGTTCAGCTAAGATTGTAGTAGCACAGACGACACAGCATGATGAAGAGGAAGCAGAGCTGGTAGCTAGATATACACAACAATCCAGCTGCAATGCTCGCCTATGAGGAGCTCTAGTCCATGAGCAACCCCTCTTCTCCGGCCTCTTCCCGCGCCGCCGCACAGCACCAAGAAACGACGACCTTGCAGTTGCAGCAGCAAGAGCAAGCCGCCGGAGCCAGCCAGGCCGCTGGCATTATTACTCTTCCCCCTGCTGCAGCCGCCGCCGCCGACAGGGACGACAAGGACGACAACGGCGAGCTGTCGCCTCCGCGGTGCGAATGGGAGTTCCGGCTGGCGGCCACCGTGCCGTCCACCGCCCTTCCGGGGGCGTCGGACGCCATCGGCAGCGTCGACTTCGACCCCACCGGCTGCCTCCTCGCCACCGGCGGCATCGCCCGGAGGATCCGGATGTACGACGTGGCCTCCCTGCTGGCGGATGTGGATAGCGGCGGCGGCGGCAGCGTCACCGGCGTCCCCGCGTCGTGCATCTGCGTGCCGGCGAAGCTGAGCAGCGTGCGGTGGCGCCCGTGCGGCGCGCCGTCGCCGCCGGTGGTGGGGTGCGGCGACTACGACGGCGTGGTGACGGAGTACGACGTGGAGCGCGGCGTGGCGGCGTGGGAGCGCGACGAGCACGCGGGGCGGCGCGTGTGGTCGCTGGACTACGCCCCCGGCGCGGCCATGGCGGCGTCCGGGTCGGACGACCGGACGGCGCACGTGTGGGACCCGCGCGCCCCGTCGGCGGGCTGGGCCACCGCGCGCGCCGGCGGCGCCGTGCTGTGCGTGGAGTTCGACCCGTCGGGCGCGCCGCAGCTGGCCGTGGGGTCGGCGGACCGGCGCGCCGTGGTGTACGACGTCCGCGCGCTGGGCCGCGGCGCCGTGGCGTGGATGGACGGGCACGGGCGCGCGGTGACGTACGTGCGGTGGGCCGGGGCGGCGCCGGCGCGGCGGGTGGTGACGTCGGCGGCGGACGGGACCCACCGGCTGTGGGAGTGGGAGAGCGCCGCCGCCGCGGCGGCGGCGCGGGAGGTGCGGTCGTACAGCGGCCACGCGAGCGCGCGGAGCTTCGTGGGGATGGGGGTGTGGCGCGCGGCGGGCCTCGTGGCCAGCGGCTCCGAGTCCAACCACGTCTTCGTCTACGACCTCCGGTGGGCCAAGCCCATCTGGGTACACCCTTTCGTTGTTGGTGGGGCCCACAGCCCAGTCACCACCACCAGCACCTCTCCCTCTTCTGTTGGCGAAGCTGCTGCTGCTGCTGGTGGGTTCGTCAGCGCGGTGGCGTGGCGACAGGGCAGCGACCACGACGGCGGCGGCGCGCTGGTCGCCGGCGGGTCGGACGGCGTGCTCAAGATGTTCACGTGCCACCGGCGGAGGGCAGCGGGCGACGGCGATGATAATGCTTCTCTTCTCCTCTGAGTGCTTTGAGCCGACGGAGAAGAATGCTAAGCATCGACCGCTTTCATTGCTGTGCACCTCTATTGCTTGTTTTTTCCCCTCTTTTTTATTATTTGTTTTTCCTTTTCTTCAGACAACGAACAGAAGAATTAAGCAACGACGGTAAGTACATGTTAGACTGAAATTGAGGGGAGAAAAGGGAGGAGGACAGAAGAGAGATTGATGATGTTGAAGATGATTCTTTTTCTTTTTTGATTTTCTGAGGTGATGATGCACGAATCCCTGACGGTGTACTGATCTATTTTTTAATGAATAATAAAAATCCATGATGACTCGATTGTTTATATGCCTGCTGTAATGTGTTGTACGCTTGCACTTGCATTGCACGGTCTCATCATTCATCAGGCATTTTCGCTCTGTTGTTAATTGCACATGCCTTGTACCGAGCGAGGTTCTACACAAACAAGAAGTCTCGAACTTCAAATGGACACGGCCCAACTGAGTAGTACGTCCAACTTCTTTTTTGAAAGGAAAAGGTCCTTTTGACCCCTCGTCTATCATCGTAGTCTAAGTATCGTCCCTCATGTGCAAAACCAGGTGTTGGTCATCCCTTTAAAATCTGTTTATTTTTTCCCCTCAGCTATTTTGAGAGTGGTTTCGCATGACATGGCGTTAGGTCACACACGTTTGACGGTGGGTCCAACATGCAGGCAATGCAGGTGCCTTTCTTCCTCCTTAACCTCTCTTGATAGTGTTCCGATATCACCGTGCAGGTTTCGGGGGACGCAACGGAGCCCGGCATGGTAGCCGCGCCGACAGCGAGGCTCGGAAAGCACGGACGCGGAGGCCGATGCCTCGGGCAAGGCAGCGAGCTTGGAGATATGCTTCAGGGTCTGGGGAACCGTGTTGGAGTCGAAGCGGAGGAAGGCCACGAGGTCGGACGTGACGCAGGCGTCCGCGAGGGAGGCCAACGTTTGTGCCTGCCTAGAGGAGCTAGCGATGAAGGTGGTACATGGCGGCCGGTGGTCAAGGGTGGGTGGGGTGGAGTGCGGACGGGGAACACGCGGCGCCGACAAGCGCCGACAGCGTCGCGCCAGAGCTGTCTAAGCCCAAGGTGCATGACTCCTCCATCTGTGAGCTCGATATAGGGGGAAGGAGGAAGAGAGAGGAGGAAAAAAGCCACCTGGTATATGGGATCCACCATCAGGCATGTGGGATCTAGTGTCACATCATGCGAAACCACTCTTAAAACAGCTGAGGGATAAAAATAAAGTTGGGATGGCCGATACCTGATTTTGCAACGAAATTCAGAATTATGAGGGCATTTCGAAAATGAATATGGCCAACTTCTCATTCACACAGGCCTCAATAACTAAAAGGCCCAACCCAATCGCCGTTCCAGTCGCAGGCCCAATCTTCTAACCTCCTCACAGCCAGCTGCATCAGACAAGGCCCAAACTCGAAACCCTAAGGCTCGCAATCCCCGGCGCCACTTCTTCCCTCTCTCCCACCTCGGCGGCGGCCTCTCCACTCTTCCTCTTCCCCCACGCGCAGGTCATCGGAGGTAAGCTTACTGCGCCTGCGCCATCCCAAGCCCTAGAGCGCGCGCGCGGACCTGAGGCGGCGTGTTGTTGTTCTGCGCAGATGTCGGCGGCGGAGGCGAAGGCGGCGGTGGTGCCGGAGTCGGTGCTGCGGAAGCGCAAGCGCGAGGAGCAGTGGGCGGCGGACAAGAAGGAGAAGGCGCTCGCGGACAGGAAGAAGGCGCTCGAGAGCCGCAAGACCATCTTCGCGCGCGCCAAGCAGTACGCGCAGGAGTACGACGCGCAGGTGAGCGACCCCCCTTCCCCGTCTCGTGTCCGGGTCCCTTCGTTTCTGCGCTACGCGCCCTCTGGTTTCTTGCGACTGATTTGATCCGACGGTGCGCCATTTAGTTTTGGAAACGATTTGGTGGATACTGAATACCTTGTTGATTAGCAGTGCTGTGATCTAGTAATGAATTGCTGTTTCTTGAATGAGATAAGGCTGCCGATTTTTAGACCAGTTATCAATTGGACTTTGTTTACTGAATTAGGAACTTGTGGGGAATCTGTCCTGATGGACTTGCGCTTTGTGTGCAGGAGAAGGAGCTTGTGCAGCTCAAGCGTGAGGCCCGGTTGAAGGGTGGGTTCTATGTGAGCCCTGAGGCCAAGCTTCTGTTTGTGATCCGCATCCGTGGGTATGGCGCTGTCTCATCTCATATTAGTCGCTTGATTCGCTTGCCGTGCTAAAATGCTAATTTCTGGCGACTGTAGTATCAATGCCATGCACCCCAAGACCCGCAAGATCTTGCAGCTCCTGCGTTTGAGGCAGATCTTCAATGGTGTTTTCCTCAAGGTTAACAAGGCCACCATTAACATGCTGCGCAGGGTGGAGCCATATGTTGCGTATGGGTAAGTTCAAATCTGTTTGGCTTCCATGACTGAGTGTATTCTTTTTTCAAATTTAGCCACGTCAAGCTATATATGTGTAGGAATGTGGTGCATTTCAAAGATGCAGAAAAGGAACTGTCGCAATCCTTCACACCATACATCAGAAATAACTGCTAGAGTGGCTGTGGCACACTTAATGACTATGATGTGAAAACTGCCTGGTTTCTTTAACTGGTTGTGTTGTATGTACCATGGTGTTGTGATATCATGAGTTCAGTAGAAAGATTTGAGGTCTTTGTGAATCTTCTGCTTCTAGAGAAAGCTGCCATTATTCTTGTCCTTATTTATCCAGTTAGTGGTTCGGATTGGTAAACATGATTGTCTATTTGTTTAGTCACAACTCCTTTAGCGGACTACTTACCTTGCTACTGGCATATTGACATGATGTTTGTACACTTGTACCGAGTTAGATTGATTACTCATAATGTGACGTGGCTCAGCCCAGTTGTGCCAAATCTAGTTCATATTCTTTAACGGCTTGATCATAAAGCTGAGTGACCAGGGGCAAGAATAATATTAGATACCAGTTGTCATAAAGTGTTGTTTCAGCTCCTCTGTATTTTAGGTCTCAATGATTTTTATTTTTTATGCTGCTATTCTATGTAGCCTGAAACATATATTATTATTATTTTCAGGTACCCAAACCTGAAGAGTGTAAGGGAGTTGATCTACAAGAGGGGCTATGGGAAGCTGAACAAGCAGAGGATTCCTCTGAGCAACAACAATGTCATTGAGGAGGTTAGCCATAGCCCATGCTGATTCTGAAGATATATGGGTTGCCTATGCTGATTCTGATGATACATGCGTTTCAATTAGAATATAAGTAATTTTTCTCTGCTTCCTGCCTGTCAGGGCCTTGGGAACCACAACATCATCTGCATTGAGGATCTTGTCCATGAGATCATGACCGTTGGCCCACACTTCAAGGAGGCCAACAACTTCCTATGGCCATTCAAGCTGAAGGCACCTCTGGGTGGCCTGAAGAAGAAGAGGAACCACTATGTTGAGGGTGGTGATGCTGGTAACCGTGAGAACTACATCAATGAGCTCATCAAGAGGATGAACTAGGCTCTTCTATCGTCTAGGTCTGAGAAGTTGTTTTACTCTAGGGAGTCATGTTGGGTAATGACAGATATGCAACTTTGACATTCCAAACAGAATGTTGAACTTGGCTCTTTCACAGCGAGACTTCCAGTAGGAAATCTGTACTGTTTATGCATCTGGAGATATTTGTGTTTATCCACTCATGTTGCCATTGCTGTGTGTGTTGTGCTTTTCGATTCACTCTGATCCAGGATCCAAGTCAGTCGTCATGATGTTAAGCAGCAGAACTGATTTGCCTTTCGTGCCCAGTTTCTAATATCAGCCATTGGTACTAGTTGGTTTGTGTAAATTTGCCCACGCAGTTCACCAAGATTTTTTTTGATTGGTGTGGTTACAGCTTTGGAATTTCATGTAAATCTTTGGCCAAACTGTGGGCAAGCAAAATTTCTGTTGGACAAGTTTGAACAGGAACTGAACAGACGGTGTTAGCAATGTACATCAGCGTATAATTGCATCGGAACTTGCACTGTCAGTCTGTCACTGAAAGGTCAATGTATTTAGAGATGGTTTCTTGGCGAAATCGACTGACTCCACCACATGAATCTACATCCACCGCTTACAAATGATCTCTCAAGTTATCACTGGTGCAAAAGGCCGCGTAGTTGCAGTAAGAGGCCTCTGTTCTGTCATGGCCAATTGGTTTGATTCCAAAAGATGTAAACTCGTTCGTCATGGCTGACGCACAATCGGAGCACTCGTGTGGCTACTGAATAATAGTTATGATATCTCCCCCTTTTTTTTCTCTCGGATATATATAACAAGTAGCATTATGCGATCTGCATTTTTGGCTTCACACTGGCTTGAGAACTTGTGAGCAATGAGCCTGCTCATACATGGATGGCCTCATCTCCTCCACTTTGGGCTTTGGGCACCGCCCCTGGCACTGGCAGGCATGCTAGGATAATGCACCTGCGCACACTTGGATAAGCTTTTCTTTGCAGGACAGCTCCACATACATGGTATAAACATGCCACTATGCCAGGGGTTCCTTTTTTTCTGAGACCAGAAACATGACATTCTTAAAAAGGCATAATCACCGAGGCAATCTCGATATGCTATTTCCTAGCTACTATGATCCATCATTAGATGAACAAAACCACAGGGTCAATGGCAACAATTTCCTATTTTTCAGTTCTCCATGAAGTTTTGCGTGATTTCCCCCCTTTTTCAGAGGATCCAGGATTTTTTTACTAATAGTCTAATACATAGGGCAAAGAGCATGCATAAGTAATTAAGTAGGGATGAAAGCGGATCGGATCGGAGTGGATAATACCTTTTTCATATCCTCATCCATTCTTTTTTATCGGATGCGGAGCGGAGTGGATATTACATGGATGCGTTTACGGATGCGGATTTTCTCGGATGTCGGAATTGGTGTAGAGTCGGATCAGTGTCGGAGTGTCGGAGCGGACGTAGATTAAAATAGTCGGATAATACATGCTCACGTTTAGTTTTTATGGTGGTCAATAATTCCTAAAACAAGTAGGAACATAATATGAAAAATATTTGTCTTTATTCACAAATCATGACATGGTTCACAAATCGTATCAAAGGTGACCTTAACTATTGACACCGACACATCACGCTTGACATCGAATAAAAATTATTACAAGTTCCCAATTCGTTCAATTATCAGATAATTCATATCCATCGGATTCCACTAAAACCATACCCTACTCCGCATCCACACACAATCGGATTCGGATTATCCATATCCGCATGGATATCAAAAACATCTTCCCCGTATCAGCAAAATACGGATCTGAATCGGATTGGATGCAGAAATTATCCTTACCATTTTCACCCCTACAATTAAGCATGTTTTCTTTTTGACGAACAAACCAACATCACAAACCCAAACTGTCATTAAAGTGTCACTTGTTCTTCATGATACAAGCACAATACCATCATGATACAAGCAAGATGACATAGTTTTCTCAGCACCCCCCTACTTAATTCTGCAAAGATATACTGACAATTTGCAGTGAGGCCGCCCTTGATTATTCGGCGCGTATGTCCTCGTATGAGCTGGACCTGCGTATACAATCCCCCCATCTCACCTGTCCCTCTGTGGATTATAATTCTTAAGCAAGGAAGCATTGACTTGCATCCCATCATTGCAAGTACAGATGAGCCCTAGTGCATGTTCCTAGTGGCATTGTTTAGTCCCCAGCATATTTTGCACATCACCATCGTTTCCGTGTTCTTTTAATCGTCGGTGAGCTTTTAATTAAATCGTTTCTCGTATTTACTTTACGTTCTAGATGGATGGATGTGACAAGAAGAACAAAAAGTCCTGCTGCTCAGGAAGTTGTTTACTGGGTTGTGGAGTTCAGACTTCAGAGGGCTCCCATTCAGACAAAAGATTCCTTTTATCATCCCTCCATTCAGAGCAACGCAGATAGTTTAAGCAGTTGCTCATAATTTTATAGCGCAAGATGTGAATTTGTATGACAATTAGGTGTTTGTCCACATGCAGCTGTGCCCAAGTCAATTTGCCAACAAATATAGTTTTGCATAGCTCCTACTAGTTTATAGCTGTCGGCTAATGTTGAGAAAGAATTGTTTTGATTGTTCTCGTAAGCGAATCGCCGTGTTTGGTGCTGAGGCAGAGAAGAATAGGGGATTAGGACACCCCTTGAGTTGAGATCACATGGAATTGTCCTCTCTCGTAGGACATGGTTGCTTATTAAAATAGGACAGAGATATCAAGCATGATAGGACCCTCACTCATGGCATATTATTAGCTACCTCTAATTTCTTTCCAAGGGGATAACAAATTCTGCTAATATATGTCTCCCTCTCTTGTGGGGGCAAACTATAGCTACGCACTGGATCATGCCTCTTTGTTTTCGGTTCGCGTGCTGCGCGAGCTTGAGTGCATGTTGGCTCCTTTTGATTTCAGTTTTTCAGAGGAAGTGTAGTTGCCAGGTATATACACTTGTTGAAGTTTACTGTACCGGTCTAGTGGTGGCAATGTGGCCCGATCTATAATGTTTCTGAATAATTTACAGTAGGAAAGGAGACTATTGGAGTGATCTCATTTGATTCAACTTGGTCAACCTTCAGAGGATTCAAATAATTTATGTTATTCTTGCAGTAGAAAATCCTATAGGAATTATGGACCATAAATGTCAGCAGTGTAAGAACATACAAAACCTCCCAATCTAAAGATTTACGGGTAATTGTGGTTGAACTTCATCATGTAGCAGAGTTGGCATCGGTTCATCTGTCGTTATAGAGGTGGTCTTTTCTTTTTCCTAAGTGAGGAACTTAAAAAGGAAAGAGAAAAGTAGTGCCTGCACTTAGATTCCAAAACAACTACTGCCAGGAAAGGACAAGAACATCAAGAATTCATTATGTTTAAGTTGTCAGACTGAAGCCATTAGTTATCCTGGAATTGAGCATCACATCATCACGTACCAGTACTCAAGCCAAGTTCTTGAAACAGATCGATGTATCACCAAGAGGAAGAGGACACGGGTTTATGCACTATATGAAATTATGAACACACAAAAACGCGTAAACCGACCTGATTAGGATCTCTGAACAAGCTATTCTGCCAACTCAATTGTTCTGACATTGGGTGAAAACAGCGCTGCGATTGGCATCCAAGCTTCCCATCATTGCTGGTATGTTCTTTCAGAGGTCATTGTTTATGCATATACCCAAGGTGCAGTGCATTTCACCATCTTGATCCTTGCAACGCAAATCCTTCTGGATCCCAACTAGGCTGTCGTTTCTTGTGGCCATGGCTCCGGTTCATCCTTGGCCTTCTCTAGACAGATGCCTCCCAATGATTGCCATCAGAAGAGGGATGGATTAGTCAGTCGGGTCCTGTCATTGCCAATCCAAGTGTCCGTTCATTGCAAGAACAGCTCATGTCAATGCTCTCCACTCATCATTGGTGGAGACAGTCTGACCTTCATCACGCTGATTATTGGATAACGGTGCTCTTTACTAAAAAAATGGAGTTATTACCTGATCACTACATCTGAAACTAGGACTTTTAGTTACAGTCTCTGAAAGTGAAAATACTGTATCTGAACTGCTGTGCCAGTAAGTAAAACTCAGATAACTCCACACCGAGTGACCGATATTGGCACCAGTGACAGCAGTATTTTATTGCTGAATGCTGTAACAAAACAATATGTGATCCTAGTGCCAGCAAGCATTTATATTTCATATCATCATTAGATGATTAGAACGAAGCCAAAGTTTTAGCGAGGTACTCTGAGAATCTTCCTTGTGTAATGGCGAGATAGAGGTGACATCCTCTGACCAAGCTCCCCCCTCATAATCTCGAGCATGTGCAGGCCGCCACCTACTCAATTCCCCTCAATTAAACTAAACCGAGAAGCAAAATGTGACAGCCCTTTAAATCACAAGGGGCACATGGTGCCGAGGGACTGCTACTACTGCAACAGCTCATCTTCAGAGACACAAGAGGCACAAGAACAAGCCTGAAGAAGGAAGACGACGGCGACGGTGGCGGCGATGGGGTGCCGGTCCTGCGAGAAGCCCAAGATGAACTACAGGAAGGGGCTGTGGTCACCTGAGGAGGACCAGAGGCTGAGGGACTACATCCTCAAGCATGGCCTTGGCTGCTGGAGTGCTGTCCCTGCAAAGGCTGGTGAGAAGATGCTCTGATTTCTCCTATCCTTCCATGCACATTGCAGCATTCATGCTCATGCATTCAGAGCAGCTTGCTGCTGAGCTGAATTCTAGTCTCGTCTGCAATCAGCATGTAGGTCTTCCCGCAGCACCATGAAAAATTGGTTCAAATTCGGCTATGTTTCATTTGGAAAACCTTTCGTTTGACTAGGAACAGCCGAAGAGCTGAGCAATTCATAATTTCATCAACTGCATTGTTTCTGACTTTCCTTTATCTTTTTGGAATGCAATTTGGATTTGGTTCCTCAAAGGTCTTCAGAGAAACGGCAAGAGCTGCCGCTTGCGTTGGATCAACTACTTGCGGCCCGGATTGAAGCGTGGAATGTTCTCTCAGGAGGAGGAAGACGTCGTCATCAACCTTCAGGCCAAACTGGGCAACAAGTAATTCTCTTCAGAGCTAATGTTTTTCTTTTCTAAGGAAAAAAAGATTTAGTTTTAAAAAGAAAACAACAACAATTCACAGTTATACCAAGCATGTACATGTCGCTGATGAATTGGGATCTCAGGTGGTCTCAGATTGCGATGCATCTACCCGGGAGGACCGACAACGAGGTGAAGAACTACTGGAACTCGTACCTGAAGAAGAGGGTGATGCAGGCCCAGGGCGGCTCCAACCCCAAGAGCCCACCCGAGCTCACCTCCATGAGCACCACCGAGCCAGCCATGTCCATGTCCATGCCCCATCATCACCACGTCAAGAACAGCAGCGGCGGCAGCACCACCACGTCGCACGACCAGGACGCCACCAACATCAGCAGCAATGGCGGCGGCAGCCATGGCCTCTCAGCCCCTGCGCCTCTGCTGACGGCCCAGCAGCCTTTCGATCACCAGGCCCAGCAGCAGCCCAAGAACTTCGTCTTCTCCGACTGGGGGGTGCCGGCGCCGGCGCCGGCGCCGGAGAGTTACTCCGTGTCCGCGCACTGGCCCGCCTCCACGGCGAGCTCCGGCAACGTGACGCCGTCGCACGGCGGCGCCTTCGGGGACCGGATGAGCGGCAGCTACGGTGCGCTGCCGCTGCACCAGGACCACCAGATCGGCGCTGCCGCCGCCGGCCATGGCGCGGCCACCGGAATTGCAGGCAGCGGGTACTTCGATCTGCTCAACATGGGGGACATCTACGGCGGGTTCAGCTCGACGAACGATGATCTGCTCTTCTGATGAACTGATGGTGTTGGTGGGAGGTGCAATGTGAACAGTGTTTTGTGTCGTGCATGTGTAAGCATGAAATGCCGCGGTATACTTGTTCGATTTGATTCTTCTTCTTTTGTCAGAAATTAATTGTGATGTAGAGAGCACACCCTAGGCTGGACATAATTCTTTGGTTTCTTTTC
This sequence comes from Setaria italica, assembly GCF_000263155.2. NCBI lineage: Eukaryota > Viridiplantae > Streptophyta > Magnoliopsida > Poales > Poaceae > Setaria > Setaria italica. The sequence continues at coordinate 10,216,749 of NC_028450.1, read as the reverse complement.
TACAATAAAAATGCGTATCAATCTGTTTGTGCAAGTGTAAAAATGCTTATATGATAGAACTTTCCAGTGTAAAGAAGTCATTATTCAATTACTACTTCCCAAAAGTTCTGCAGGTACTTATTTTGACTCATATGTTTTAGTTAACAGACATAAATATTGTATAAGCCCGATGGAAATAACCGTAGATTAATGCTTCCCAGAGACATCTCCTGTGCTCAAGTGAACCAACTCATTCCAGCTGAAAAATGTGCAGTAGTAGCATAAGAACCTTACATAGATGTCGCAAAAACTGCATAGCTTACATGCTTTCTCACAACCACGAAAAAGTAAGTCTGGATCACATACTCTGCTTCAACTCATATAATGGGACTAAGGTATCGTAGGTAGATGAAAACGAACAAAAAGGCAGATGAAAGCTTCATCTCAGTGCTTCTTGCGTGAAAAGTGGTTGTCGTTTGGATTTCTTTTCCCACTGAACATCGAAAGGGCCTTCCTAACAGGAGGTTTCAGCGGTGCCTTCTTGTCACCACTGTGCGAAAATATGTCATCGACGCCCAAGAAATCGTCCTCCTACAACAACCAGCGAGTGTCATTTGAAGTACTTGTAACAAAGACCAAAGGGGAGAAGTCATGCACCCACAACTTCACAACTATGATATATAATATACAAGTACTAGAAAGACCCCACAGTAGCATAGGAAACTTAATTGTGTTCATTAAATTAAGCACCGCAAGTATGTCCAGTATCCTACTGTGATTGAAATATGCTTTTCATTTACGTTAAGAATGCTAGGGTACTGACCAGCTTGCTGGACTTCTTTGATTTAGGATGAAGAACCTTCTGAGGAAGTTGGTCTTCTCGTAGAATGGGGTTCTTAGTTATGGCATCTCTTCCACCTTGGGGCATTGGGAGTGAAAACTGCAAGAGAGGAGGCAAACTGTTAATAGCAGGAAAAGACTTTTTCAAATGGTCAGGTTGACACATGGAAAGAGCATGCATGGAAGACACCATACTGCAAGAAATGTAGAGCTTAGGAAGGCATCATACTGCAAGATGTGTCTGCCTATTAATATCACAGTAGATTTCCAACTATCCTTCAAACCTAATTGAAGGAAACTATTCTTCACTACTGCACTACTGAACGTCATTGACAATTAGAAGCATGAAAAGAATTCCCACAAAAACGTATGTAAACTGGCAAGTAATTGACCACCCAACACTTCAAGATTTAGGAACACACATCTAGGCCACATGAAAGAAAAGCAGCAAAGTTGTGTAGCTACACTCACCTTTGTGCCTCGAAGTGTGACGCGTGGGCGTCGTGAGGCCATAGTGATCCCATTTTCACCAACTGTTACTGACACTTTCCGCAAGGTTCCCCCGTTGCCACACTTTGGACAAAATATTTTGCCAACCTCTTGGGTCACCTTATAGCAAGCATGACACCTCAAAACCCACCTGTTACATAAAAATCCAAATACATGTTTAAGAGACCTAAAACAATATAAAATGGATATGGATTTGAATAGATCTGGTGTAGCCAAACAGGTCTGAGAATGTTAAGTTCACATACCTATGCATCTGGCGTATTTGCATGCCACCTGGTGCCAAGAGACGAAGGCCAATTTGCAGGATGACATTTTGCATGGCATAGTCACTAGTAACACATGCTACACTAGATTCAGATAAAGACCTCAGAGCCCAACTCTGCTCACTGCTCTCATCATCCACAGAATACGCATCATCACCTCCCTCAGCCTCGCTTTTTATGTCCAGGTTATCCAATTCTTTAGTGCATGCATCAGTTTCATCATCATTGGCTTGATCAGAATGCAAATGTTCTCCAGCAATTTCAAGTTCATTCTCTACTTGATGTTCTAATCCATCGGTACTTGAATTGATTTTCTCAGGGACAGAAGAAGGGCCATCTGTTGGAGTCGAATCATGCTCAACTCCACCATTTTCAGAGAGGACTTTATCAGCATCAATTGATGGAGCAACAGAGCTTGTCTCAAGACTTTGTCCAGATTCCTTAAGGGCGTCACGCCTTGCCTTCCTCCGCAGATATCTTCTGTGTGTGCTGCGGCTAACAGCAGGTGTCCAACCTTCATTATTTTCATCATCTTCCCAAGCAGTGCATGCATCTTTGTTAGGCTGGTGTCCTGCGCCCTCTTGTGCCTCACAAACAACGTTGGTCTCACTCATGGGAATATCTTGATTCTCAAGATCCTTCAGTGGAAGTATCCGAGAATTGATATCTCCACCTGCTTCAGACATCTGATCCAACTCTTCCCACTCTTTCAAGTTTGGCACGTTAGAGCCCCAACCAGGCAGTGGAGCTTCTGACAGCTTTCTGACATTCACCTCACGCAGAGGAGGAGGGTGCTCCCGCAAATGGCTAGTCCCATGTATCTCGGCTTCTAACATGTAAGCCAAAGCAATAATCTTGATATCAACATCTGAAAGTGTTTGGATGTCACCTGTCTCCCTGGCAAATTTTGTAACTGCAGGCAATAAGGATACATAAGTTAGCTTCCCATATGGATACACAATTACACAGTGCTCAGATCAGGACAATTTGTAATAGAAGACTAATAACTATATCAATGTGATTTCTAGTTTGGCAAAGCTAAAGACATTGCAGTAAGAAAGCAAACAATAACAACATCAGCAAGAAAGGATGATATGCCAAAGCTGGAAAGGTTTCAGTCCGTCAGGAATCAGACAACACATAACCTGAAACGCAACTAGCGGTTCAACAAGCATGCTATTTCAGCAATCAAAATGCAAATTAACGACCACGAGCACAAAGCTTAGGGGAGATATCAGATATAACTCAGATTTTTTTTTGTATCTACAAAGAGCTAACAGGCATATGGGCAAAAATTTGTGACCTTTCTTGACGAACTCCGGCGGAGGCTCAACGGTCTCGACGGGGACAGGGAGGAGCCCCAGGCGCCGCCGCGCGGCCGCGTCACGGACCTCCTCGAGCACCTCCGGCACGGTGACCAGGCGCCCGGCGGTCGTAGAGAGAGCAGAGCCGCCGGCGATGACGGCGTTGGCGTCCACCACGGCCACGGCCACGCCGCTGGAGTTGGCGCAGCTAGCCACGAGCCGGCTCACCGCCTGCGCCGCCGACTCCTCCGTCACGGCCTTCCTCTGAGCCGTCGCTGCGGCCCCCCACGCCCAGGCGGCGGGAGCGGGCGGAGGGATCGCTGCATCGTCGGAGGCCGCGGCCGCGGCAGTGGGGGTGGCGGCGGGGGCGAGAGGCGGCCACGCTTCCATGGGGTCTAGGGTTTGGGGCTCACTTTTCTCTTTCGCCCCCTTTGGTTTTGTGGTTTAGTATTCCCGCGGGATGAGGCTCGCTAAATATATATTGCAGTTTTACCTTTCAGTACTCAACTTGACATTTAATTCGATAATCTCCGCACTGCAAGGCAGGACAGTCACAACAACCGGGCCTGATTAGAATATCATGGAGTTAAAGGGACTACTGGTGAATAATCACATCGTCCTCACCAGCAATAAAGAAGAGCGCCCCCTCGCAGCCCATTCCCCTCCTCGCCTCCGCATCTGGCCCCGGCTCTCGCCGCCGCCAACGGCCGCCGGCCGAAACCCTAATCCCTTCGCCGCCGCCGCCGCCCCTCACCAGATCCGGGGTTTCCTGATCCCCTAATCTGTCTCCCAGGCCACCGTAGCTCTTGCCGCTCCCCCGCCCAAATCTGTCCCATCCACCCACCCGCCCGCTCCTGCTTGTCTTCAGATTCGGCGCGCCGCAGCGTGTGATTCGTTATTTTAATGGTATTGTATCGTATACTTATCGGTGGATGGTGTATTCTCTTTCGTTCATTGTCGCGATTAGCCAGCTAATTTCGAGTATGAACTAGTGGCCCTACTGCATTGGAAAGCTTGATTTTAGGACTAGTGAGGTGTAGATTTATTTGTTTCATTGTCGTTTTTGCGCTGGAATTGCTGTGATGACTTACCAAGGACGGTATCTGAGCGAGGCATCTATCCTCGCATGATTATACCTGATCTGAGACAAAATGTCTGAGCAAATTTAATGAAAACTACAATACTAGTTCTCTTGGGAAGTTTCATGCTTCCCCGTTAACTTGTTTGCTGTGATGACATCTACAAGGACGGTATCTGAGTAAGGTGGCACTTAATAAGATGCCCCTTCAGTGATTACATCCAATCTGAACGAGATTCTGAGCAAACAGGTGCAATCTGCAATTGAAGAGCGTGTGCTGCGCTAGTCGAGCTAACAGCAAAATGCTACCCCTGCCTTTTTTTAAAAAAGTTTTGCACCCCTTTGGTCACTTATTATACAACTTATAGCTGTTAAGCATGGGTGGCTATGCAAGTTCAGATTTTATTTTCCCTTGCTTGCGGTGATGACTTGTACAAGGACGGTATCTGAGCGAGGTGGCTCTTGAAATGCCATTCCTTGCATGATTACATCCAGAACCGAGACTGATATCTGAGCAAAATTGAATATGTGAACAGAATACTTAGAATTGTCGTTCCATGTAGCTGTGTTCTCCTTTTGCTGCTTGTGTTTTATGATTGGGTCAAATGTTTTGCAGCAGTTTACATCTTTTTGGTTCATGATGTGTATGTGTGAACACAAGCTGTTTCTTTTTACAACAATTGTGTGCTGTGATGACTTGTACAAGGATGGTGTCTGAGTGAGTTGGATTCGCTTTCCTTGCTTGTTTACATCCAAAACTGAATAGTCTCTCAGCAAAACCATTTTTTCAATCTGATCATTGTTTGTCCTTAAGATCCTTTCCGTCTTTGAAACTTGTGATTGTTCTGTAATATTTTGATTATTGTAGGTTGTCTATGGATGATTGCTGTGATGACTCCTATTAGGACGGTATCTGAAGGGAGTGACTTTAAGTGCACCCCATCTGATTATACCAAAACTGAATATGGTTTCTGAGCAAATTCAGGCATATCACCAAAGAACCCAACCATGGATTTACCTTTTTTTGATAAACCCTGATTAATAACCAAGGCCTACATTATTATAGCATTGGATTGCCCTTTTCTTTTACTTCCTAGCACAGTTTTATCTTGTGTCCACTTCTGGGTCATGCTTGGTCTGTATATTTGCTGTGATGATTCCTGTTAGGACGGTATCTGAAGGGGTTGATGTCTAAGTGCACCCCCATCTGATTATACCAAAACTGAATATGGTTTCTGAGCAAGTCCAGCCATATGACCAAAGAACCCAACCCGTGATTTATAATTTTTGATTGACCAGATTGGTGTAATTACTTTACTAATGTTGTGATCATTATAGCATCCCTTTTCTATCCCCTTCTGCACCCTGTTTTGGATCATGCTTGTTCTTTTTATTTGCCATGATGACTCCTATTAGGACGGTATCTGAAGGGGGTGACTTTTGAGCGCATCCCTTCTGATTATACCAAACTCAATGTGGTTTCTGAGCAAATCCAGCAATACCACCAAGGAAGCTTTTCTCTTTTTGTCTCGTCTGATTGATGTAATTGCATCCTTTTGTTTTTCCAATGCCAATCTTACTATAGAATTGTGTTAGACCTTTTCCATTTTCATTCACTGTTTGTCGTCTTCTCTGTCCTAATTTGGGTCATGCTGGTTTTATCTGAGTGAAGTTGTGCTGGAAAAGCCTTTCTCCTAATGATCCAAACTGACAAGGAATTCTTAGTATAATTTGACAAAGTAATAAAGCAGGGAGTCATAGTTTGTTTTCTGCAAAAATACTATGTTGCTACAGTTTTCTCTATTGTTACTTCATTTATCCATTTGTAGCATTCTTGTTTTCCTGTGTGCTCAATTACATTTATATTTATATTCAGAAAATAGTAATGAATTTCCATGCGAGCTTTGCTAGCATTGCCTGTTATCAGGTATTAATCCTTAGAATATTGAGATATTCTGAAGTATTTTCACTTAGCCATTTATACTTTGTACCTGCCACTCTAGCAGTGTATCATTACTTGGATCTGCTTCCTCACTGTTTAATAACATTTTCTCCTTTGAACTTTGTAAACATTTTTCTTAGTAGTTGGTTATCGCACTTACAATCTCATATGGTACATGTTGTCCATGAGCTGAACTGCTTAAAGCTGAACTTCTTTCTAACTGATGAGAAATTTCTCATGCTAACATGTCATGTTGGCTATATTAGGAAAAGTTAATTTCTGTAAGCTTCTTTCTAAATGATGTGATTGCATTTTTTTCCTTACTGAATTGATCGCATCAGAATGCCACTCTGATTTGCCTTTTTATGCTAGCACTGCATAACTTGTAACGCTCTTTATTCTGTCAGGATGATCAACCACCACCAAAATAGTGCATCTTGGAAAGCTGTCCATTAGAGTCATGGAATCTGCTCCTGGTCATACCCCTCTTATACATGGTCTTCCTGATGAGATTGCTCTCATTTGCTTAGCAAGGGTTCCTCGTCGGTTTCATAATGTTCTCAGGTGTGTCTCAAAGAGATGGAGAGAGCTGCTATGCAGTGAAGAATGGCGCACTTGCCGCAAGAGGAACAACTTGGATGAGTCCTGGATCTATGTAATCTGTAGAGAATCAGGCATCAAATGCTATGTATTGGCTCCAGATCCTTCAAGTCGGTCCTTGAGAGTCATGCATATCATTGAACCCCCATGCTCAGCGAGGCAAGGTGTGACCATCGAGGCCTTAGACAAGAGGCTATTTTTTCTTGGTGGGTGTAGTTGGCTAAATGAACCTACGGATGAAGTTTACTGTTATGATGCATCCTCAAATTGCTGGAGCACAGCAGCTCCAATGCCTACACCTAGGTATTTCTAATGACAATGTTCATTGGCATCCCATGTTTTCCTTTAATTGATATTTATATATGACATCACATATTTACCTTAAGCAGTATCCATATGTACCTTCTCAGTACCTATATATAGCATCTCATGTTTTATAAGTTGTATATACAGCATCTGATACAAAATTGGCGACCACTTGCTGATGCGCTGTTACTTTATTTTCAGGTGCTATTTTGTGTCTGCATCTCTCACAGAGAAACTATACATAACTGGTGGACTTGGTTTGACAGATAAGTCACCAAATTCATGGGACATCTATGACTCAGCCACAGATTCCTGGTGCGCACACAAGAACCCAATGCTCACCCCTGACATAGTCAAGTTTGTTGCATTGGATGAGGAGCTGGTGACCATTCACCAGGCTGCCTGGAACAGAATGTACTTTGCTGGCATATACGATCCACTGGACCGCACCTGGAGGGGCACAGAGAACGAGATAGCACGCTGTTTCTCTAGCCCAACAGTTGTCGTGGATGAGACACTGTACATGCTGGAGCAGAAGCTCGGTACGACGCTGATGATGTGGCAGAAGGACACCAAGGAGTGGGTCATGCTTGGCAGGCTCTCGGACAAGGTTACAAGGCCCCCATGCCAGCTCGTGGCTATCGGCAGGAAGATTTACGTGATTGGAAGAGGGTTGAGCGTAGTAACAATCGATATGGATACAGCGGCCAGAGTTGATGGGTTCGTGGTCACCTCTTCCACTGGTCCATTGGTGGAGCAAGACTTGTCTCCCGAGAGATCCAGGGTTATCACCATCTGAAGGTGGCCTATGAGCTTGATATGACTGACACTGATTACCATCCATGTTGCCCATATTTTTGGGTAACAGGAATCGTTCATGCACATATACCGTGAATTCAAATATTCAATAAGGCTTGACACCACACAGTCAGTTTCTTTTGGTTCTTTTGTAGTTTGTGCTCTTTGTTCCTGACTGTAAGAAAAAGATCTGAGCTTGTTTGTTGAGCATCAGCTATACATGCTGTGATACTTGTTAATAGATGAAAGGATTGCTACCTATTTATTGCTGATTATCGTGATGATTGATACATGTTTATAGCGGATGATATGATGCATGTTTGTGGTGAAAATCTTGACTCTAGTCCAGCACCGGTGGGCGTATATAGTATGTAATAAAGATTTGGCTTCATGCGGTCTTATGGTGATTAGCAGATTCTACTCTGTAGATGACTTGAGCAAATATTTTTCCTCCTGAAGGATGTTGAGATTTGGTTGACTGTAGAGCCATGATGCATGTGCTTGTGCTCATACTTAGGATGCCACTTGTTAGTAGATTCTTTTCCACTGGCGATGGCGATGTGCATTTCCATCTATGCTGTTTTTGGTATAACCGTGGATTGGATTGCGACTGCGATGCATGAGTATGTTGCAGAGGATCCGTCGAATTTGAGGGCAGGGAAAACGTGGATGGATATGCCAAGTGGAAGCAAAATTGTAGAGAGAAAAAAAAAACCTAAAAAAAGAACAGCGAAACTATCAGAGCCAGGTTTCGATCCTGGGACCTGTGGGTTATGGGCCCACCACGCTTCCGCTGCGCCACTCTGATTATTTTGTCCGTTATGAAGATATAAATTACTTATAGTTTATGCTCCGTCCGAAGCATATGGACGGCAGGATTCAGGAGGCATACTAGCGGTAGCGGCTACTGGAACCCGGGAGGTACGTACATTTTTCACGTCTCCGAAAACGAAATTGGCAGTCCGTTTGGCCAGGTCCGCAACAGGACAGAAAGAAAGAAGTAGGTTGTTGGTAGGCAGGAAGGCTAACAAACAAATCCATCCAACGACAGTGATGCCTCCTTGTTCACAGCAATGTCATCCGCATCGCGTCGCCTCACGTCTCTTCTTTCTACCCTTGTTAGGAATCAATGCAGTCAGTCAGCAGGGTGGGTCGAGTCTGGCCACCTCCCTCCTCCCATATTCCCATCCGAATCAGTTCAACAGTCATGGAGTCGGCAGGCAGATACCAGTTCACGTCACCGCCTTCATTGCTCCTACTCATACAGTAGTAATCCTTCTTCCATTCACATTTCACAGCCAATCAATCAGCCATTCTCACACCTTGAAATTTTTGAATTTCAGGATGTGATTAGAAAGAACAATTAAACAATGATTTTCTCATAATTTTAAAATTTCCCAAAATATTTATTTTCTTTACAGGAAATTTAGTATAGGAAAATAATTGTTTATTTTTCGTAATTAAATAATATTGTTCTGTGTCTGTGCATCCATACCGATGCATTTGGGTGTTTAATGAATGCAAATATTTTAAAATGCATTTAGATGACGACCAGGTTCTTCTGAGAATTTTCTAGCTTTTTCTGGAATTTATTCTCATTTTCCAAGAGGTTTTTTTATTCGAAGGCTCTAGAATCCTTTTCACGAGCTCCAAATATTTTATTTGGAATCCTCATGTCCCAAACTATCTCTAGGAGTTTTTTTTTGGAATTTTTGGATTTTCTGGATATTTTTCGTGCTTTAAAAACATTATCTAGAATTTTCTAAATTTGTTTTCGCACTGGAAATTATATTCCGGAAAATAACAAAATCCTAAATCCTTATCGGACCGGATCCAACCAAACTCGACCCAACCCACATTAGTCCAATCCAACCCGGTTCCCTCTCTCTATCTCTCTGACAGTGGGTCCCGCACCACCTTCCCTCCGGGCTGAGCCCGTGAGGCCCAACTCGGGCCCAACTAGGCCCAGCTGCTCAGCATAATCCCGCATCTGCACGGCGTGCGCCGCCGCCACCGGCCTAGGCGTGCGCGCCACGCCCGTGCCCCGTCCTCGCCCCTATATAAGGCGAGGACCGAGGCCTCGACCTTGCCTCAGCAGCCCACTGTCCATGCCTCACCTCTGCGCAGCGCCATCGCCAGTAGTCGCCGGAGCTGCGGAAGCAGAGCGCCACCACCGAAGCTTCGCCGGCTCGTTTTGGTGGGACCTGATGCTGGAGGAGCTGGGGAGTACCACCAAGAGCTCCGCGATGTTGAGCCGCCGCTCTGCTGCCGGTCACCATCCTTGCTCCACCACTAAACCGCCGCAAATCGAGCTCACCGTGCTGGGCACCGCTAGGGTGTGATCGTGCCTTGGACTGCCTGATTCGCTAGCTCCGTCGCCCGCTGGAGGAGACCGCGGCCACGGGGAGCTTCGCCAGGACATTGCGCAGCTCCACTGCCGGTTGCCGTTGTCGTTTCATCGCCGGGCAGCTCCATCGCCGTGAAGATCGGCCACCATCTTCTTCATCCGCTGTCAGTATTTGGCCGTCTCCGACCACCTCTAACCCCGACAAGCACACCCCCGGACTCTCGTCGACCTTCTCTCTCCAATGCGCCACCAGCTCGAGACCCTAGGCCACGGTGCACCGATGATTTGGCCGCCAGAGCCATTGTTGGCCACCAGCTCGAGACCCTAGGCCACGACCCTCCGCTTTTGCGTTAAGGCCCTTGAGGAACTAGCTAATCTCAGTTTGTTTCTTGTTGCCTTGGATCTTCTATAGATAACCCCCTGTGTAGACTAGGTTCTCACAAACAGATCCAATCCGTGGCCTTATGTAGATCTAACCCTAGTCATTTGCAAGCATTATTTATAGTGTCTTGTTAATCTTATCTGCTAGCCCTTTAGATCTACGGTTAATTCTATTTAGGTCCTTGAAACCTTGTTTAGTTCATAGAACCTTTGTTTTAGATCTGTTTAGATCCGTTCAACTTACGTTAGGTTCATGATAACATAAATTATACGTTAGTGGTGATTTTTTTCCATCATGCATATCTTTAAAAATAAATTTAATATTAATTTTGCTAATGACGGTTAAACATGTCTTCTCTAAATAAAAGGTACTTATAGTTATACACCGATTTTCATAATAAATGTTAATTTGATTAATGCTTACTCTCAAATGTTTTTTCTAATTAAAAGCTAATTAGGTTTATACATCGGTTTTCTTTAAGCAAGTGTTAATATGATTAACATCGACATGAATGAGTTTCTAATTATAACTTGTCTAGTTCAATACGACATATAAATATAATGATTGGATGTTATTGCATATAGTCTATTTTTCCAAAGTTAAATATTTAAATGGCATAATTTGTACATAAATATTTATAAATAAAAGTTGACTAGGTTTCACATCCTATTTTCAGATACAAATGTAATTTGAATTAAATCTAACTTAGGGTTTTTTCTAAAAGTATCTTTTACATATATTTTCTAATTAAAAATAAACGCAGTATATAGCTCTTGTCTTTTCCTTTACAACCAAAGTTTCCTCGATAGATGTGTGTCTTCAACGATAGTATCGTTCTTAGTGTTTCACGCACCTTCGTGATCTTAGAATTGAGCCCTATCGTACGTTCTTTTAAAGCTTTTCTTTGATTGGTGTACTGTTCTTAGTTGTAATTGTTTGTTTGTTTTGTTTCCTTTTGCTGATGTTTGCTTCGAGTAGAATGATTGCGGTTCGAAAGCTTTGAAGTTTAAGAGTTTCAAGAGAGTAAGAACTGAAGAGCAATAAGAGTAACTTTTCGTTGGAGAAAGGCAAATGTCCCTAACCATCCTTCTATCTATGCTTATTTACAAGAATACCATGTATTAATTGGAACATAGAGCGACCACACAGGAAAAGAAACCACAAGAACTACATGGCTCTGGTCTTGGCTAATTAATTAGAAACTCTAGTTTGTGGTAGCTTTACCTTAAAGAGGTAAGAGGGGGAGGCAGTAGCTGGTGTATAGCCCGACCCTCGAACTGATCTGCTCTATGGTAGCTTCGTAGTTTGAGAGAGGTTTATGCATTGCGCTGATAATGAAACCTTAGCGAGCTATCCTTACTAGGGAATCTTTGTAAAGGTCCCGTAGCGTCCCTATACAGTCACACCTTGGTAGTGTGATAAGTGCCTACTTTTGCATAGGATGGTTGGGTCTAAAGTTCTACTGAACTTTTACACGACTTATGGTGAAAGTGTACAACTTCTTCAGAGTGTAAAACTGATATATCAGCCGTGCTCACGATCAAGAGCGGCCTGAACCCTCACATGATTAATAAACTTGAAGATGGACTTAAATCGCTATTCTGGTTATTTCTTGTGACCTTGCTGAGTACCAACCATCAACCATAAGTGTGCTCACCCTTACTTACTGCTGCTCAGAAGAAGAAGGTGTGTGAAGTTTTCTGAAGATGATGCTGAGTTCTAGGTGTACGTAGCCCCCAGTTGATTGCCTGTGAAGTTTGGAGTCTTCGTTTGTAGGATTAAGCGTAAATCTCTGACATATCCTCTTGTTCTTTACTAGCAGAAATGCCCATACGTTGCTACGGGTCATTTACTTGCTCTCACATTATTATACGTTTGTTCATAATATGTTAACTTTGCTTCATAATATGTGGTAGACAATTCATCAAAGATGAGTGGCAGAAAAGACCATTACTCCATCACCATTATGAAGGAAACAACAATTACCACCCAAATATAAAACTTATAGGAAGATATCAACAAATACTACATATCAAATAACAGTGACATCATCAGTAATACTGAATGCCTGAACAGATATCTAAGTGCACAACACACGCATCAACTGCAGTAAACTACAGTAGAAGTCGTGGTAGGGCACAAGTGCAGTGAAGCACAGTCATCCATCCACCGACCACCGTCTGCTTTCTCCATTTTTTCCCCGACATGGCGACAACCAAGCCTACCCAAGGATAATAGACAGCCCAATAGGGCATTCAGTAGTCCCTAAAGGCCAACAGCTCAATACCAAACTATCGATCCTTGCCTTGCTCCTAGCCAGAAAGTCGTATAATCACAGGCTACGTTTTATGCTGCCTTGGCTTATCTTATATCTACCTTACAGGGCAAACTCATGGCATGTACAGAATAATCTGTTAATGCTAAGATTCACGTATGGCCTACACATCCTCATGTCTGTCTGACCGCTTGAACTGTGCTGTGTAACTGGGAATCGGCAAAACTGTGGATCAATTTCGTCACCTGGGAGTCACGGGTATCACGAAGCGTAGTTGATCAGCCACTCTAAGCTTTGCATGAAAGAAGATTGCACGGGGTAATGAATGTTAGATGGTGATAAAAGTAGATTTCTGCCTATTGCTGGAACTGTAAGAGCATGATTCATGGTGATTTGTGCCCAGTAACTTATAAAAAATCAGAGGAGAAAAATGTACCATTAGGCATTCAGGTCATCCTGCGTCCTCATGTGAGTCTACATACATGCAAAGAGCTACTCTTTAGGCATTTCCAGTCTAGCTAGAATCAGAACATGTAAAATTGGAGTTGGTGTATGTTTAGAAGCTGACTGACTGCCGCAAAAGGTAAAAAAAAAACCATTGCATATTCAAGTCCTCTGTTGACCACTTGGATAAAGCATCAAAACTGAAACAAAACCACCATGACGCTGCTGCCAAATCAATACATTTAACACCGTCCCCTATTATACCAAATGCCTTCGATTAAATCTCTGTACCCGAATCTCAATACATGTTAATGGGGCCGCCAATTTTAACCAACTACTGCTTCGAATTCATGCCAATGGTATGAAAGGCGAACAATTCAATCCACCACAAACTACCCTTGTCCCACATCCGAACGCATTCACTTCGCTAAATCACCGAGATGGTATGGCGAGATCAAGTTGCGCCGCTTCTAGAGCGAAATTAAAAGGGATCTGAGGCGAAGACGTCGAAGGGGAGAGAAACGAGGGGGTGATGATACGTACAGATCTCGGAGAAGAGGAGGAGGAGGATGGCGAGGGAGGAGAGGATGGTGATGAGGCCGCCGGAGAGGGTGCGGCTATAGAAGTCCTCGTTCATCTTCGGGTAGGCGTCCAGGTTCCGTAGCTTACTCCAGAGCTCCATCGCTTGAGCTCATGCCGCCGGCGAGACCGCCGGAAACCTGGGACGAGGTAGCTCCGCTTGGATCCGGCGTGCCTCCAGTGCCCACAGCCATGCTCCCCCGACGGCGCCTTCCCAAACGCCGACGAGCTCCGGCTGAGGCCGCGCGCAGGGGTAGCGCGGGGGAGCGTCGGGGCGTCCCGCTCCGCCCGCCGCCCGCCAGTCCACTGCCGGGCGGCGCCGGATGGCCGGACGGAGTGCGGCGGATCTCGATCCCCCGAGGGAGGGGGACGAGGGAGCTAAAGCTCTTTCCCTTTGATCCCCCGCTTTCCTCTTTTTTTTCCACCCGAGCCCCCTATATTCACAATTGGACTGCGGGTTGATTTCACGAAAGTCTGAGGGGTTTTTTGCGAAATGAGCGCGACGGACGAAAATTGCTGGCAGAGACGTTGCTTGCTTTAATAATGATACTGTTCACTTAGCATATCATTATATGTATAAAACTAGATCCTACCGTATACATATACGTAGCACTTGGTTTTGTTTTAAAACCAGTGCTATCAAATCAAATCAACGTCGGTCAACAGAAAAACAACCATTGTCAATTCTTCTCAACACAAACACGACCACTAATCCGTCCTCTTCCTTGAGCTCTGCAATCAATCTGGTGGCGTGCGTGCCCGTGTGTGTATTCTGCTGTACCACCCGCATGACCTTCCTTCTCCCACCATCGCCGCCGTCCTAACGCAAACGTTTCCAATTCTACGTCCTCCGCATCTTTCACGTCCCCCCTCCACACGGATCCAATCCGTACCAGCGCCTGCCGCATGCGACTCGGAATCGGATCGGACCCGTACCCTGCACTCCTGCTCCGATTCTTCTTCCTTGCCCACGCCTCTGCTTCCAGTCTCCGACCAGGTCCTCTGCTCGTGCCGCCCGCCCCATATAATCGCCGTCCAGCCACCTACGACCAGCCTCCTCGGCAGTTCAACAAACGCAGCAGCCACCGCCGAGCGCCACCATATAGCCGACGCCCGCGTCTCGCCAAGTCGCAGCCTTTTTCTTCCCCCCTTCCGTTCCGAGGCAGGCCTCACCGCGGCGCAGGGCGACAGACACCTAGAGCCGCCGCCGCGCCATGGCCGTGCCGCCCGCCGGCGCTGAGGCCGAGGCGTCGCCACTGCCTCCGCCGCCGGGCTGCGCGCGGTTCCCGCCGGTGCACGAATACGACCCCTCCGCGCGCCCGCGCCGCACCGTGGCGGCGGACCTCGACGGCACGCTCCTTGCCTCCTCGTCCGCGTTCCCCTACTACTTCCTCGTGGCGCTGGAGGTGGGGTCCTACCTCCGCGCCCTCGCGCTCCTCCTCGCCGCTCCCCTCCTCCTCCTCCTCTACACGGCCGTCTCCGAGGCCGCCGCCATCGCGCTGCTCGTCTTCATCACCTTCGCGGGGCTCCGGGCCCGCGACGTCGAGGCCGTGGCGCGCGGCGTCCTGCCCAGACACTACGCCGCGGGGGTGCGCGCCGACACATGGGCGGTGTTCCGGGGCTGCGCCGAGCGGAGGGTCGTGGTCACCGCATCCCCGGCCGTCATGGTGGGCGAGTTCGTGCGCGAGTTCCTCGGCGCAGAGGTCGCCGGCACCGAGCTCGAGACGTGCGCCGGGGGGAAGAGGTTCACGGGGCGGATCAAGGCCGTGCTCGTCGGGGAGAGGAAGAGGGAGGTCGTCGAGAGGATGTTCCCCGCCGGCGACATGCCCGACGTCGGGCTCGGCGACCGCGAGAGCGACCACGACTTCATGGCCATCTGCAAGGTACTCATCCGTCCAACTACCTACCATCCATGACCCATGCTTTTGCTTAGAAAATTAGTTGATTTGATTGCAAAATTGATTGAACTTTGTTGTGGGATTAATTAACTATGACTACTGCTCCAGTCAGAGTAAGTAAGCACTAGGGAGGGATTTGCTATTCTTCCAACCAAACCTTTCTAGAAAACATGTATAAAGAATTCTTTTTGTAGAGAAAAGACTTTTTCAAAAAGATATTTTTTTCGAAATAGCAGCAGCTAATTAAACAATCACCCAACTGTCGCAGGAAGCTTACATGGTGCCGCCCGACCGCCGCGCCCCGCGCGCCGCCGCGGACACGCTGCTGTCCCGCGCCGTCTTCCACGACGGCCGCCTGGTCCGCCGCCCGGACCCGGCGCACGCGCTCTTCGCGCTGGCCTACCTCCCGCCCGGCCTCCTCCTCGCCCTGTTCCGCGTCTTCTTCAACCTCCTGTTCCCGGTGTGCCTCGTCCGCCACACGTACCGCCTGACGGGCATCAACCTCACCGTCCGCGGCACGCCGCCGCCGGCGCCGCGCCCGGGCTCGCCGGGGTCGCTCCTCGTGTGCAACCACCGCACGGCGCTGGACCCGATCATCATCTCCATCGCGCTGGGCCGCCCCGTGACGTGCGTCACCTACAGCGTGAGCCGGCTCTCCACGGCGATCTCGCCCATCCGCGCGGTGGCGCTGACGCGCGACCGGGCGGCGGACGCGGCGCGCATTGCGGAGCTGCTGGAGGAGGGCGACGTGGTGGTGTGCCCGGAGGGGACGACGTGCCGGGAGCCGGCGCTGCTGCGGTTCTCGGCGCTGTTCGCGGAGCTCACGGACCGGATCGTCCCGGTGGCGCTGGAGGCGCGGCAGGGCACCTACTACGGGTCGACGGCGCGAGGGTGGAAGTGGCTGGACCCCTACTTCTTCTACATGAACCCGCGGCCCGGGTACGAGGTGGCGTTCCTGCCGGCGCTGAGGGCGGAGGAGACGTGCGGCGGCGGAGGGAGGAGCGCCGTGGAGGTGGCCAACCACGTGCAGCGGGTGATCGCCAAGGAGCTTGGGTTCGACTGCACCACGCTCACCAGGAAGGACAAGTACATGAAGCTCGCCGGCAACGACGGCACGGTCGTCGTCGGGAAGAAGGGCTGCAGGGATGATGACGATGCTGGCTCGGGATCCAAGAAGCTTGCATGAAGAATAATGTGTATTGTCAAGCTGCTGGACTCATTGGAACAGTTCTGTGACAACATGTAGTTAGGCTTAAGTGTTTTTAAAGATTACGGATGGGAGCTGATCTCGATGGTATGAATCTTACTGTTTTTTTTTAAAATGAATGATGAAAGGAAACTGAGAAGAAACATTGTTGTAGCAGTTGTTTGTTTTACTTAGCTGTATGTACACAGAAGAATTAGGGCGCGTTTGATTTCTCGAGCTAAAGTTTAATCCGTGTCACATCGAATATTCGGAGGCTAATTAGGAGAACTAAATATAAGTTAATTATAAAACTAATTGCACTTATAGAGGCTAAATGACGAGATCAATCTATTAAGCCTAATTAATCCATCATTAGCTAATGTTTACTGTAGCAACACATTGTCAAATCATGGACTAATTAGGCTTAATAGATTTATCTCGCCGTTTAGCCTCCACTTATGTAATGGGTTTTGTAAATAGTCTACGTTTAATACTTCTAATTAGTATCTAAACATTCGTGACGGGGGCTAAAATTTACGGGGAGAAACCAAACACCCCCTTAGCATAGTAACAAATTAAATCGTTAGCTAGTCACACCATTAGAGGCAACTAAAAGCCCAATGGCCCAAACTGCAGATGGCCTGCCTCGTATATATATAGAAGCACCCGCCGCTCGGCCTCTCTCGCACGCCTCTTTCTCCTTGCCGGCCGCCGCCTCTTTCTTGATCTGTCCCCTGTCTGAGAGAGATTACGTCGCCATGTCCACCGGCAGCGGCTTCCCCAACTGGGTGCTTCTAGAGCCCTTCGTCTTCCGTAGGGACGACGACGAGTCCTTCACCATCAAGTTCGTCGATGTCGCCCGCGACGATGGCATTGGCTATGGGGCACTCAAGCCCGGTGCTGCCTTCACCATCACCTGCCACACCCTCACCCTCCCGTTATTAGGCAGCATGGAGTCGAAGGGCACGTAAGCAGCATGGTGTGGAACAAGGATGGCCCGGCCATCACCTCGATCCGGTGAGCTCTGGACCAATGCTCGCCTCCCGCGCGAGGTTCTCATGTTCCCCCAAGTGAACATCGACAGGCCAAATGTAGTGCACTTCCTTGTGAGCTCAGACGGATACGTGATGCTGAAGACGTGGCTTGTCGCAGTTGACATGGAACACCAGGGCTGTGGAGTCAGTCACTCAGTATATCAACGGGGAGGAGGACATTGGAACTGAGGACGCTGACTTTGTAGGAAACTACATCACTGAGTCTTAATCTATACAGGATCTTACGCATCTAAGAACATGAACACCACTTAGAGTAGGGATGAGACATCCAACCAACAGCCATAGTTTGCGACGATCCGGCCATGATTGTCGTGGACGAGGCCGGGATGGGAGCTGCCGTAGATGTACTCGCCGTAGGTGTACAAGCTTGACGTAGATCACACCTGCCTTCGGGCCTCCACCTCGTCTGTCTAGGGACGGTGATGGTGGTGTGGCGGTAGCCTTCAGGCGATTCCAGCGCTGCCACGATCGGGTTGGCGTGTAGGGGGAGTTCTCTGGAGGTTTTGGTGCGTTAGCAGTCAACCCAAAACCCGCCAGCCCCCCCACTTCTTATAGCGCAGGGTCGCTCGGGGCCACAACCATAGTTCGGTTGCACCTCCGATCGAGGTGCGAGGTGGACGTTCGCGAGGGAAACGTAGTCGGGCGTCACCTTATCCCTCCTATTTTTCCTCTCTGTTAGTTTCCCTTTTGACCACCTTCAAAGTATTTCCAACAGACTTGACCGATGACAGGTCCAGCTGCCCCATGCCCTTTCTCTCCTATCAGTTCTCCAAGCACCTCCGTTCCTCAGTTCCAAGGTCCTACACCCCATTGTTCATCACTTTCATCCTGTTGGCATTTCACTATTGCTTATAGTGAAAGATAAACATTAACGACCTGCTAATGACCCCTAAGACAACAATCATGAAGGTCCAGGCCCACTTGCGATACTGACGATTGCCGTCGGCCCAGCATGGGCAGGGAACATCCTGCTCCGTCTTGCCCGACCCAAGGCCCCGGGGTCGGATACTCATGACCCCTCGATGGCAAAACTCCGCCTCGCCCGACCTCTGGCGTAGGGGGTCGGACTCATTCGGACCCACAAGACAAGAATCCGCCTCGGGCGCAGACTGGCAGACGAGGGCACGGATCTCGTGGGCCCCTCATCGATCTTGCCATAAATGCACCGCGGCTATGACGCGCAGAAAGGCACCCGCGCCCCTTGACATGACCGCCACAAGTACCCGGGCGGAACACTGTAGCCGCGACCGCATAGGCTACAGTGGCTGCCGCTCCCCCTGATTCGTCAAGAAGCACTCATGGCCTGCACCGTCCGGCGCAGGAGGGAGTTCCATCCGCTCTCGCGCCCCGCATATCTACAGACAGGGACATGACGTCCGTGTTCCACGGGCCGCAAGCAAGACAACAGGGGTTAGCCGTCTTCCCTGACACGCACAGTTGCCATAACCGAACACCATCATCATGCTTGGCGGCAGCGGTCGCCAGGAGGATCGTCGACAGGATCCAAAGGCAGCCGCCCTCCTCTGGTGGACGCGCTGATAGGGGCCGAAGGCTAGAGCAGCGGGCGGTGACCCGGGGACTTGGTCCCTCTCCTTGTATTTTACTTTACTTAGCTTATCTCTTTTACTTCTCCTCACACCTGACTCATCTGTAACCTTGAGCTCTCCTTGCGCTATAAAAGGAGAACCGGGAGCCCTGAGATAGGGGGACTCTCAAGCCAACAGAACTCACATACACTCTCCTCTAGAGCATCAGTGCACACCCAAGAGACTTGGGACCGGCTCCCTCTCTTGCCCGTTTGTAACCCCTACTACAGACCCCGCGTGGGCAACACGAGCTGCACCTCATACTGGACGTAGGGCCTTCCTTGCCCGAACCAGTCTAACCCCGTGTCTTCCCACGCCACCATCCAAAGCCTTATGCGCATAAAAGAAATTTACTAGCCATAGTCTCGATCTGTAAATCTTGACAACGACAGTTGGCGTGCCAGGTAGGGGACCTTTGCGCGTACATCACTGACTTCAGATGGCCACACCAGCTTCGCTCCGGGCTCCCACGTCCGCTTCGGGAGCTTGGACTTCCTCGCCACGGGGGAAGGGATCGAGCTGATCCCTCTCCTTGTCTTGCCCGCTCGCCCCATCATCTCTGGCTCCGCCGCCAGGATAGTGGCGAGCGGCCGGGCGCGCACTGAGGGGCCTCCTTCGGAGGAGCGGCCGTTTGGGCTGCGCAATGCCGCGGCGACCTACGGTCGTCTCCTAGTACGGTCCATGACCGTGCCACCCGTGAGCAACGAGCTCGTGGGCGTGGCGAGGACCACTTCCGATGCCGGCTCCAACAACGGGAGCCACCACCCCTCGCGCGAGTGCTTCATGGCCGACGCGCACTCTAAGGGGTCCAGTTGTGACAACCGACCCCTAATCTCCCGAGTTAATCTTAATCGGAGCCCTTGATCATAGTCATCTGCCTTGTTTTTACCGCGCCTGAGTGCTCAGCCTTCAGCCCGATCCCGACCCCTGAGACCCGACCCCTCCCCGCTTCGCTCCGATCCCGACCCCGGCAAATCCAGTTAACCGTCGGATCCTTCTAAGTCTCCCTCAAACGTCCGTTCTATCCGCCCGGTGGACCCGCGAGATCTTTTTCCCCAGATCCTCCGTGACAGGCGCACTCGAGTTGCATGCCCGCTTCAGAGTCTCCCTGCCGCGTGGCTCGTCTTCTCCGACGCCGCCGCTCAGTTTTGTCTCTGGCTCGCGACCGAGTGGATTCTCGCGCCCCCTTCCCCAATGGCGGCGGAAGCCCCTCTGCAACCTTTCTGCAGAGCCTCGCCTCCCGCGCCCATCATCACGCCGCCAGATCCCGGCCCTAGAGCCCGATGTCGCCCGTCTTTTCCGTCACTTCGATCTCAGTCGCGCCGCCTGATCTCCGCTACACGACGATTCCTGCACCGCCAACCCCGTCCACGGCAGCGACATCTCTTTTCCCCGCCCTGTCAGAAGTCGCCCGACAATCTGTTGCTCCGCGCTTGCCCGCGCGCCCGCGGCTCCTGTCTTCTCACCTGTGCGCCCTCGATTCTAGCGCCGTTTAACCGGTCGCTTCTATCAAATCTTCCGCACGGCGACGCCCGCCTCCGCCAAATCTCAAGCACCGGCATACCCGCTCCTGCGCCGCCCTGACGGCAGAACCCAATGACATCTGGCGTCACCCCCGGAGTCCTGCACCACCGCCCTCTTCGCTCAATCGCCGCCCCGGCAGAGCACTCCATTGCTTCTCCCCGGCCTTCACGCCGCTCCCCTTCTCTCTCTCTCCCACGCCGCTTACTTTCTCCGTTCCAGCAGCTATAAAAGGGATGCACCAGCCACCGGAGTTCCCTCCGCCATTGTTGCCTTCAGCCATTCTCTCGCTCCCTGCTCAAGCTCCTAGCGCCACACGCCAAGTTCCTTGAGGAACTCTTCTCTCAGCTTCTCCCTCAGTTTTCTCCAAGTCACCCAGCCGCTTGCTCCTCCGTGCTGCGTAAAAGCTTACTTGTGATCTGCAAGAAGCATCGCCACCGCCGGAGCATTGCCAGTCTTAGCCGTTGTTCAAAGCTTTAGTCCCTCCGCCCAAGTCTGCCTCTTCCCGACCCCAAGCCTTCCTTTCAGGAAGAAGGTAAGCTGCCGACCCCAGTCCGCTTCGCCCGACCCCTCTTATCCGCCCGACCCCGGTCCCGTCTCGCCCGACCCTATCTGTTCCGCCGACCCTTATCCGCCTCGCCCGAGGGCTCGGCTGTGATCTTTTTCTTCAACCCGAGGGTGTATGTGTAAAATTTAGGAACCCTTCAGCGCTTGCGTCTGAGGATTCCTAGTATACCACATCCTCTAGTTCAAGGATCAGATCATAAGTTCCTTTCCGACCCTTGCCTCTTGATCATCACCAGCTCTCTTGAACCTCCCTACCCCCCCTGCTCCTTGTCGCGAGTTTCTGGGCTCAGGCGAGCCAGTGTTGCTGTTGAAATAACCGTCTATGCTACCTCTTGCATTGCATTCGTGTAGAGCTGCACCTCGCCGACGGCTTCTACGAGCTACACTCGGCGCCAGAAGACGAAGCTGTAGCTGAGCTCCTGCCCGCTGAAGCTGAAGCCACCCCAGAAGTCGAGCAGTTCTCCTCCTCTTTGCTCGAAGGCAAGCCCCGGTTGCATAAAAACCCTGTGTGTTTTACCAGACTTGCGCATGCCTTCTGTAACATGCTTGTGCATTTACGTATAGGAGTTGTCTGAAACCCTAGATGCATGACTTAGTTATCCCCATGATCTGAGCACTAGCTGTTGGACCGAGTAGTTGCCTTGCTTAACTAGAAGACGGTAAAAGCCGAGTGATTTCCTGTCACTCGCGAGCTGTAGGAGTTGCATGTCTACCCCTTTCTGTTATAACTATAAGGACGATGGACGGGGCAGGGTTTTGGTAACTCTTTGGTGGATGGATGGTCGCCCCGTCTGTCTATGAAATCTTGCTAAGGCCCGACAGTGGTGGTGTTCGTGATCAAGTGTTTGAAAGTACTAACCTCATACTTAGTATGGGATAAGGAAGCCTAGTACCGGATTGAACCTAGACGTGAGCGGTCGCCCCATTGTTCTTGGAACGGAGTTTCCCCTGCTGGATGTCGCACGTGGTGGCAAGCGTGGTCACAGAACGGCAGAGGCCGGGTCGGTGGAACCTTGCACCAAAGGAAATGGGCCCGACACGGGTTAGGGGATTGATGGGGAAGGCCGACACAGGAAGCGACCTCCGGGTGCGCGGATGTCGTGAGGTTAGGTTCACCATGCATGGTTAAAGAACTCGAATCGATTCATCTGCCTCTCACAGTTTGAGATTGCTTGATCGCTATGTCACCCTGAGTAAATGAGGAATCTGATGATGACATGTGTGTTGATATATCTACACATCTTGTTTGGCTCTATGATTGCTTAGAATAGGTTGCAAAACCTAGACCGGCTAATGAACTTAGAATCGGAGCTAAAACTTGAAAATAGGGTTTTACTTAGTGCTTTTTGGCAAACAAACCCCCCCGCCAGCCAAAAGCCCTGCATGTCTAGAAGTGGGGAGTAGCTTACTCCTATCGGTTAAGTCTTGTTGAGCTTAGTAGCTCAGCCTTGTTGTGGCTCCTGTTTTTCAGGTGAAGCTGCTGCTCCCGACCCCGCTCTTGCTGGCGCTTGGCCGCCCCAGCTTCCGTCGGGCTGGACGGTCGAGTGGGATCCCTCCTCGGACGGCGAGGAGAGGAATCAGTGATGTCCCGGCTGGCCTCACCAGGACATCCGACCCCGACGATTGCTTCCGCTAGTGTTTACCTCTGTTGTTTTCTGGACCTTGTAAAACTCTGATGTTCTTTCGAAATTTAATCAAGTGGTTAAGTTGTTAACTCGGTGGACATGTTGTATTCTCTGAAACCCCTCACCTTCGTGTGAGTTTGCTAAAGCGGTCCTGTTCAAGTGGTTAAATCGGATGAAATCCGACGGCATCTCGTGTTAACTTGGCTAAGGCATCGGTGTCGCATGTTAGGCGACTTAACCATGTTAAACCAAGCTAATCCGAAGTGGATCCGCCACAGCTGGTACCAGAGCCGGTTTAGCAGTACAGAGAACACAACAAGCCCTAAACACTTCTTTGAAAAGCTAAAAGTTGCAAGAAACTTTTTGAAAAATCTCGTACGATCGTTAAGGAGGGTTTTAGTGCGAGAGGCCCTAGGGGATTTTGGGGTTGTTTTAGGTGACTAATAATTACTTGGTTATCTTGCTAACCCTTCCAGCACTTCGCCACGTCTATCATACGTGTGCCGAGTTCCGCATCGCGAGCATGCGAAGGTTTATAGGGAGTTCTATTCAAAGGACCCTATCATCGTGGTTGTTCTCGCCCACGTCTGTCACACGTGCGCAGGTTCCGTATGTACTCCATACGAAGGTTGGTACGGTTCGATTCCAACGAACCTATCAGCACGGTTGGTTCGCCACGTTTGTCATACGTGTGCTGATTTCGCATCACGAGTATGCGAAGGGTTATATGGTTCCATTCAAAGGGAACCTATTTCCACGGTTGAGTGCTATCCATGCAGCCTTAAACGCATGGGTGCCGTTCCTATAGTGAGCGGTAATGTTTGGGAACGCTTTCGTGGGTGCTGGCACGAAAGGTTCGTGTGTGGGTGTTTCTCTACAGGTACGCTAACCGCGTTCGTTTAGGGGACGTTGTTAGAACCGACTAGTTATTATAGGGAGAGACGTAATTGTTGCCTTGTCACCGGCACTGACCGCGTAAGACCCAAAGTTTCGGGCAGTTGTTTTTGGTTAAGTGTAAGGTAGGCCGTGCATGCGTCATAACTAGGAAGCTGTAAGGTTTCCTTCTCAACAGCAACCTTATTCGGAGGAGTTCTTTTTGGATCTAAGGATTTCTAGTTTCTTTCAGTTGCTCTCGGTTAAAGCCGAATGCATCTCTGTCCGACCCCTGACCCTTGGAGTCTATCTCACGTGGTTTCGGTTTCTTGGTTCCAGATGGCTGTTCCCGGGCATGTTATTTTTGGAGTGGATGGTACTTTCCAGTCGACATGTCTGCATTTCGAGGGATTTCCCGCGATTCTGTGGGACATGTTGAAGTGGTTTGGGTACCAGTCCCCACCCTTGTATGCTGGACGGCTATATCTGGAGCAGGGTATCCAGACATGCCAAGTGCAGGCGGTGGTACCTCCTCCCCCTGTGCGGCCCGACTGGCCCTCTTTCGGCATAATAGCCTATGGCCTTGCTCCTGAGGACACATGGGAGTCTGCCGCCCTCCAGCTTCTCACCCAGTTCTGCCAGCTGCATCCCTTGGAGATCACGCTCGACCCGATCGGCCTTTTCCCCGTCAGGAACCGGCTGGACCCGGCATGGCTCGACCGTGTCGGGAATATTGAGGTGCTAGCCACCACATGCGCCATGGTCACCATCTCCACCAATATCAGGTGCATGGCAGCTCTTTACCGGCTGATAGAGCTTCAAGGGAGAGCTATGACCCTCTTCGCCCGGACAGCAGCGGATGCTCACGGGTACCTCCAATCGGCAAGGAGAGATATGGTAGGCCAAACCTACCAGCTTATTCAACGGGGTATCCAGATCCACGACATGCAAGACCGGATCTCCGAGCTTGAGGGAGAAGTCGCCGACCTAGTGGACGGCATGATAGAGCTATCGGAGGAGAAGATGGAGATAGAAATGGAGTTGGCAGTTGCCAATGCCCATTTGGAGGAGCATCAAGCTGAGCTCGATGATATGCATGCCCTCCACATGCAGCTCGAAGCTCAAGAGGACCCTGAGGAAGACGAAGGAGTGTCCAGCATGGATATCGAGGAAGATGGTGCCCCTTCTCCTACTCATAGTGTCCATTGGTAGATTGAGGGTTCTCAGGGAATCATTCTTTTGTTGTACTCCTCGGCAGCCTAAATTTTTGGAAAGGTTGTAATAGGTTAGCCTTGAGTCGAGTACTCCCTGTGATTGGAACACCGTGGTATATAAAGTCAATTCTGGTGTCTGGCCTTTAATCCTTGCACAGTGTTGGATGCTAGGCTAAGTGAGTTGCGCCATGACCATATGCTGTTTTTGGGGAGCCTGTTCAGTTGGCCGACCCCAGTTTGTGAGACCGAGTGCGCCGACCCTTGAGGCAGTTTCCGCCTCGTCCGACCCTTTTTAAGTATGGATCGTTGCCGACCCCTTTTTCTCGGAAGGATCGCCTAGCCCGACCCCCTTGGCTTGAGTTGGATCATAGGTGACATGTTTTGCCTGAAGTTGAGTACCAGGTCAAGATAAATGTTATCTACAATGAGAATGAGAAAAGTGTGTTTTCCCTATGAGGACGTGTGTTGCACCATTGGCAAGAGTTGCATTGGAGAATTTAAATTATGCGATCCATTTGTTGGAGTACATCTAAGGTTATGAATTTAATGGAGCGTTAACTCTTGCAGATGGCGCACTGCACCAGGTCTGGTTCTGTGCCCGACAGTAGCGAACAGCGACAGGATCTTCCCCCACCCCCGCCCTCATCGCCACTGGAGGCAATCCTAGCAACTCAAACTGAGCTGCTAAGGCATCTGGTACAAGGGCAACAGCAACAGCCCCATGGTGGAAGGGCTCAGCAGCAGCCGCATATCGCTCGGTATGAGGACTTTCTGGGGACACAACCCCCTTTGTTCCAAAAGACACAAGAACCGCTCGATGCTGACGCCTGGGTTCGTACGATCGAATCCAAGTTTGAGCTTCTCACCGCCCCATGCCCCAACAACAACAAGGCTCGGTTTGCAGCTCAACAGCTGCGTGGCTCCGCACGGCTTTGGTGGGATCACTACCATGCCATGTTGCCGGCTGGCCATGTGGTCAGCTGGAATGAGTTCAAGACGGCGTTCAAAGCGCATCACATTCTAGAAGGTCTCTTGGAGCGCAAGCTCAACGAGTTTCTGGCCCTTACCCAAGGAACCCGAGATGTGCTGCACTACGCTCAAGCTTTCAACGACCTGTGCCGTTATGCCGGCTACCATGCAGACACAGACGAGAAGAAGCGGGACAGATTCCGCCGAGGACTGAGCTTGGAGCTCAGGGAAAGGTTGAACCCCATCAAGGTGGACACCTACAATGAGTTGGTCAATCTGGCCATCTCTCAAGAGGATTGCATGCAAGCTCTCAAGGCCGACCAGAAGAGGAAAGCCTCCGTGGCATTTCCGAGTCAGCCGACTCGAAGGTTCCGGATGGTTCCTCCACAAGCCCCTGGCCGACCCCAACAGTCAGGAAGGTGGATTGCCCGACCCCCGCCAGTAACAGCGCCTCGTTTTCCA
Source organism: Setaria italica (assembly GCF_000263155.2). Classification (NCBI taxonomy): domain Eukaryota; kingdom Viridiplantae; phylum Streptophyta; class Magnoliopsida; order Poales; family Poaceae; genus Setaria; species Setaria italica. The sequence continues at coordinate 10,190,146 of NC_028450.1, read as the reverse complement.
GGCTTCCAACCGTAGGTGCCCCGGCCGACCCTGCCAACACCACCCCGCCCGACAGCCAGTAGCCGTTGTTCTACCTGCGGCAATGAAGGGCATTTTGCAAAGGACTGCCCCAGGAACAAAAATCAACAGCAAGGTCAGAACCCCATGGCAGCCAGAGGAAGAAGGCCCAAGGTGCAAGTCCGACAAGGCCGACTCAACTACACCAGCTTGACCGAGCTCCCCGAAGGTGCGCCAGTAATGACGGGTACTTTCCTTGTTTTAAATCAAGCTGTTGTTGTGTTGTTTGATTCGGGAGCCTCTCATAGCTTTATCGGGAGTAAGGTTAGGGAAAGATGTGAGCTGGATGTCGGTCACACTAAGGAACCTTATGTGATCGCCACTCCTGGGGGAAAGATAACATCGGATCAGATTGTTACTCTTGTACCTCTCCAGCTAGGCCCCACCCTCTTCAAGGAAAACCTTATCATCCTTGACCTAGAAGGCATAGATGTCATCCTTGGTATGGATTGGATGGCCCGACATCATGTGGTTCTAGATACAGCAGCCCGATCCCTCTACATCAGCTCACCCTTCCATGGCAGTTCTGTCTTATCCTTGAAACATCCTAAGTCTACACCTCCTTGTGCCTACCCTCTGTCGGGAGCCCGTCTGGAAAGCCTTCCCGTTATCTGTGAGTACCCTGACGTGTTTCCGAAAGACTTGCCAGGTATGCCACCTGATAGAGAAGTGGAGTTTTCCATAGAGTTGATCCTTGGCACAACACCAATATCTAAGAGACCCTATCGGATGCCACCCGCTGAGTTAGCCGAGTTGAAGACCCAGTTGCATGACCTGTTGGAAAAAGGCTTCATCCGACCTAGCACCTCATCTTGGGGTTGCCCTGCCCTGTTTGTGAAGAAGAAGGATGGCAGTCTACGTATGTGTGTGGATTACCGACCCGTCAATGCTGTGACCGTCAAGAACAAGTACCCACTGCCACGCATTGATGTCTTGTTTGATCAGTTAGCCGGAGCAAAAGTGTTCTCCAAGATCGATCTTTATTCTGGTTATCACCAAATCAAGATCCGACCCTGCGACATACCTAAGACAGTTTTCTCTACCAGATATGGACTGTACGAGTATCTAGTCATGTCCTTTGGACTCACCAATGCACCCGCCTATTTCATGTACCTCATGAACTCGGTATTCATGCCCGAGCTGGACAAGTTTGTAGTAGTGTTCATTGATGATATCCTAGTGTACTCGAAGAACGAAGAGGAACATGCCGACCATCTTCATGTAGTTCTCCAACGGCTAAGAGATCACCAACTCTATGCCAAGTTCTCCAAGTGTGAGTTTTGGTTAGATAGTGTTAAGTTTTTGGGACACACTATCTCCAAGGATGGTATCGCCGTTGACCCCAGTAAGGTGCAGGAAGTCATGGAATGGAAGCCTCCTGCCTCGGTGCACCAGATCAGAAGTTTCCTTGGACTGGCCGGCTACTATCGGCGCTTCATACCAGATTTCTCTAAGATAGCTAAGCCGATGACCGAGTTGTTGAAGAAAGAGGTCAAATTTGTGTGGGACAACAAGTGTGAAGAAGCCTTCAAGACCCTGAAGCACTTGCTGACCACAGCCCCAGTTTTGGCTCAGCCCGACCCCTCTAGGCCGTATGACGTATACTGTGACGCCTCTGGCACTGGACTTGGGTGTGTTCTTATGCAAGACAATCGAGTCATTGCCTATGCCTCACGGGCGTTACGACCTCATGAGCTGATCTACCCAACCCATGACCTTGAGCTAGCGGCAGTGATACATGCCTTGAAGATATGGAGATACTACCTAATGGGAACCCACTGCAACATCTACACCGACCACAAGAGCCTCAAGTACATCTTCACTCAAGCCGACCTCAACATGCACCAAAGAAGATGGTTGGAGCTGATAAAAGATTATGATTTGGAAGTGCACTATCATCCCGGCAAAGCCAATGTGGTAGCCGATGCCCTTAGTCGCAAGCACCATTGCAACTGCTTGTTGTCAACAGCTTTCACCAAGACTCTGTGTCACGAGATGGGAAAACTCGGTTTGGAGATTATTTCTCAGGGAACCCTTGGTCACATCACCCTTGACTCAGTTTTGGAAGACCAAATCCGGTCAGCACAAGTAAGAGATAAGGAAATACAACGGATCATCAGGAAGATCTCAGTAAAGGATGAGGGATATAAGCAATTCTGGCAGGACAAAACTGGAGGTGTGCATTATGGAAACCGACTAGTAGTACCCGCCGACCCCGAGCTGAGGAAGCAAATCTTAGACGAAGCTCATCTCTCCAAGTTCTCAATCCATCCTGGCAGCAATAAGATGTACCATGATCTCCGTCAAACCTTTTGGTGGAGTGGAATGAAGCCGAAAATTGCCCGGTATGTTTCAGAATGTGACACCTGTCAACGCGTCAAGGCCAGTCATTTAAGGGTAGCAGGTACCCTGCAACCGCTACCTATTCCCTCTTGGAAATGGGAAGACATCGGCATGGATTTCATAGTTGGATTGCCCCTTACATCGCAGAGATATGACTCAATCTAGGTTACAGTGGACCGTTTGACCAAGACCGCCCACTTCCTTCCTGTCCGCACCACCTACACAGTCAAGCAGTATGCAGAGTTGTACCTCGACCGCATAGTTTCCCTACACGGTGTACCCAAGACCATCGTCTCTGATCGAGGAGTTCAGTTTGTGGCACGTTTTTGGGAACAGCTACAAGCATCCATGGGCACCAAGCTCATCCGAAGCTCAACATATCATCCTCAAACCGATGGCCAAACCGAGAGAGTCAATCAGATCCTCGAAGACATGTTAAGAGCTTGTGTCATCCACTATGACAAGAATTGGGACAAGTGTCTGCCCTTGGCAGAGTTCTCCTACAACAACAGCTACCAGGCCAGTTTGAAGATGGCGCCGTTCGAAGCCCTGTATGGCCGGAGATGCCGGACACCCTTGAACTGGTCCCAAATAGGAGAAAGACAGGTCTATGGCCCCGACTTGGTGGCAGGAGCCGAAGAGCAAGTAAAGGTAATTCAAGCTAATCTCAAGGCTGCCCAATCTCGACAAAAGAGTTACTCCGACCGGCGGAGAAGACCCCTGCAGTTCGACCTTGGTAATCATGTGTATCTTCGAGTCTCCCCGACCAAAGGAGTACAACGGTTTGGAGTAAAGGGCAAGTTAGCTCCCCGTTACATTGACCCTTATGAGATTGTGGAGATATGTGGACCCGTCGCTTACAGGATCCAACTCCCGGAGCAGCTATCGGCCATACACGATGTTTTCCACGTGTCTCAACTGAAGAAATGTGTCCGAGTTCCAGCAGAAATCTTAGAGCAAGAACAGCTTCAGGTAGAGCCCGACCTGACCTACGCCGAGTACCCAGACTGAGTTCTTGACCAGAAGGAAAGGCATACCCGACGCCAAGTGGTAAAGATGTACAAGATCCTCTGGAGAAACCAAGCCGAAGATGAAGCAACATGGGAAATGGACGAGTATCTGAACAAGCGCTTCCCCGGTTTTCTATCTCGTCAAGGAGGTAAAAACGGCACCTCGCTTTTGATGCCTGAATCTCGGGACGAGATTCTTTTTAAGAGGGGTAGGCTGTGACGACCGACCCCTAATCTCCCGAGTTAATCTTAATCGGAGCCCTTGATCATAGTCATCTGCCTTGTTTTTACCGTGCCTGAGTGCTCAGCCTTCAGCCCGATCCCGACCCCTGAGACTCGACCCCTCCCCGCTTCGCTCCGATCCCGACCCCGGCAAATCCAGTTAACCATCGGATCCTTCTAAGTCTCCCTCAAACGTCCGTTCTATCCGCCCGGTGGACCCGCGAGATCTTTTTCCTCAGATCCTCCGCGACAGGCGCACTCGAGTTGCATGCCCGCTTCATAGTCTCCCTGCCGCATGGCTCATCTTCTCCGACGCCGCCGCTCAGTTTTGTCTCTGGCACGCGACCGAGTGGATTCTCGCGCCCCCTTCCCCAATGGCGGCGGAAGCCCCTCTGCAACCTTTCTGCAGAGCCTCGCCTCCCGCGCCCATCATCACGCCGCCAGATCCCGGCCCCAGAGCCCAATGTCGCCCGTCTTTTCCGTCACTTCGATCTCAGTCGCGCCGCCTGGTCTCCGCTACACGATGATTCCTCCACTGCCAACCCCGACCACGGCAGCGACAGCTCTTTTCCCCGCCCTGTCAGAAGCCGCCCGACAATCTGTTGCTCCGCGCTCGCCCGTGCGCCCGCGGCTGCTTGTCTTCTCACCTGTGCGCCCTCGATTCTAGCGCCGTTTAACCGGTCACTTCTATCAAATCTTCCGCACGGTGACGCCCGCCTCCGCCAAATCTCAACCACCGGCATACCCGCTCCTGCACCGCCCTGACGGCAGAACCCAATGACCGCTGGCGTCACCCCCGGAGTCCTGCACCACCGCCCTCTTCGCTCAATCGCCGCCCCGGCAGAGCACTCCATTGCTTCTCCCCGGCCTTCACGCCGCTCCCCTTCTCTCTCTCTCCCGCGCCGCTTCCTTTCTCCGTTCCAGCAGCTATAAAAGGGATGCACCAGCCGCCGGAGTTCCCTCCGCCATTGTTGCCTTCAGCCATTCTCTCGCTCCCTGCTCAAGCTCCTAGCGCCACACGCCAAGTTCCTTGAGGAACTCTTCTCTCAGCTTCTCCCTCAGTTTTCTCCAAGTCACCCAGCCGCTTGCTCCTCCGTGCTGCGTAAAAGCTTACTTGTGATCTGCAAGAAGCATCGCCGCCGCCGGAGCATTGCCGGTCTTAGCCGTTGTTCAAAGCTTTAGTCCCTCCGCCCAAGTCTGCCTCTTCCCGACCCCAAGCCTTCCTTTCAGGAAGAAGGTAAGCTGCCGACCCCAGTCCGCTTCGCCCGACCCCTCTTATCCGCCCGACCCCGGTCCCGTCTTGCCCGACCCTATCTGTTCCGCCGACCCTTATCCGCCTCGCCCGAGGGCTCGGCTATGATCTTTTTCTTCAACCCGAGGGTGTATGTGTAAAATTTAGGAACCCTTCAGCGCTTGCGTCTGAGGATTCCTAGTATACCACATCCTCTAGTTCAAGGATCAGATCATAAGTTCCTTTCCGACCCTTGCCTCTTGATCATCACCAGCTCTCTTGAACCTCCCTAGCCCCCCTGCTCCTTGTCGCGAGTTTCTGGGCTCAGGCGAGCCAGTGTTGCTGTTGAAATAACCGTCTATGCTAACTCTTGCATTGCATTCGTGTAGAGCTGCACCTCGCCGACGGCTTCTACGAGCTACACCCGGCGCCAGAAGACGAAGCTGTAGCTGAGCTCCTGCCCGCTGAAGCCGAAGCTGCCCCAGAAGTCGAGCAGTTCTCCTCCTCTTTGCTCGAAGGCAAGCCCCGGTTGCATAAAAACCCTGTGTGTTTTACCAGACTTGCGCATGCCTTCTGTAACATGCTTGTGCATTTACGTATAGGAGTTGTTTGAAACCCTAGATGCATGACTTAGTTATCCCCATGTTCTGAGCACTAGCTGTTGGACCGAGTAGTTGCCTTGCTTAACTAGAAGACGGTAAAAGCTGAGTGATTTCCTATCACTCGCGAGTTGTAGGAGTTGCATGTCTACCCCTTTCTGTTATAACTATAAGGACGATGGACGGGGCAGGGTTTTGGTAACTCTTTGGTGGACGGATGGTCGCCCCGTCTGTCTATGAAATCTTGCTAAGGCCCGACAGTGGTGGTGTTCGTGATCAAGTGTTTGAAAGTACTAGCCTCATACTTAGTATGGGATAAGGAAGCCTAGTACCGGATTGAACCTAGACGTGAGCGGTCGCCCCATTGTTCTTGGAACGGAGTTTCCCCTGCTGGATGTCGCACGTGGTGGCAAGCGTGGTCACAGAACGGCAGAGGCCGGGTCGGTGGAACCTTGCACCAAAGGAAATGGGCCCGACACGGGTTAGGGGATTGATGGGGAAGGCCGACACAGGAAGCGACCTCCGGGTGCGCGGATGTCGTGAGGTTAGGTTCACCATGCATGGTTAAAGAACTCGAATCGATTCGTCTGCCTCTCACAGTTTGAGATTGCTTGATCGCTATGTCACCCTGAGTAAATGAGGAATCTGATGATGACATGTTTGTTGATATATCTACACATCTTGTTTGGCTCTATGATTGCTTAGAATAGGTTGCAAAACCTAGACCGGCTAATGAACTTAGAACCGGAGCTAAAACTTGAAAATAGGGTTTTACTTAGTGCTTTTTGGCAAACAAACCCCCCCCTCAGCCAAAAGCCCTGCATGTCTAGAAGTGGGGAGTAGCTTACTCCTATCGGTTAAGTCTTGTTGAGCTTAGTAGCTCAGCCTTGTTGTGGCTCCTGTTTTTCAGGTGAAGCTGCTGCTCCCGACCCCGCTCTTGCTGGCGCTTGGCCGCCCCAGCTTCCGCCGGGCTGGACGGTCGAGTGGGATCCCTCCTCGGACGGCGAGGAGAGGAATCAGTGATGTCCCGGCTGGCCTCACCAGGACATCCGACCTCGACGATTGCTTCCACTAGTGTTTACCTCTGTTGTTTTCTGGACCTTGTAAAACTCTGATGTTCTTTCGAAATTTAATCAAGTGGTTAAGTTGTTAACTCGGTGGACATGTTGTATTCTCTGAAACCCCTCACCTTCGTGTGAGTTTGCTAAAGCGGTCCTGTTCAAGTGGTTAAATCGGATGAAATCCGACGGCATCTCGTGTTAACTTGGCTAAGGCATCGGTGTCGCATGTTAGGCGACTTAACCATGTTAAACCAAGCTAATCCGAAGTGGATCCGCCACAGTCCAGTGATGACGGCACCGAAGGGAGGCAGCGGACTCCCCCACCGCGCACCGCCGCTACGACTGGGGCCCTCGCAAGGGCCCCAGTGCGACCATGACAGCCGGAGGCGCGCGCGGCGCCCCACCAGGAGGTCGAGCGCCCCCGCAACGAAGGCGAGGCACGACAACGGGCGCGCGATGTCCAGCAAGGCATCTGCACGGATGAAGATCGCCCTCAGCTCTTCGCCCGCGCCAGCTAGAATATTGCCGCAGCGGCGGCCCTACTCCGACGACTCCCCGAGCCGGCGACGCCCAAGGAGCGTCAGGCACACCAGGAGGTGCGCAACCTGCTCGAGTGCGCCACCGTCCAGCAGGCGGAGAGCTCCGCGTCCCGGTGACGCGGGCAAAACACCAGCAGGGCAGCTCCTACCGCACCTCCCGAGAGGCGGGTGTAGTCTATCCACTAGCCTCCCCTAGGGCGAACAAGGCCGCGCCCGCTCGACGGACTCCGCCGCCCGCAGGAGGCAGGGCTCAATCCGTTCACCGGCACGGCGGCCCCATCCGCGATGCCAGTGACACTCTGGACGCGCGGAGGTGCTCCCGCGCGGACAGGGAGGAGGGGGTGGACCGCGGCTATCGCGTCCGCCGTGGTGGTCGCTACGACAGCGAGGGAGATCGCAGCCCGAGCCCCGACCCAGTGGGGCCCAGGGGCTTCTCCGCACGCATCCTAAACGCGCCATTCCCGGCGCGCTTCAGGCAGCCTACAAACATGGCCAAGTACTCCGAGGAGACGAACCCCGGACTGTGGCTCGATGACTACCAGCTTGCATGTCAGGCCGGTGGAGCGGACGATGACCTGTTCATCATCCGCAACCTCCCACTCTTTCTGGCCGACTCGGCGTGAGCCTGGTTGGAGCACATCCCTTCGGGTCGTATCCGTAGCTGGAACGACCTAAAGGAGATCTTTGTGGGGAACTTCCAGGGCACGTACATGCGCCCTGGCAGTTCTTGGGACCTCAGGAGCTGCCACTAGGGGTCAGACGAGTCCCTCCGGGACTACATCCGACGCTTCTCAAGGAAGTGCACCAAGCTCTCCAACATCGCGGACGCCAACGTCATAGGAGCTTTCGCGGCAGGAACTTCCTATCGGCCTCTTGTCCACAAGCTGGGACGCCGGGGCCCGCGGACCACGGAGGAGCTCCTCAACATCGCCACCAGCTTCGCCTTGGGCGAAGAAGCCATCGGGGTGATCTTCGACTGCTCGAAGGGCAAGGCGAAGTGGGAGGAGGACGCCGACGAGGGCACCTCCAACCGCCAACAGAAGAAGAAGAATAAGTAGCTGCGCGAGGCTCCCCTCGCGGCCGTTGCTGAACGCAAGCGGGGACAGCCGCCCCCAGAGGGCACCCCCGGTTTCTTCGACAAGCTGCTTGAGGGACCGTGCCCGAACCACAAGTTCCCCGTGAAGAAGGCCTACAAAGACTGCAACCTCATGAAGAGGTATTTTGTAGGCAACCCGGTGAAGGGCGACCGGAGACGGAAGCCCGAAGAGGAGAAGAAGGACGATGAAGAGAAGGAAGACGGCTTCCCCAAGGTGGACGGCTGCTTCATGATCTTTGGCGGACCGACGGCTTACGACTCCAAGCGCCACCGGAAGCTGGAGCGCCGCGAGGTCTACACGGACGAGCCTGCTACACCGGCCTTACTCGACTGGTCGGGATCCGCCATCACCTTCGATCGGTCCGACCACCCGGGGCGCGTCCTGCAGCCAGGACGCTACCTGCTCGTCGTCGACCCCTTCGTCGGCACAACGCGCCTCACCAAGGTGCTCATGGACGGAGGCAGCGGCCTCAATGTCCTCTACGCCGAGACTCATGACACCATGGGGATCGACCGCTCCCGCCTCCGCCCCAGAAAGGCGCCATTCCATGGCATCGTGCCGGGGAAACAGGCGATACTTCTCGGGCAGATCGACCTGCCCGTCACTTTCGGGACTCCTTCCAACTACAGGAAGGAGGTCCTCACCTTCGAGGTGGTGGGTTTCCGTGGAACCTACCAAGCCATCTTGGGGTGGCCCTGCTACGCCAAGTTCATGGCCATCCCCAACTACACCTACCTCAAGCTCAAGCTACCGGGGGCCAACGGGGTCATCACCGTCGGCACATCATTCCAGAGGGCGTACGAGTGTGACGTAGAGTGCTGCGAATATGCCGCAGCCATCACCTGCATAGAGGATCCTGCGGTCCAGCTCATGGAGAGTGCCGAGGACCAGCCCGACTCCAAGCAGTCAGACACCTCCTTCGAAGCCACCGAAGGCGTCAAGGAGGTCCCCCTCGACCCCAGCAGCTCCGACGGCCGGACCGTACAGATCGGCGCTTCCCTATCTCCCAAATAGGAAAGCGCACTCGTCGACTTCCTCCACACGAACAACGACGTCTTCACGTGGAAACCCTGGACATGCCCGGCATTCCGAGGGAAGTCGTCGAGCACTCCTTGAACATCAAGGCCAGCTCCAAACTGGTGAAGTAAGGCGCGCTACCCGCAGATCCAGAAGCTCATCCATGCCGCCCTCATCACGAAGAGGAAGCTGCACCACTACTTCACCTCCCATCCCGTGACGGTTGTCTTGTCGCTCCCCCTCGGTGAAGTGATCCGGAATCAGGACGCCACGGGACGAATCGCGAAGTGGGCACTCGAGCTCATGGACCAGGGCATCACGTATGCCCCCTGTACAACCATCAAGTCCTAGGTACTCGCCGACTTTGTCATAGAGTGGACGGAGATCCAAACGCCATCCGCGCCGAAGAAGCAGGAGTACTGGACAATGTACTTCGACGGGTCGTTGATGAAGGCCCGTGCCGGAGCGGGTCTGGTCTTCGTCTCTCCTCTCGGCGTGCGCATGAGGTACATGATCCGCCTCCACTTTCCTGCATCTATTAATGTCGCTGAGTACAAGGCTGTCCTCAACGGGCTTCGCATCGCCATCGAGCTGGGCATCCGACGGCTGGACATCCGAGGCGACTCTCAGCTAGTCGTCGAACAAGTCATGAAGGAGTGGAGCTGCCACGAACCCAAGATGGCAGCGTACTGCAACGAGGTCCGCAAGCTCGAAGAAAAGTTCAACGGACTGGAACTCAACCACGTCGCAAGATGTTTCAACGAGGCAGCTGACGAACTGGCGAAGGCGGCATCCGACCGAAAGCCCGTCCCCAACGGCGTCTTCGTCAGCGACCAGTACAAGCCCTCCATCTGCTACAAAGAGCTGGGAAGGGTCGGCGATGCGCCACCTGCCCCAAACTCGGACGCCGACCCTGGGGAGGGGGGGTCGGCAACGCGCCACCTGTCCCGGGATCGGGTGCCGACCCTGAAAGGGTCGGCAGCTCTCCATCTACCTTAGATCCGGAGGCCGATCCCTCTGTCCCCGAGGTCATGGAGATCGACGCAAACCCAGTAGAGAGGCCCAACCCTCCGTCTGACTGGAGAACTCCGTACCTCGACTAGCTCATCCGCAAGACGCTCCCGGCGAACAAGACGGAGGCACGTAGGATTGCGCGTCGCGCCAAATCCTTCGTCGTCATTGACCAGGAGCTCTACAAGCGGAGCCACACCAGCATCCTCCAGCACTGCATCCCGATCGAGCAGGGAAAGGTGTTGATTCAGGACATCCACGCCGGAGCCTGCGGCCACCACGCGACGCCAAGAACCCTTGTTGGGAACGCCTTCCGGCAGGGATTCTACTGGCCAACGACGGTCACCAACGCCACCCACGTGGTACGCACCTGTGAAGGGTGCCAATTCTTCACGCACCAAACTCATCTGCCCGCACAGGCGCTCCAGACCATCCCCATCACGTGGCCCTTCGCAGTCTGGGGTCTGGACCTCGTCGGGCCCTTCAAGAAAGCACTCGGGGGCTTGACCCACCTGCTTGTCACCGTCGACAAGTTCTCCAAGTGGATCGAGGCACGACCAGTAGCGAAAATCAAGTCCGAGCAGGCGGTACAATTCTTCACCGACATCGTCCATCGCTTCGGAGTCCCCAACTCCATCATCATGGATAACGGCACGCAGTTCACCGGGAAGAAATTCTTCCAGTTCTGCAACGACCACCACATCCGAGTGGACTGGTCGGCCGTGGCGCATCCCCGCATGAACGGGCAGGTTGAACGGGCCAACGGCATGATACTCCAGGGTCTCAAGCCACGGATCTTCGACCGCCTCAAAAAGTTCGACGGCCGGTGGGTTGCGGAGCTCCCCGTGGTGGATTGAGGTGCTGCAGCTCGAGCCCATAGTAGTGCAGCAGCCCATGGAAGAAATGGCTCGGCGAGGATGCGAACCCCTTCTCGTGGAAGTGCGCGAAGGAGATGATGTAGCCGTCGCCCGGGCTTGGCACATCTTCATTCCCGGGGAACCACCATTCGCCCCTGTCGGTCCTCTCACAGAGGAGGCCCTTCCTCACAAGGCCGTCAGCGCACGAGGACCCGAAGTTCGAGCGCGACTCCATCGCTAGGGGGTGGAAAGCTCGACGGTGGAGGGCAAGGGAAGCTACGGTGCTAGGTAGAGGAAGGCGAACGGTGCGCAAGAAGGCAAAGGGCGCGCAAGAAGGCGAAAAGACTTGGGAGTAGTTGCGGGCGGAACCGGCGAGGCGGACTCCCCGTCTTATAGGGAGACGCGTGGGAAGCAGAACAGGCGGCCCCATCGCAGTAAATGTGGTGCCAGGTACGCCCCGTCACGCCCGCCTTTTTTGGATGTTGTTCGCACGACCTGGTGCAGGAAACATCCCCTCCTCCCTCGTTTCACGGGCCAGCGTCTTCTGCCAATTCGCTTCCCGGAGAACGTACGCGCACAACCTCCTCCATGTTCGGCCCAAGGCCCACCAAAAGGTAAAAATGGGATACGGGGCTGAAAACGCCCCTACGGCCTACGGTCCAGGGGTTCGAAGGCTGGCCCACTACGGATTCGACAGCCGCCCCAAGACACCCCCGAGCGAGGGGTGAGAAGGGACGGGTCTGCTAGCGATGATCACCTGGGCAAGCGACAGCCTAGGGCGTCCCAACCTCACATTCGAGTCCGGATCGGCACCAAAGTTCATGGTTTTTCCCCGAAGAAAGGCAACGAGCCCCCGGATCCGATCGAACGGACTCGAGAACTATATGGACTGGCCGGCCGGAATCTGGGGTACGCCACCAGCTTGGCCCAAGCCGGACCCCTCCGAACGGGGACCGGGACCCCACTCGAATCGACCCATTTGTAGCTCAACGAGCACCACGATTCATCCGGCGAGGATAGCATGGCACGGCTCAACCCCTCCATCTCAGCAAATGGATGCTTGAGGGGTAACATTCAAAAGTCGATCTAGCCTCCCGACTGGTCTCCTGCAACGCGCGGGGGCTTGGGGGCTAGCATCGCAACCAATGACCAAGCGAATGGTCACGACTTGAAGTCTCCAGACGGAAGGTGCCCTATGGAACAACAAGAGATCCCCACGCGCCAAGTCACCCACAGGACACCTCGCCTGATCAATCTCCCCGGCCAAGCCGAGCAAACAACACTCCTTATCCCTGATTAACTGCAGCTTGCAGGACAAGCAGAGATCCCCGACGACCGACGAAAGCAGCCTCTAGAGGAGCATTCACGCTCCACCATAGGCTCGGGGGCTACTGTTGGGGGGAAACATTAACGACCTCCTAATGACCCCTAAGATAATTATCTCTTTTACTTCTCCTGACACCTGACTCATCTATAACTCCGAGCTCTCCTTGCGCTATAAAAGGAGAACCGGGGCCCTGAGACAAGGGGACTCTCAAGCTAACAGAACTCACATACACTCTCCTCTAGAGCATCAGTGCACATAAAAGAGACTTGGGACCGGCTCCCTCTCTCGCTCATTTGTAACCCCTACTATAGACCCCACGTGGGCAACACGAGCTACTCCTCATACTGGACGTAGGGCCTTCCTTGCCCGAACCGGTCTAACCCCGTGTCTTCCCACGCCACCATCCAAAGCCTTACGCGCATAAAAGAAATTTACTAGCCGTAGTCTTGATCCGCAAATCTTGACAGCGACACTTATCCCTCCTATTTTTCCTCTCTGTTAGTTTCCCTTTTGACCACCTTCAAAATATTTCCAACATTCTCCCCTTTGGTCTAAAGGCCTATAACTTATGCCATTCTTAAAGCAGAATTATATAGGGAGACAATGTGTGACAATGGTGATTAAAATCCCACTGTAACAACAATATATAAAACTACGTATCATGATGGTAGATGGTTATCTTATGACCCTCCAAGATCACAGGCTATCTGATAACCCCATGTCGGCAACATGTTCACTGAATATAATGGGAGGTAGGCCTTTTGTTAATGGATCCGCAAGCATTTTCTTAGTACTTATATGCTCTAACTCAATGGTGTGATCTTGGATTCTATCTTTCACAACAAGATACTTAAGCTCAATGTGCTTTGCAGCATCACTTGACTTGTTGTTATTTGAATAGAAAACTGCTGACTTATTATCGCAATATAATTTCAGTGGCCTGCTTATGCTGTCTACCACTCTTAATCCTGGGATGAAAATTTTAAGCCATACAGCTTGGCCCACAGCTTCATAACATGCCACAAACTCAGCTTGCATTGTCGATGCAGCTGTTAGTGTTTGTTTGGAGCTTTTCCACGATATAGCCCCATTTGCAAGTGTGAAGACATAACCTGATGTGGATCTTCTTGTGTCAACACAACCCGCAAAATCAGCATCTGAATAGCCGATCATCTCTAATTTCTCAGTTCTCTTATACATTAGCATGTAATTCTTAGTGCCTTGCATGTAACGCAAGGCTTTCTTAACTCCTTTCCAATGGCCTATTCCTGGATTAGACTGATATCTTCCAAGCATCCCGCTTATAAAGGTCAAATCAGGGCGTGTACACACTTGTGCATACATTATGCTTCCGACAGCTGAAGCATAAGGAATCGTTCTCATTTGATCAACTTCTAATTGATTCCTGGGACTTTGAAATAACCCAAACTTATCGCCCCTGACAATCGGAGCAGCTGTGCCTGAACATTGGCTCATATTGTATCTCTCAAGGACCTTCTCTATGTAGGCTCTTTGAGAGAGTCCTAATACACCTTTGGACCTATCTCGGTGAATTTCAATGCCTAAGACATAAGTGGCATCACCGAGGTCCTTCATGTCAAACTTCGATGAGAGAAATCCTTTTGTCTCATGCAGCAAGTTCTTATCGTTGCTTGCTAACAGGATGTCATCCACATAAAGCACTAGGATGATTATAGAGCTCCCCTTAGTCTTAACATATATGCAGTTATCCTTCTTATTTTCCATGAAGCCAATTTGCTTAATTACTTCATCGAACTTAAGGTACCATTGCCTGGATGCTTGTTTTAATCCATAAATGAATTTTCTTAGTTTGCATCCCAAATGTTCCTTGCCTTCCATGACGAAACCCTCAGGTTGCTTCATGTATACATTCTCATGCAAGTCACCATTAAGGAACGCAGTCTTAACGTCCATCTGATGCAGCTCAAGATCATAATGAGCTACTAAGGCCATAACGATTCTAAATGAATCTTTCTTGGAGATAGGCGAGAATGTTTCATTATAATCGACTCCTTCCACTTGAGTGAAGCCCTTAGCTACGAGTCTTGCTTTAAACCTTTCGATCTTCCCTTTAGAGTCATATTTCGTCTTGTAGACCCATTTGCAGCCTACTGTTTTGGCTCATTCAGGAATCTCTACTAAGTCCCATACTCTATTTGTTTCCATGGATTTTAACTCTTCTTCCATGGCCTCACACCACTTATGCGAGTGCTCACTTTCTATGGCTTTCTTAAATGAGTTTGGGTCATCCACCCTTCCCATGTCGTGTACTTCTTCACTTGTGTACACATACTCATCGGAAAGGTTGGACTTCCTCTCACGTGTTGACCTTCTCAGAGGTTGTGGTGCTACTGCCTGTGGTGTTTCTTCTTGAGTAGGTTCCTGCTGAATCACCTCGGGATCATCAGTTGTCTCCCCTTGCAATCCATCAGCAGGTTCCTGTCACATCTTCACTTTGATGCTCACTTATCATAGGTGCATCTACATTTTCGCTTAAGGTAGGTGTTACCTCCCCTTGCATTACTGGAGGTTCCACAACCTGAGACGTAACTATGGTATGTGGCATAGGAGCATAATAATCCTGTCTTATGGGTAACGGCTCATAAGTCCGAACCTCCTCAAGATCAATTTTCCTAGCCTCAACACATCCGGTTTCCTCTAAGAAGACAACATGCCTTGTCTCCACAAACTTAGTGGTACGCTTAGGACAATAAAAGCGGTACCCCTTTGACTTTTGTGGATATCCAATAAAGTAGAAACTTTCAGTCTTAGAGTCTAATTTTCCAAGTTGTGGATTGAATATCTTAGCTTCAGCTGCACAACCCCAGACATGTAAGTAATTCATGCTGGGCTTCCTACCAGTCCAAAGCTCATAGGGAGTCTTAGGGACTGACTTACTAGAAACACGATTATTAATGTGTGCGGCAGTCTTTAAAGCTTCCATCCACAAACTCACTGGCAGTGTAGAGTTACTGAGCATACTATGCACCATGTTCATAAGGGTGTGATTTCTTCTCTCAGCAACACCATTTTGCTGAGGCTCACCAGGAGTGGAATACTGAGCTGCTATACCATTATCTTGGAGAAATCTGGCAAAGGGTCCCAGAACTTGTCCATATGTGGAGTGTTTCCCATAATACTCCCCTCCACTGTCTGATCTTACCACTTTAATCTTTAAGTCATGCTGATTTTCTACTTCAGCTTTAAAGATTTTAAACTTATCAAGTGCTTCAGACTTTTCGCATATGGGATAAATGTATACATAGTGGGAGAAATCATCAGTGAAGGTGATGAAGTAATTATAACCATCCACTGATCTTACATTAAATGGACCGCATATATCAGTATGAATTATTTCTGATAATCCTGAACTGCACTTAGCTCCATCCTTCTTAATCTGTTTTGCAAATTTTCCCTTAATGCAATCAACACATTGATCTAAGTCAGAGAAATCTAATTTTGGAAGTATCTCTTCTCTAATGAGACGCTCCATCCTCCCCTTCGAAATGTGGCCTAAGCAGAAGTGCCACAATTTCAACGAAGTCTCAGTGTTTCTCTTACGCTTATGATTGACATCGCTTACATTCATCACAGAGGAATTAACACTTAGAGGTAATAAGTAAAGCTTGTCATGCAAAGGGGCATGACCAATAATCTTATTATTAAAACTTATTACACACTGATTGTTTCCAAAATTGCAAGAATATCCATCACAATCTAATGCTGAAACTGAAATCAAGTTCCTCTTAAGTGACGGTACATAAAGGACATTACTTAAATGAAGTATAAAGTTATTGCTAAGTTCTAAAGAGAGATCTCCAATAGCCTCAACTTCAGCTTCAAGTCCATTTGCAACTTTAACAGCGTGAGTCCCCCTTCTTATAGTCCGCGCGCCACGTAATCCCTGTGAGGAATTAGTAATATGAATGGTAGCCCCAGAGTCAATCCACCATGAACTTTATGGAAAATTTACATAAAAAGACTCATTGATTATAGAAATCAAGTCATCATTACCATTCTTGATGCACCATTCCTTGAACTGAGCACAGTGCTTCTTAATATGTCCATAATCCTTGCAGTGATGGCATCTAGGACCCTTAGACGAGGATGACCCATCATTCTTAGGAGGAGGAGGTTGATTAGGTTTCTTATTTTTCTTAATTTTCTTAAAGGGAGCGATTTGCTTATTCTTGCCTTTGTTCACCTCGTGCCTGATGAGGTTGGCAAAATCACCCTTCTCTGATCTGAGCCTTTATTCCTCCTGAGAACACTTCGCGATGAGTGTGGGAATATCCCACTTCGCGTCGCTGGCATTATAGTTTATCTTAAAGGGTTCAAACACTGAAGGCAGCGAGAGCATGATGTGATGAAGCAGTGTCTCATCATTAAGGGGGCAATTCAAGTCGTTGAGCTTATCCCTTAGGTCAATGAGACTCATGATATGCTCCCTAACACTGCCTTGTCCATCATACTTGGTGTTCATTAGCTTAGTCAGGAGGGTGCTAGCATTAGCCTTACTGGAGCCTTTGAAGTACTCCTCAACCTTCTCCATAAAATGTACGGCACTTTTGGGATGTTTCTCAATGGCTCCCCTTATTGCCGGGTTTATCGTCTGCTCCATGATCATTAGGGCTACCCTATCTGATCGCTCCCACCGCTCCTTTTCCTTCTCATAGGTAGCAGCGCGCTCAGGCCTCAGGGAGGGTGGTGTCATTATCCCCTTGAGCAGTAGGAGCAACAGGATACTTATCCCTCATGGAATGGTCCCTGTCCATGATGCAAAGGACCAACCCAATATCATTCTTCCAGTTGGTAAAGTTATCTCCCCCAAGCTTCTGTATGCCGTTGACATAGCTTATGACGCTTGATGGAGTCAAGTCTGAGTAAAATAAAGAAATTTCTTAATTAGTAATGATGACAATAGTGCGTTGGCTCGATTAAAAACGTAAACAACTTTGCATCACCATTGGGCAGAAACAAAGACATAATTAAAATGACATAAAATAATTTGCATCACCATTGGGCAGAAGTAAATTACTGAAAAATTTTAAACAACATAACAAGAATCAATTTTGCAACACCGTTGGGCAGAAGCAAAATACTTAAAACTTAAACAAAATGCACACTCAATTAATATCAACGTTGGTCAGAAATTAATTGCGTGCCTTAATAAATTATTCTGAAATAAAATTCGCGTTGGCTCTATTTATTCAGAAATTCATCACTGAGTTAACTAATTACGCAACTGAGAACTTAATTGGCGTAATTAAGTAGCTTAACTTATAATAATTAGTGGACTGTGCGAAGAACTCAAAACGCCCAGACTCAACTAACCATCCCGCAACCGGCCCTATGCGCACTAAGCAAAAACAAGACTTGCTCGGTCCAACTTAAAGTGCTGCATACTCGTGTCGCGGCTTGTGAATGGCATGGCGCATCGTAGTCTGGCAGCAGCCCACTTACGGCCCAGCGAATTTGCCACGCAGAAACAGAACAGCCTAGGAGTATTTATGGCCTAGCTATGCGTGACGCGCGGCCCAACTTATGGCCTGGTCCATACGTTCTTTCGACCCAGACCTTTCAGTCACACTCATGCATGGGCTCTCAGCCCAGCAGCAGACGGGCAGGCAACCAATTCGGCCCGTGCGATGCGCCCACCTGAATCTCACCCGTTGGATCAATCCAACGGCTGTGCGTGGGTTTCGGAGGAGCAAAACCAGCAGCCGTGCGCATCCCGGTGAACCCTAATTCATTTTGCTCCTCTTCTGCGCCGCAAGAGCCCCGGCCCGAGCAGCTGTTTCCCTTCTCTTCCCCTTCTTCTCCGCCTCCAGCAGCACCCCTCGCCACCGGTGGCCGCCCTGCCGTCGCCCCAGCCATGCCCTACTGCGGGCCCTCTCGCTGGAGCCGGCGTGCGATCTGGTCGCGCGCGGATCCGTCGAGGGGCTCCGCCGTGGAGCCTGATGGCGAGGCGGGTGCGTTTTAGGCGCCAGTGTCCGGCGGCTCTGCCCGGCGACGATGGCGGCGGCCAAGGCTGATGGCTGCGCGAATTCGAGGTGTTCCGGGCGCAGCGATCTGAGGCTGCTTGTTGGGTGAGGTTCTTTTGGGATTTCTTTCTTATGATCTTTCGATCGATCTCCCCTCCTTCTAAATGCTTTCGTGATTTAATTGCTTATGCACGTGGGGTACTAACAGCGCGGGTTTGGATCTGAACAGTGGGTAGTCGGGGAAAAACAGTAGCCGAATCCTAACCTTAGTCACTTACATGAATTAGGATCTGATCTAGTAGCTTAGGCATGAAATTTGGCTTAACTAAGATCTATTTCGGTCTAATCTTAACTTAATAGATCATGCTAGTGAACTAACTCGAGCAGTGACATGTAGCCGAATAGGGATAAGCCTAATAACATAGCAATTCATACTAGACAGCTACTGTGTAGATCAAAACAAAGAAAACCAGTACAATGCGACTCAATTGCACACTAAGATTCAATCTACACAGCCTTAGGGTCCATGTCTAGTCCATGTCTAGATGCATTGGCTAACTGATAGCAAATGTAGGAAACTACATTACTAAGTCTTAATCTATACAGGATCTTACGCATCTAAGAACATGAACACCACTTAGAGTAGGGATGAGACATCCAACCAGCAGCCATAGTTTGCGACGATCCGGCCATGATTGTCGTGGACGAGGCCGGGATGGGAGCTGCCGTAGATGTACTAGCCGTAGGTGTACAAGCTTGTCGTAGATTATGCCTGCCTTCGGGCCTCTACCTCGTCTGTCCAGGGATGGCGATGGTGGTGTGGCGGTAGCCTTCGGGCGATTCCAGCGTTGCCACGATCGGGTTGGCGTGTAGGAGGAGTTCTCTGGAGGTTTTGGTGCGTTAGCAGTCAACCCAAAACCCACCGGGCCCCCTTTTCTTATAGCGCAGGGTCGCTCGGGGCCACAACCATAGTTCGGTTGCGCCTCCGATCGAGGCGCGAGGTGGACGTTCACGAGGGAAACGTAGTCGGGCGTCACCTTATCCCTCCTATTTTTCCTCTCTTTAGTTTCCCTTTTGACCACCTTCAAAGTATTTCCAACAGACTTGACCGATGACAGGTCCAGCTGCCCCATGCCCTTTCTCTCCTGTCAGTTCTCCAAGCACCTCCGTTCCTCAGTTCCAAGGTCCTACACCCCATTGTTCATCACTTTCATCTTGTTGGCATTTCACTATTGCTTATAGTGAAAGATAAGCAATACCGGTGTCTGTTTTTGGTACGTAATTCTAGCACTACTACTTTACAGCACCCCCTTTTGCATTCTAGCCTTCGTTCGATCTCTTGCTAACAGAAGCAAGTTTAATTTGAACATCATCCATCTAGATCATTTTTGTCACAGTATTTATGTATTGATTTTTCTGTCTAAAAAAATTATGGATGTATATATATATATATATATATATATTTATGCTGTATGAACTTGATATGCTGGTGGCGTGTTCCGTAGGTTCGTCTGTGGTGTGTCGAGAGTAGAATTAATCTCTAAATTGTTTTCAGTAGTATCTTATCAATGCATTAGTACTACGACTGCATGTTTAATTTTCAAACGAAGAAACCAACCATAAGATCACATCCTGAATTAATAAGCTCACTCATCATTCATCATCTGTGCCAAGTTTTGCCAGATTCTGCATTTCGAGAGCAAGATGTGCTCAAGTCAGAGCTAAGGCAATCGATTATTGCTGTGTCCATGCACCATCATCATCATTTGTCTTTGTGCTTGCTCGGACTTGGTGTGGGTTCATGTATTGTCGTCAGTGTACGTACGTGCCCATGCATGTCCTACAGCGCTTATAAGAGAACTAACCTTCCATCCAACATTTTTAGTTTCAGATAATTTTGAACCCGGAATCAAAGGTTCATCAACCAGGACTAAAACTCCCCCACTAGTGGAGGCTCTTCAGTCTCGGTTGCCCTTTAGTCCCGGTTTGTGTTTCCAACCGGAACAAAAGGATTACTATCCTCGTTCCGCGCACCCCTCCTCCACCTCCTCTCTCTCTCTCACGCCTTATCTCCTCCACACGGGCTCCTGCGCCTCCACCTCCTCTCTTGGCTCATCCTTATCTTCTCCCTCCTCTCTACCTCCACCTCCACTCCTTGCGCCGCCCCCCATCCCTCCCCTTCCCCCTCTGCTTGCCCCTCACTGGGAATGAGGAGCGGCAGCCGGGCGAGGGTAGGTCTGGCGCGGGCGCGGGCGAAGCGGCGCCGGCGGAGCGGGTGGAGGAGGTGGAGCGGCGCGGTGGGCGTGGATGAGGCGGAGCAACGCAGGTAGAGGTGGCTGGGCGGTGCGGGGGTCAGGCGTGGGGGTTGTGTGGCGGGGCGGAGGCAGGCGTGGGAGCGTGCGGCTTTTTTATTTTTTTCAAAATTTTTTAGTCCCACCAACCAGGACTAAGGGGCCTTTAGTCCCGTGTGGATGACCTTTAGTTCCGGGTGGATGACCCGGGATTAAAGATCCCCTTTTATCTCGAAAAATTTATCCGAGACTTTTAGAGATATTTGAGGTCTACCAACCGGAAGTAATGCCGAGATTTCTACCACTGAATTACTGTATGTGCATGCATGCATGCCATGTCCACTGGCATAGCGAGCTATGCACTTCCATACCAGTACCATAAAAGGTGTTTGAGAAAATATATGCTGCCTGATAATACTATTTATATTTGTTTGGAAATATCATGCTGCGTGCACTAGGCAAAAAAAGTTTTGTAGTAGCGCTGTTTCTGCTGGTGGGTCTGTCACCCGCCAGACTCACTGTCAGCACAAATCACTATTTGCGCTGGTGGGTGTCCGTCCGCCAGCACAAGTGCGCCCTATGCTCATGGGTGCTTAAGTAGCCGCCAACATAGATATTTTTTAGGAAATGAAAAAAAATCTAGTTGTAACCATTCGTGCGGCCGCATCTGTTGCCGTGCCGCAGCGCATGTCGCCTGAGGCTGCCATGCCACGAGCCGCCATGCTCATGTCGTCCTAGGAAGTCTGCATCCTCCATCCCCGCGCTATGGTCGACGCCGGCCGTGTTGTGGTCCCGCGGCTTTCGGCGAGCTGTCCTGCTCGCACCATCCGAGGAAGCCCACCGTCCTCCTCTGTGCCGCACAGCCAGTTACCTCCGCCTATAGCGTCATCGTGCCGTTGCGCCTCCATGCCCAGCCTCTGCAGGCTGCCTGCACAAGCCGCAGTCCTCGCCGGAGCAGCACCTCGGTTTTATCTGAGGACGAAGCATGGGGAATTAATAAAAAAATAAAAGGATCCCCCTTGCATGAATTGAACCCATGGATCTAAAGTTACTACATCATGCGTGCGAGGAAGAGGAAACTAACAAAACTAATCGTACTTGACGTGGCGCCGAGCCTCCATGGCTGCACTGTGCCTCCACTGGCCGTGCCACCGAGCTGACTCAGACCTGCGCAGGCCGACCGCCGTTGCCGTGGCCCGCACGCGGCACGCGCCGACTGCCATTCCGGCGCCTGTAGGCCGGCCACCGTTACCGCCGCCTGGACGCGCCAACACCTAGAGAGATAAGGGAGAGAGATGTGAGATGGGAGAGTAGCAGTAAAAGAAAGAGATAAAGGGAGAGGCAGAGAGACGAGGAGGAGATAAGGAATGGCATCTATGCTGGCGGGTGCTTATGTCGCCCACCAGCACAGTGGTTTCTGTTCTGGCGGGTGCTCCTCCGGCCGGTCGAGGAAACTTTGTGCTGGAGGGTATCAATCATGCCCGCCAACATGCTAAATTTCTTGTGCCAGCACAAATCAAATCTGGCGTAGCGCTGATAACGTGTTCGGGTTGCTTGGAGTGACTTTACATATTACATTTTGAAATAAACTTTACATATTCAACCTGAGAACATTTTCAAATAAACTTTACATATTCAACCTGAGAGCGGCAAAGAGCTAGTTACGTCCAGATCATTGTGTGTTTGGCGGTTTAGCCCTTCCAAGCTACTTCCAAGCTAGGTTACATTCAGATCATTTTATTTTAGAATCTGTTAGAATAAACACGCGGAACAGTACAGTACTGTGACAACATAGACAGAAAGTAATTAGGCTTATATATTGTTTATTTTTTCCATGAAAGGAAAGGGAAAACAATCGGAGTAATGGATTTGTGCTTTTTGTGGGTAGTAGAATTCAGCGTGCTAAAGGCACAACGGCAAAATGTAGCAGCCCTATTGATGTATACTTGGTGGAACATTTTCAAGAGAGAAACCGGCGCATCTTTCGGCGATGCCCCTTCAAGTGTTTTCGCTCATCAAGAAGGAGATTAGCATACGGAATACAGCAATATATGAGAGGGCTCCATGAGCCATAGTTTCCTTATGATTATTGTTGCTTTAATTGAGTTTCAAGCTTCTAGCGTTTTATGCACTATCAACGTACTATAAAAGAACGAGCTTGCTATTCCTCTTAAATGATTTGGCAGGGCTGCCGTTACTTTTTGAAAAAAAAAAGTGTTTTCGCAAAAGAAAGGAACAAGGTAGTAATAGGATTGTATGTAGAGGGATTAATTTATCACTGATAAAATATCAATAAACCCAATAATCCCGTTTATCAGTAAGGTTCGGTAAACTATTTTATCACCCGAAATTTTAATCTTCAGCTGAATTCGCATGCAGTTCCCTAGTCGACCCTCATAAACGTGGCATTATGTTTAGTTTTGTTATGTTAAATGGTTTGGGAAACAAATATGTAATTTTTTTGGAGAAATTGAGACAATTTTTTGTTTAAATTTGGATCGAAAATCAATCCGATAAACCGATAAAGCTGGTGACCTCCGGTAATTTTTTCTTACCGGTAATGTTAACCCCTGAATTGTAGAGAGAGAAAATAGAGGATTGTTTTCTTCCTTTTAGTAGTCCTATTCGTGTACATTCATGGTAGCTTCAAGAGTCGATTTAAGGTCAACCGTTTAGCATGCCTAAACCAGTTGATGACGGTGCATCTAATGCCCCTGGCAACGGTTCTGAACCTCTTTTGGTTCTTGTTTTATTTTTTTTGTTCTTGCTTAATATGAGATTGAACTTCAATACATACGCATGTCTCGAAAATCCAACCAAAACTAATTATTCGGGACTAAAGGTATCCATCTTTTATCCCGGATCTTTCATCCAGGACTAAAGACAAACCTTTAGTCCCGATTGGCATTACCAACTAGAACTAAAGGGTTTTGCGCTAAAAAAATATTAGAAATTTTCTAAGGGGTTTTAGTCCGGGTTTGTAACACCAACCGAGATTAAAGGGTCATCTTTAATCTTGGTTGGTGTTACCAATAGGAATTAAAGAATCCTCACATGTTACAAAATTTAGGCCGGCGATTAAAGCCTCTTTAGTGATTTTTTCAAAAACAACTAACATTTTTGTTGACGATGGAAAGTGGTTTCTAACTCTTGAGTCTTTTAAGATCTTCCCTGTGCCCTTCCACCCATGACTCATCACCTCTGTTCTACTCGGTCTCTCTCACGGTGCAGCTCCCCACCTTTCGTATTTTGCCTCCCATGAGCGGCATAATGCTTAGCACTTGGCATGGACTGGCAGGTACAACCATGCGATGCAGCTAGGTACTAGTAGCGGTGGTGGCGTGGCCATGGTTGTCGCCGGCGGCCGGCGGTTGCTGCTGCAGGTGGTGTATCTCCGTGGCCTTTCCCCAGAGGAACGCGTAGAGGCCGACGACGATGAGGAGTGTACCCAGCAGGCTGCCGACGGAGACGAGGGTGCCCAGCAGCAGCGAGTCCAGCACCGTGGTGGCCACCAGCGCCAGCGAGTTGAACATGGACGGGTAGATGGGCCCCCGGCGCGCGATGGCCCAGGACATGAGGCAGAAGGTGGCGCCCGTGTTGAAGGCCCCCATGTAGACGACGGCCGCGAGCTGCAGGTTCCAGCCCAGCCGCCACGACGCCGCCGAGCCGCCGCCGCCGGCCTGGAAGAAGGTGACGGCGGCGCCGATGAGCAGCGCCTGCAGGGCGCCGGAGACGCAGGCGAGCACGGTGGAGAGGTACTTGCAGGGGAACTCCCTGCCCACCCGGGCCTGCACGATGAACCACAGCGCGTAGGCCACGCAGCTGCCGCAGAGGTAGACGGTGCCCAGGCCCATGTTGTGGTGGGCCGCGGGCACGGTGGCGGCGGGGTGGTGCCGGAGCAGGTGCGTGGGCCACGGCGGGTGCAGCAGGGGGCCCTTGTAGAGGCTGGCAACCATGGTGCCGCCCACGCAGATGGCCGTGCCCGCCAGCTTCATCCGCCCCGCCAGCTTCTCCTGCCGGAGCACCACCGCCATAGCGAAGGTCACCACCGGGATGAGGTTGAGGAAGTCGATGGAGTAGGCGGCGGTGGTGGCGCGCAGACCGTAGTAGTGAAGACCCATCGCCAGCACGATCCCCAGCAGCGCGCTGATCGACAGCCAGCCAAACACCCGCAGGTTCACCTTGCGCAACATCCCCCTGCATATGCAATATTGCTCTGTACGTGTTATGTATCTTACTTCACTTTTTTTTATTTTTTTATTTTTTTCTTTATTACAAAGCCAAGTTGTTAAAAGCAGGCAAGCAAGATTAGCATCTGGAACAGCATGCATCCTTGTCTGCCTGTAACAGCTATGAATTCAATTGTATTCTGTCTCCATCATATCGTCCGAATGAAGATATCTGTATATGTTAGGCAAGGCAAGCATTGCATTCTGCATGTCCTAGTGCTTAGCCGAGCAAGGAAGCAAATGCCACAACTGCCGCTGCACCACAGCACCATGGCAGCACGGCACATATATCGGTCTGTCCCATGCCTTGTTGCCTTCAGATCGATATGAGCAGGCACATGCTGAAAGCCTGAAACTAGCTAGCTTGTTTGCATTATATTGCATTGCTCTTGCTCACGTACACGTAACGTAACCAAATCAGTTATTCTCCTCCCTCCGAAAATAGCTAAAAGTCATGGTAGCGTCTGGCATATTTTAGGCATTTGCACGTGAACCTATATAGGATGTGTACGTGTTTCGGTTTCCATTTTGCTTCTCAAGACAAGGCATGCAGTGCGCCATGCATTTTCATAACAAAGCAGGCAGCAGACGCAAACGCAACCGTGCCGGCATAGCACAACGGTGATGCAACCCCTGGTCGGTTGGCCGATGCAGTGCATCATGCTGTTATGTATAGTATGCACACACATACTGTACTAGGAGTACAATACAAGGGTCCTCATAATCTCTTTTTTAGTGGCCGATAGTTTTCAAGTATTTATTTCTTGTTTTTACAACCAGTTTTAACATATATAAGACTACAAACTACTGTCCATGTTATTGCTCTCTTGCAGTGTATTATGTCTGAAAAACCTATTAACATGAACTAGAGCAAACTTACACACATATATAAGCATAGGATCCAAAAGAAAGATATCTTAATTCTGAGGAGCGTATGAAGAACTAATTGAAGTAAACTAGATCGATGCCTGCAAATTTAAAACTTCTCCAACCCCTAGAAATGTACAGAAATAGACCAAAGATTCAAGGGTAGTATATGTATACGCAAAATAAATTAGCCAGAAATTTTTAATTTCACAACAAAATGGTAAGATACTTAATTTGTCACCGGATTTGCTTTTTATAATAAATAAAGTAATGCTAGCTAAACATGTGCACTAGCTAATATATAATAATGGTACATGTCCTAAATGACAGGAGTTTTGCAGTGTCAAGGTACGTACTATGAGCATGTATGAATTGAAAGTTGCACACAGTTGGAGCTAGCGTACCTGTCGAAGTAGAAGGCGAAGGGAGCGACGATGATGGCGCCGATGATGTTGCGGTAGGCGAGGAGGACGAAGGGCTCCATGCCGACGTTGAGCACGAGCTTGGAGAGGAGGAGGGCGCCCATGGTGAAGGCCTGCACCAGCACCATGCTCGCCGGCAGCATCACCGCCTCCATGGACCATGACGAGGAAGCCATCGTCGGCGTTGGCGTCTTCTTCTCACCCTCCTCCACGGAGGGCATGCTGATCACCACCGCCTCCTCCTCCACCTCTGAAGAAGAAGAAGGTATGTATCCCTCCTCCACGACGGCCATGCTGATCACCACCTTCTCCTCCTCCACCTCTGAAGAAGAAGAAGGTATGTATCCCTGCAGCCCAAGCGGCAGATGAGCGATGCCCATATATATATATATATATAGCTAGCTCAACTGCCTATCGCGCATGGTGGATACATACGATGGACGCAATATAATGCAATGGCTACCAGTCCAATTCGATCAGTGACAGCTTGCCTAGCTAGTATACCTGAATAGCACTTGCGTAAGTGCAGGGCAATCTTATTAAGCCATCTCTGTATACCCTATACTAGGAGGAGGAGGAGGAGGAGGGAAAACTCTCCATCTGCTTTCCTCATCGATAGCAGATCCATCTATTATATATACGTATCATGAAACAGTTGAATTGTTGCCTGGCCTGCTTATTATCATTCAAGCAGCAGGAGGAGGAGGAGGGAAAACTCTCCATCTGCTTTCCTTATCGATAGCAGATCCGTCTATTATATATACGTATCATGGAACAGTTGAATTGTTGCCTGGTCAATCCGTGCTTATTATCATTCAAGCAGCAACAGGAGGAGGGAAAACTCTCCATCTGCTTTCCTCATCGATAGCAGATCCGTCTATTATATATACGTATCATGAAACAGTTGGATTGTTGCCTGGCCAATCTGTGCCTATTATCATTCAAGCAGCAGCAGGAGGAGGGAAAACTCTCTATCGGCTTTCCTTTCTTGTCCGTTGTATCTTTAATCAATTTATATAAGTCGTTGCATCATGTCATCTATGCAATGGGCAGGATGGAAGTGAGCTAGTGAGCACCGGCAGAGTTTGGTTTGGGTGGACAACATATACAGCAAGCAAAGCATGTCAAAAAGAGCTAGTATATAAGTCACCAGCTAGTCATTCAAAAAGCTATCCCTCCCAATAGCTGTTCCAGTGTGGTGCACGCAAGTTAATATATGATGAGAATACGCATGAAGGACCAAAGATTATATTATATCACGCACCTAGCTAGCTAGCTTGCATTGGTACTTTATTTACTACCTAGTGAGCTAGTTAGACAGTTCAAACACTACCAACGGAGAATGAACAACAACTAAGTGCATCCAGGCCTTTAATTTCAAACTTCAGTTAGGCTGCGCATCTTTTGTTAGCAAGGTCATATATGCACGCGGTCAAGAGCAAGAATTAAGTGGCGTATACATTGCTCAATCATCACATATATAGGTATTAACATGTGCAAATCATGCATATAATGATGTTGACAAATCTTTCCTATGAGTGAACACACTCCACGCAACATTATTTTATTTCAACTGCTAGTATGAATATTATTAACAGCATTTGCCTATTATTATCAGCCTTCTCACTGGATCCTGCATCCCAAGATCATTTTGTTATATATACTTGCATGCAATGCAAATGGGAAAAGAACGATTATATATGCACTTATGAATTGGATGCTTTTAGTATTTGATCCCCATGAATCTATTACCTTGGATGTTGATGCTGCTGGCATTGTCCGCCTTAGATCGATGATCAACCACAACCAGTATAATCCAATATCTCACCATTCATCCCCGCCTTGCCGGGTTCCTAGCTATCTCTATTGATTTACCTATATATGAATTAAATCCAGAAGCAATAAGTCCAGAAGCAGCTGGGAATGAATTAAATCATCAAAAAATTTGACCAAACAATCTGAGGGAATTTACCTTACTGATGTTTAATTATCCCTCTGTGTTGGATCGGAGGCTGGTGTGGACTTGGAATTAACAATATGAAAATGGTTTGATGTAATTAATCATATCCATTTGCCACATGCATGTTTTAGGTAGCTGGGGAATCAACAAGGGGAAGAAGGAAAACCTTTTACTTTTAGTAGTAAACCTGATGACAAGCATAACACTATAACTAAGACAACGGAAGGGATTGATGAAAGGCGACCAAGACGAAGAAGAAATGTGTGTGTGGTTGAGCATGCGCATGGAGGCTAGTTGTTGGTTTGTTGGAGATGAAGAAACATGGTCGTCAGATATGGAGCACATGGAAAATAATCCTATATGACTAGGTCTTGTGCATCTGGGGTTTGCATTTCGGTTGTCGGAGTTCAGATTATATAGGATCTGAGTGAAACGTATGAATTTCAGCCTCTAACTTTTTTTTTTTCAGTTATAAACTGGAGGAGACACGGAAAAGGTGGAGCTTAGCAAACATTTGACATGCATGTGAGACTGCCAGGAGCTATGTATTTTTTTAGGTGAGAGGTGCTATGTGTTTTAACTGTATGGAAAAATTTTCTTATTTTTTTTGTATTTGTTTTTTTAAAAAATTCGGTGGCTGAGATTCATTTGAAATCTTACCTCTAGGAGGTAACTTGGCTGATCCAACAATCGTCGGAGTAGTAGGGGAGCTTGTCCTCCGGCGGCAGCGCGAAGAACTCCGCCGCCGCGTCCCTGAATGCCCGGACCATCTCCTCAGCCACTCCATGGTTGACCACCACATTTTGTGCTGGCAGGAAGTGTTTGACGCGATGGTTCACGATCTCAGCCCTCCAAATCACATGAGTGTTTGACGCCAACAAGAGGCAGGTGGGTGCAGGCCTGCTCTCGATGCGCGCCACGTGGATCCGGTTTGATGCTTGGCCTTTAACAGACCTAAACATGACGAGCAAGGAATGCTTTTTCAGAACCTGAAGTTGTTTCGTTTTCGTTGGATCAGAGTTCAGGCTAAGGCTAGTCACAGTTGATCTACGGAGTGACCCAAAACTGATGAACTCACCTTGATGCAGCTATAACCATTCTGCAAAACGTTGATCTTTCTCCATCTAAAATGATGGTTTGACCTCCTAGATTTACAACACCGAACGGCCATTCGGCAACATAGGGCTGAACAAATGTGTATCTTCATAATCTTCAGAGAACATAAGGAAGTTACAGATGAAGCACTACAGCATTTGTTCAGAAACATACATACAGGTATGTATCTGTCACTCAACGTGTACATGCCAAAGGATTCGACTTGCCCTGCAGAAGCGAAGCCACAGAAGAAACACCACGGATCAGATCCCCCTTCCTCCCTCTCTCCAGGGTCCCCGCCGCCACCGCCGCCGCCGGAGAAGAGCGGAAGCCATGGTGCCACTGCCGCCGACGCTACACCGACAGCTCCCTCGGGCTGTCCGGCACAGGCAGCTCAAGGTTGAGGCCGCCGACGCATTGGCGACGGCGACATGGCGGCTGAGCAGAGCAGCACTGCCATGGCGGCTGCCACTACCATGTCAGGATATGATCCAGATCGAAGCGAACTCGATTTATAGATGATGAGATTTGGGGGTGGGGGCGAGATAGGAAGATAGACACGAGTCGAGGAGGGAACGATATGCTGCTTCGACGGCATCTTCCATGGATATGCTCGTGGAAATGCTTCACAGTTCACCCCACCTTGGTCCTGAATCCCCCCTCCTGATGCTGCCTTTTCTCGTCCTTTCTCTCTTGCCGGCATCCGGCGTGTGTTTGTTCGATTCTTGGTGCTTTGCTTTTGTTCCTTTCTCCTCTTGGGCCCTCCTCTCTCCCTCTTGGACTCTACAGTGGAGCGCAGTGCCCATTGGTTAGTGCTCTTCGTTTGGGGAAAAGATATTGCTTGCCCTCTTCTTTGTTGCTTTTTTTGTCCTTAAATTTATTTTCTCTCTGTCCTTATATTTCTTTCTTTTGTGTCGATTTGGCTTTTGAGAAAAGCTATATCTTATTGGGGTATTTAATAAAGGAGCTAAAACCTGAAGATGAGCCTTTTCCCTTTGCCTTTCGCTTCGGATTATCCCTTGGTTTGTTCCGGGAAATTCTGCTCCTGTAGTCGAGGGGTGTCGCTGATTGCAAGTTGCAAGTTTTTTTTTTGCACACACGTACTGTTTTGCTATATTGCACTTGGGTGCATTCTGCGCACCCAGGCCAACCGGTGCGCCTAGTCCGTGCAACCGGCCGAATCAGCCCAATATCCAGGCGCGCCTCCTGCACGTGAACCATCACTTCAAAAAATATCATGCGTGCGCCCTAGTTAATTTGTATCATCCACCTACCATGCAACCAGAGTAGCTATTGGGTTACAACCATGTAATAACTGGTTATATATACAACTGTGTAGTAACCGGTTCTGTACGGAATGCACCCAAGCTGGTAAGCGAGTTGGAGCGAACCAACCAGCATGCATGCACCTGAGGTAACCAATAGCTAATTTGCTACTTCTCACCACTCATAGTTAGCCACTTGCAACAAATACAACTAGCAACCAGCATGCATCCATGAATGGAATCTTTTGTGAATTCGATTCTTTGAAATAAATTTACTCATAAACCGTAACCCTGATTAACAAACCGTTTGCCGCATATTACTCAAAAAAATATGCTTAACAAAACTGGATCCAATATGGATATAGTTTATTATTTTTACAACGAGTTGCATCTTTGTGTCTTACCGATTGCAACTCCGTATACTACCGAGTTGCAACTAGTTATAAGTCTGTGTATTGTTTGCAACTAGTCACAATAATCATATCAAGTTGCAATCATACCTTATTGCAACCAGAGTACCAACCGTATTGCAACTGAGCAGTAACTAGCTACAATCAGTAGTCACTGGTTGCAAGTGGGTATTCAGTAGGAAACACATCTGGTTGCAATTAACCGGGTTGCAACTGAGTAGAAACTAATTGCAAGGAAAGGGGTTACATTAGGTTAGGTTATAGCTACTTGCAACCAATGCTAAATAGGGTACAACCAAGTTGCAATTGTGTTGCAAATGTGCTTGCAACTCATAATACAACTTAGTTGCAATTACATACTTAAAATTTTTTTAACAAATATAGCCTTCATGGATCTCATTTTGTTAAGCACATTTTTTCGAACAACCTACTTCAAACGGATCAAAAAACGGATGTGCGGGTTAGGAGATATCACATTTTTTCGAATCAAATCAAGAAAAGATTCCATCCATACATGCTTCCTGGTGGGTGTGTTGACCTGTGAGATGATATCACATGCTCGGTTGTGTCCATTTAATTTTGCATGTATGAGGGCAGGTTCGGCAGGAAAATGCAGGGTCTGTGCTCTGCGCAGGTATGGCTCATGATCGCCACGCTCCGCAAGTCTCACGGTCCGCGCTTGCGGTCGGGTGCATTTGTGGCACAGAATGCACCATGTACATTTTAGTCTCGTCGTGTGTGTGTATATATATAGGAGGAGTTTGCTGCTCGAAAAGTAGTGAGATGTTTGGATTTCTTTTGCTTTCATCTTTTCTGATGGCATCTGCAGTTCTGAACCTTGCTCTGCCACTCTGCATGCTGGGATGTATAAAGCATCATCTGAGAATGTTCCACGGCACTCTGTTCATTCAAAAAAAATTCCATGGCAATCTCTCTACCCAACAAGTAATTAAATTTAATCAATCCGTACACCGTTACAGTCTACAGTTTAATGACAAAAGGGTAGCACTGAACATGTGACGAACTACAGCTACTGCTAGACAAGTACATGGTAGCATCAGTTTGAGTGCCCCATGATTGGACCGGATCACACGGCCTCCGAGGTCGCCGGCGGGAGCAGTGGCTGCTTCAAGCAGGAAGCAGCAGCCGCCTCGTCACAAATGGTGCCGGCAGCAGCGGCGGCGTCTTCTTTAGCAGCGAGCGCCCGCTCCTCGCTCTTGCCCCAGAGCACCAGGTACAGCCCGGCGATGATGAGAACTGCCCCGATGATCCTGCACAACGCCCAGCAAATGAAGATCAGCGAGCACGACGACGAAATATAACTGAAGAAGAGGTACTATACTATACGTACCCTCCGAGGTAGAAGCGCTCGCCGAGGATGAGCGACGCCATGACGGCGACGAGGAGCGTCTGCACGGGCTGGTACACGGCCACGAACACGGGGCCGCTGCGGTCGATGCACCACGTCTGCACGGCGAACGCCACGCCCGACGCCACCAGGCCCGCGTAGAGGACGGTGAGGAGCTCGGCGCCGGAGCCGAGCGCCCAGGCGGCGGCGTCGCGCTCGGCGACGGCGGCAACGGCGAGGAACTGGAGCAGGCCGAAGAGGCAGGTGTAGGAGGTGACGGAGAGGCGCGCCGGGTAGCGCTTCAGCACGGGCGCCTGCAGCACCAGCCACCCGGACCACGACACGCAGTGGCCCATCAGGTACAAGCACCCCAGCATCCAGCTCTTGCCGCCGCCGCCGCTCGCCGGCGCAGCAGGCTGGTGGTGGTGCGCGACGTCGAGCGCGGCAGCTGGGCCGAAGACGGCGGGGCCCTTGAAGAGCGTGATGACGGAGGCGCCCGCGACGCAGAGCGCGGTGCCGGCCACCTTGGCGAGGCCGTCCAGGCGGCGGAGGCTGACGCGCTCAATCCCCAGCGCGGCGGCCATGGCGAAGGTGATGGCGGGCACGGAGTTCTGGATGGCCGAGGCGAAGGTCGGCGACGTGTTGTCGAGGCCCAGCAGGTAGAAGCCCTGGTTCGCGGTGATCCCGCAGAGCGCGAGCAGGAAGAACTGGAGCAGGAGGCCGGGCGTCATGGCGGGCCTGTCCTTCTTCTCGAGGTAGTAGGCGAAGGGGGCGAGGAGGCAGAGCGCGATGAGGTTGCGGTAGACGGGGAAGACGAGCTTGCTGACGCCCATGTTGAGCGCCAGCCTCGACACCACGTGGAACCCCGCGTACCCGAACTGCAGCGACAGCATCGCCACGTGCAGCCGCGCACGCTCCGGCGCAACTCCGGCGGCGGCTCCGGCGCCATGGCCACGCAGCGTGTCGTCCCGGGCCATTGATGGATCAGAGCACGGTGCGCTTGCAGTGGCTGGCTCTGTCTGAAAGATGGATGGTGCAGTGGCAGTGCAGGTGCAGGCCCGTATATATAGTGGTGAAGGTGATCGGTGAAGGCGAAGGGAAGGAAGCTGCAGCGGGGAAGGAGATATGGTGGGTGCAGAGGAATCGACAGGCGGTGAGCTGTGGGGGCCGTGCAGCGCCTGCGCGTGCGAGCTCCGATCATCCGTGTAGCCTGCACCCTGCAGGGATGTCATGTCATGTCCCTGTGTTCTTGGACATGACCTGCTGTACATTTCGGTCGCATGCATGCGACATATCTGGGCTCGGCTAGCTGATTTCTACTTTCTAATTTCTTGTGGCCATGGCCAGAGATCGGTTTGGTCTGGCTGGTTGGTTGTTCAGTCAGCAGTGGGGACACCCGACCTGACTGCTCCTGCTGTTGCTGGTGAAAGCTCTGTCATCAGTAAAGAGCTTCAGGCCATTCAGGGCTGCACTTATCTTGCATAAAAACACATTCTTGTCATCAGTAAAGAGAGAGACGGGGAAAAACACTGGTTCAATCCTAGCAACAAACCGGAATCCCCCAGCATGTAGGACAGTGCAGCCACGAGTCTTGTCCCTGATACTGTCCATTGCCCGTGTGCAAAGCTGCAGGCCTCCATGGAGACAGGCCAGCACTCCACTGAAAATACTGGGGTCGTTTCCTGCACCCTACCAGCTGGATCATGAGCCTGACAGCCATCAACTCTCGCTCTTGCTGCTGCAATTTAGGGCCTCTCGTGGCCTTGTTTAGTTCCAAATTGGGAGGCAAAGTTTGCATTTTGCCATAAATGTGCAACTGCATTTCGTTTGTATTTGTGAATTATTGTCCAAACATTAACTAATTAGGCTCAAAAGATTCATCTCGCAAAGTACAATAAAATTGTGCAATTAGTTTTTGATTTCGTCTACATTTAGTACTCCATGTATGTACCGCAAGTTTGATGTGATGGGAATCTTCTTTTTGCATAGTGCCAAAGTTGGGAAAAGGGGAAACTAAACAATACCTTAAACAACACCTTCTTTGGTATTACAGCACATCTTGTACGGTTAGTTACCCTGTCATACATAGCAGCCGAGCGCATTCAGGTCTCTGCAGCTACTACATCCTAATCACACCGTGACCGTGTGTCTGAAGCAATGCACTACTCCTAGCATCTTGCTGTAACTGGATTCATGTTATGTTACCTAGTCGCTTTCAGTCTTGTTAACTCTTTCACTGTAAAAATCTGTGCAAGTGTGAAGTCAACAAACTCTTGCTTGCCACACTTCTGAGTTAGCATGCCTGATGATTTGTTTAAAAACCATAAGGATGCAGGTGCAGAGCTGATCCAGCTCTTGCTGTTTTGTCCCTCTTGGGTGCTGACATTCTTGCATCTCAAACTACCTAGCTGGAGATGCAGAGGGAATTCCAAATCCTTTTTTAATTTGGTGGTCCTACACTCTCAGAAAAGTTGTTTAGCCCTGTCTTCAACTTCAACAACTCAAAGTCTCTCTCTTCAACATACTACTACTGCTGCTGCTACTACATCGCACGCCTAGCACAATGGTGATCATGTAGCGACACCTCAAAAGCTCTTCTTCATGTGAGCCAGCAGCCTAATCCTGAGTTGCCTCTGTGGTTAGTTGGTGAATGAGATCTGAGGTGATCCCAAAAAAGTTTCAACTTTGCAGCAAGGCATCTCTTTTAAAAATTTCTGAATGTGCGAATGCGATAGGGACACAGTGTTGGCAAACTCAACAGCAGGGCAAATCTAAGGACCACCTCTTTTTCATATAAGTTATGCAGCTGAAAACTAACCAGCAATGCCGTGACAGTGTTCGGGGGAAAAATATGAACATTGCATGTGAGTTCCAGCCAGTCAGCGTGCAGATCAGACAGCAAATCTCCAAGAGGATTAGGACAGCAAATAGCCAACGAACTCTTTCAGAAACCATTTCCTTTTTTTTTTACTATTTTTCTTTCCGGATCAAAGCGTGTATACATGAAATGCTTTACAAGATCAACAGACAAGGCTTTGAACATTTGTCCCCTTCGTGTATTTGATTTTTTTCCATCAACAGAGTACATGACTGGGACTGTAGTTACATTGCACGCCAAAGTTATTATCAGGGGTAAATTCAGTAGACACCGTGGTGGATAAAATAAATGAAACAAGAAGTGTCAGCGACACACTCCTTGGGATGACACCTCATACTACCTAGCAAGTAATTCTGTTAAGGTCAATCACATCACAGCCTTAAAAACCATTGATTCGGGAACCGATTCCTTCAGTTTTCCTTCGGTAAATCTCCTCAGCATTTCCAGGGAAGCTTTAGGCTGGTCCATTGGAACCATGTGGCCAGCATCGTGAACCTGCATTTGCATGGACAAACGTATACCTCTTGAGTTTGTTTAGCCTGGAGATGCCCTACCTACATTTGCTTTTCTTTGTCCTTAGATGAGAAAGGATTCTAAAGCATAAGGCTAGATTTCATGTTATATAGTATGCAGTTATGACTAGATTTTACAAGGTTATCTTGGCACATTTTGTAAAGTACACCTACATTCCTAGCAGAACCAGTCTTAATTTTGCCAACATGAAGTATCTCCTTTTGGGGAAGGTACCAAGTACTAAGCAACAAGGCAAAGTGAAAAGAGTGTGATTAGATCACAACCTTGAGGAAGCTGAGTGGTCCGTGGCTCTTCAAAACTCCAGCTTCAGCACCATCTACTACAAATGATGACTCACTAGAGGATACAAAGTCTTTCTGACCAGACCATTCCATCGAGTGAACCCACCTCGAGTTCCCTGCTCAAACAGAAAAATTCAGAGATTTTTTTGAACGTAAAAAAATTAGAGAGATACCTTAATTGCAAAACCATTAAACAATCTGATGATGCACATGTAAGACGAATAACAATAGATGATACTTTTAAAGTAGGATACTTGTTAGATCAATATTGATAAAGCTCCTCCACAACTAAAAGTTTGCAACTTGCAGTTGAGTTGACACGCATCATTTTGAACCTTTTCCAAAGGGAAATTGTGTTGATCTGATGTAACCATGTCTTTTCGGTCTCACAAGACAGAACAAGACGAAAAATGCTACATTGTTGTTCCCTATTACTTCAGAAAGGACTATTTAGCATCAAAAAATGTTTCGCATTTCTTTTCTTTTATGAATTGACAAGCTAACCAATTTGATATCGTTAGTTTCCATTATTTGCAAACATGATCATTCTAGATGGCCCACATTTATCTGCAGTACTAATAATTTCTTTCTCTTATGAACATAAAAATATTGTGATTCATCCATAAGCAGGCAGACAGAAAATAGCTTGTCAGCTGGAGTGAGTGTGTTTATTATGTCTTCAAAAGTGGGGAGGGGCACACAGTGGCAAAGTCCAGTTACGCAGAAGAAACATTAATGTGCTAACAAATACAGATGGGTTAAAAGATTAATTATCCGATCTAATGGATGCCTGTGCTACAGTTATTTTGAATCTACTGCTCATAGCCTAGTGATATACTGATATGAGCCATTCCGTTCCAAATTAATTAATATGGCTGACAAAAACGTGCAGCTACTTCCATAGAGAAGGCATTTCCATAATTATGATGCAACAATAGATAGAAGACTGGAAAATAAATGAATAGGTAATAAAATTATGGAGTATGCTGTATCCTTACCGAGCCAATTGCATATAAGGTCATACTCCCCAGCATATATAAGGACATTGATCCCATCCTCTAGTAGAGCTGGGATGCCAACTTCCAAATTCCTCATCCAGTCTGTGAGCATAGCTTCATAAACTGTACTACTGCAAGAGACGAATTCAATGTCACCAACTCCAAGGGCCTCTTTGACCGCTTTGTCACCAAAGAACTTCTCCAAGTTTGAGAAGTCATAGCAAAGTTTCCCTTCACATTCCTTCCTAACGTCATAGTACTGCAAAAGGCCACTAGCGTTAAGGTTTCTCCACCTTAGTGAACTGCAATGGCAGGTTAATATAGAAGGGTATTGCTTGCTTACATTCTTTGTCCCAACAAGCTTCATGATGGAGTTGAAAATATTATTGCAGACCATGTAAGCTGCCATGCATGATGCTTTCCCATCGGTACCTGAATCATTAGCTTAGTATGGATACTTTTAATATGGTATTAAACCTCAGGAGTGTCATTCTACTGAACATTTTAAGTACTACACTAATCCTCTTCGGCTAGGTTCAGCAAGGCACCATATGTTGAAATTCAAGATTTTCAGGTAACCAGAGAAGTGCCAATTTCTTGATTAATGATGATTACTAAAAAGTAAAGTATAGTGAGTGTTCTCAATGGCATCTGTATAGTACTCACCACACATCTTAATTGCAAGTTCACATGGTGGGATGAACCTGTTGATCCTTTCATAGTCCGATTTTCCGATAAGGTTCATTTCCAATGCATAATCTGTGTAGGCTTTGTATTGGATTTGTGGATCTGTGAGACCATTACCGATAGCGAAACCCTAGAAGAAAATTAGTCAAGAATTGCACAGCTTAGCAAAAAGGGAACTGAGAATGAATTGCAAAGTTGATGTAGAGAGGAGAATGATCATACCTTCAAGTTTATATGAATGCCCTCGTTTGCTTTGTTTCCTTGGTGAACTCTGCTTGCAAATGCTGGAATGTAGTGCCCAGCATAAGATTCTCCAGTTATATAAAAGTCATTCTTTGCGAATTCCGGGTGCTTCTTAAAGAATACCTGAAATATCAGTTCAGAACAATTAGCTAGCACTCATGGCTGTTCTGCTTTACTCAATTCAACTCAACACAATCAAGCCATATACCGGTAGCTAAGCACACTTGCAAGCATACTATCCATTTGGTATGAATTGAGGTCCAACTTTTATACCACAATAGAACAAGTGATCTTTTTTACTGCCTCGAATGAAACTATCCAGCAAAATTTGCCATAATCCATAATACTTAATGCAAAAAAGCCCCTGATTCCAAGTTGAACAATTTATATGGTAGAGGGGATTGCAATCTCGCTTGCATGAGCAGTCTGGACCTCTAGCAATATATAAGATGAAATATCTAAATTACTAGGGCAAACATGCATTCATACAATATATAGCAACAGTATTGATATCCAAAAACTCCAAGTCTTGCTAGTACTTAAGGGCACCAATCCGCACAATGGACATGTTGAAGTGAATAGAAGATTAGGCATATATCCACTGTTGGTGCCTTAGTAGTTATACCGCCATGTATGATTTTTTTTAAACCTGCTCTTAATAAACATGTTTTTAAAAACTAGACCAATAAACTTCCAAATCTGACACGTTTAGCCAGGCATGGGCTGTGGTGTGGCCAAATCCTTGCTACAGCAGCCCATTTAGGCACCATGTGAAGGCCCATGGCCTGGCCAAAGAGGTCAAGTTTGGAAATCTAGTGGGTTAAGGTTTATTATTAGTAAAAAAAGGTCCAAAAAAAAATCTTGAGTGTGTTCATTATTTTCTGAAACGATTAAGAGCAGTGTTTCTGTCCTCAAGTACTCTTCAAAAATGAACTGACCAAACTCATATGGTGTAATCACACATTCCATGGATTTGATGCAATAAAAGAAAGAGAACAGCAGCTATGAATAATTGATACAGAAGTAGCACCTGGAGAAAGTCATATAGGTCATTGCTAACACCAGTCTCATCATGACGAGTATCACGATCATCAGAGCTGTAGCTAAAGCCAGTTCCAGTGGGTTGATCAACAAATATGATATTGGAGATCTGCAGAAATCAAGTCATATCAGAAACCGGGGAAGAGGATGAAATAGCTAGGTCTTAACATCTTCATCAAATTTGGTTCCATCAAAAAATTGCAACATTCAGTTTCAGACTTTTTTTTTCTCTCTCGAACACCTCAGTTTCAGACTTTGGGTGTTACGTGATCAGACTGATTTCCCCTGACCTAACAGGGATCATAACATGGGTATGATATCATTATTTACCGTGTCCCAACCGAACTTGTTCCAAGCAAGCGACATGTTATTTGCAATGGTGAAGGGCCCGTTCTCGTAGAAGACGGCCAACTCACTGCTGCAACCAGGCCCTCCCGTGAGCCAGATCACCACTGGGTCCTCCTTCTTTCCCCTCGATTCGAAGAAGAAGTAGAACATCCTGCAGCACCAACCACAAGAAATTAAACGCTCAATTGTTTGAATTGCGAAGTTTTCTCATAGATATAACTCATATAAGGTTTATTCTTTACATCAACTACACGCACAGCTAGGACATGGAAAGGGGCAAGGTCGTATCAATGCGGAATTCCCAACCAAAGATCCAAGCATCAGTAGCCAAGAGCGCATTGGACTGCCGTTACTAATTAAGTTGGAGATTTAAATTTCATCCAGGGAAAAAAAAGCAAATTCCCACCAAAAGATCGAAGCTTTAGAACCTAAGAGCGGGGGATTCTACTAATCTCTCGGAGCAAAGAGGCAATGAGGCCTCGCTCACCTGGCGTCGTGCGTGTGTGGCAGGCGGAAGTAACCGGCGTGGTGGCCGAGGTCCTGGATCCCGTCGGGCACGCCGGGAAGCCTCACCCGCCGCTCCAGGAGCTCCCCAGGCGCCACGCTGGGTGCATCACCGGAACCGGCCGGGCCTGCCTCCTTGGGAAGGAGGTTGAGCGCGCGGATGAGCCGCTCGGCCTGCGCCGCCGGGAAGCTGGCGTCGCGGGGCAGATGGAGGGTGTCTTCTCCGGCGGCCGCCACCGCGACGGCGGCGGCGAAGCAGAGGAACACCAGGAGGCGGGAGGTCGCCATTGGAGGAGGAGTTTGCAGTTGGTGGGGGAATTGGAGGTTTCTCCTCGAATTTATAGCAGCGTGCGTTGAATCGAGTTTGAAACGTGCTCTTCTCTTCTCGTCAGGTTCGGTGGTTCCAGAATTCAGACTGGCTTTCAGTACTAAACTAGCTTTGCTTGCAAGCAGAGACCAAAGAGATTCCTCAAGGCCTTTTGTCCCCTACTACCACTAGTTTTTTTATTTTATTCAAATATTCATACGTCCTGCGAAACTTTGGTGTACGCCTACAAGTCTACTACGATTGATCTCCCGTATCGTGGCGTCGAAGAGCAAAAATGAAGAAGGAAAAAGAAGACACAAAATTGACATTAAAAGAGCTCATATTGATACATAGTGCCTTACTGTGTTAACGTCTGATCCAGGTGCTGCGATCGACAGAGATAAATCTTGTAATGGTGATCATCGAGTTGTTCATGTAACTCCTGTCAGTTTCGCGGACACCAGGCAGGATCAGTGCACTCGTCATCAGGTTACACGTTACAGAGAGAGCTTTGATGCAGCAGCAGCATGGTTTACATGCATTCTTCTTCTCGTCAGTCTGTTCTGCTGTGCAGCTTAGCTTGACTGAATCTGCTGGATGCTGTCATTGTCAGTTTTGGGGTTGGCTTGGAAGGCTGGCATGGAAGGTGATGGTGATGCCTCACTCTCTTCTTCCTTCTCTGCATATGCATGATACGATGCATCGATCTGCCACTAGCTAAGCTAGTACAACAAGTTGATCTTACTTACGCTCGGATAGGAATAGGATTAGCAACCGGATGGTCGATAGCGTGTGACTGACACTGACTGAACCGTGTGACGCAAAGCAAGCGCGTCGTAATCGATCGATCATGCAAAGGCATCAGCATGTTGCTTGCACGCAGCAGCAGCAGCAGCTAGCACTAGCAATCCATCACCGATGGCGATGATCAATCGATTGATCTAGGAACAGAAATTAAAGCTGATGCCGGAGGTTGCTTTGCTTGCCGCTCCATCGATCTGGGAAGCGAGGACGATGGGTGATTGGTTTGGCAGGATGCCGGTTTGCTTCGCTTACGCTGCTGACATCCATCCTGATCTGCTGCTACCAGCAGCAGCTTAACACCGTGGCCTATTGATTCACGCAACACCACAAATATAGATAGAGGCCCAGCCACCCTAATGGGCCGGACCCGTCAAGCTAAAGTTTAGCCCGCAACATGACGACGTCAGCAACAAGCTTATCCATGGCTCTATGCCAAGACCAACATTTTTTTTTCATCTTTCTTATTTTAACACTTCAAAATCC
This sequence comes from Setaria italica, assembly GCF_000263155.2. NCBI lineage: Eukaryota > Viridiplantae > Streptophyta > Magnoliopsida > Poales > Poaceae > Setaria > Setaria italica. The sequence goes on along the minus strand of NC_028450.1, from coordinate 10,148,775 downwards.
CTTCTTGGAGGCATTTCACTGTGGCTGCGACAACCAGCTAGAGGCGGCTCCTCGCGACCTATGGGCTATGGCGGGTGGATTCGGAGATTCATGGGCGAAAGTTTTGATTAGCTTTGTGCTGACAGCGATAATGGTGGCGCTATTGGTGCCACATCCCTTCTTGGAGCTATTGTTGTTTGGCCCTCAACTCCTCAAGTTTCTCTGGTTGAAAAACTTTGCGTCGGTGGTGTCTCTTGACGTCATTCCCTCCTTAGAGGCCTCGCATAGGAGACCTCGTCCCCTGTGGCTGTTGTTGTGGCTTGCGAAGTTGGCGTTGGAGGTTTGAGGTGGCTGTTGTTTCTGCGGTGGTTGCCATGCTGGAGCTGCCCCCCGCCGTGACGGTGGTTGGTGGCGACCTAGGGGCCGGCGGATGCTAAGCTAGGGGCAGTCTGTGACCGGCACGAAGGAACATGTTCATGCATGTGTGTGATCAGGTTGCTTTGTTAGCTTTTAGCTGGTTGAAAGTGTCTCCCTATGATCGTTATTGGGTGGAGTTGTGAATATTTGTAATTGTTATTTTTCTGCATTTTATCTTCTCTATCGATACAATGCAGTTAACCTGCCAGCTTCGGTTAAAAAAACCACTAAAAAAATGGGTGCAAGTTAAGCCATTGAAGTCTTCTGACCATATTCTTTCAGAATAAGAAATTGATTCTTATTTCGATAGAAATATAGGATCTAGAACATTTGTGATTTTTTAGGGCCCGGTTGGATCCGACCAGGGAAAAATATGTTGGTGGGTTGAAGTATAAACCTTCCCAAGTAATGCTGGATTACAAATATCCAATAAATTATTACGATTAGTAACATATAAAAGTAAATTGAACCTTCAATTTTGGGTGCGAGGTTGTGAGCATGGGTAGACTGTTACCTCTAATTCTGCATCGGTGTCCCTATCATGCATTTCATATGCTTAAGGGATTCAGAAATTGTTCCGGTAGCCCTCATCAATGATTCCATAGTCCCATAACTTAACATGCCCATCTTATATTTCTGTTTCTTTCCAATTGTTCCGAAACACACAATAAGTGTTGAGTAATACACACCTTCCCGCAAAGGAGATTTACGTTTGATGTATGGTAGAAGTGTCGAAATAAAACATAACAACGAGACAAGTATACACACCTTCCTTATAGTGTTTAATTTTTGTCCTTGGGACTTTACGGTTGTGAACGTAAAACCAAAACAGTTATATAAGAAAATAGACATAACCAATAAAAATGATTGTTTCTTTCTAACTTGCATCTTTCTTAAACAGTTTAAATCTCTCACTAATAGCAATATAATATAAATGTCACTTTTAGAAGAGAACTTACATTCTTGCATTGTTAATCCCAACTTTGAAGAGCTCCAGAATCCACTGCTCAACCACCAAGGCTGGAGCCATTACTGTAGCTTTCTTAATTAGATTGGTATGAAATAACACTAGCAGAAAAGCACACACATAAAAAAGTAAAAAAATTATAAATGTTACATAGTTTTAAAAGCCCATATAATACATGATGTGTCATTATTGTCCAACATAAAAAACAAATACAGCTAAGAATTGTATCTGTCGAGTCTTGCCCAACCCCATGTCATCTGCAAGGATGCTTCCAAAGTCAATGAAGACATTGCTTTTAATAAAAGAAATATCATTGTAACTTGTGCTATTTTCCTTTCAAGGATAGAAAGTGGTAGCTTAGACATGTTATTGTTTTTTGAAACAAGATTCATTGCTATTACAGGGTAAGCATAAGTATTCTTTATGTTTGTTAGAGTAGCACTATAAGAAAAACATTCATCATGGACAAACGATACATTTATATCACTAGGATGCACATCTTTGACCTAACATTGTTGTCTTCCCTTCCATACAAGAATATCTTCAATCTTTTGAGTGCCGAATACAAGATGGTTGGACCCATGATTTGGACCTCCATGCCAATTCAAATGATTCTTGAGAAAACCTGGACAACAACACCAAATTTTCTATTCTCTTGTGATGATATTGTCTTAAGGGGAGGTTTTCTACTGAGTACTCTTGTGCCTTTGCTCGAGAAGGAAGGTGGGTTATCGAGTTTGAAACGGACTTCTAGCATGCTCTTCTCGTTAGGTTTGGTTTGGTGGTTTCTTTAGACTGGCTTGCGGCTTCAGTGCAACAAGTTTTGCTTGCAAGCAGAGACCAGAGAGATTCATTTGGTGGTTGTTTGGATCTACAGAATATAAATTGGTTCCCACAAAACATGTTTTATTCGGAATTGTAGGAAAACCAGTTTTAGGTAGTTGTTCGGTAAAGTAGGCTTACAAAATACTTTGTTTGAATCGTATAGATTGAAAAATATGTTTGCTGCACAATGTTTGTCAGAGTTAACTGAGCCATGTATTCTACAAGTGTAATCCACCTCCTCTTCTAGATCAATTATCTTCTTCCTGCCTCTCCTTTCCTCCCAGCGAAGTAATCATGGATATCACATCCAAGCATCACCGGCAGCTTCCTTCGCGATGCATGGCTGACCGATTCCCCTTGAAAACATGGCAATCACAAGGTTGTTGGCACATGATACAACAAACTCATTTTTTGAGAAAAACGAGGAATATTCGTTTTTGAGAAAACCGGGAATTCTAGGTTTGTAGAAAACAGACAATGCTTATCCTCATGGTAGTTATGGGAAACAAACAAAGCTTTATTAAAACCAGGCCAAAACTAGATTTACGAAAACTAGTTTTCACAAAACTAGAGATCCAAACAACCCCTTGGACCTTTTCTTTCCCCGTTTCCCCTACTAGTTTTTTTTCTCATCCAATTTTTTATTTATGTTACTGTAAAACTTTGGTGTGCACCTACTAGTCTACTACGATTGATCTTATTTATTACTGGCATTTTTCTCCCATATCGTGGCTTCAAAGAACAAAAGGAAAAAGGAAAAAAAGACGAACACAAAATTAATTAAAAGAGTTACTTCCTCTGTCCCAATTTATAGGTTGTTTTAGCATTTTTTAGGTTTATAGTTATAGCTATGCACCTAGGTATAATTTTAGAAAAGCTAAAATGACCTATAATTTGGAACGGAGGGAGTAATATCTATACACAGTGCCTTAATACTTAAGGGGGAACCATGACATCTGATCCAAGTGTTGTTACCATGTTATACGATGGACAGAGAACTCTTCATGGTAATTGTCTAGGTATTCATGTCGGTGTGACTAGTGTCAATTTCGTGGACACCAGGCATGAACAATGCACTCGTCGAGTCACCGTCAGTTTCGATGCAGCAGCAACACTGCAACAACAGTATGGTTGATGCTTCTATACACAGTCCCTTAACCGATCCAGATCATCAATCCCTGCTGAGACCTGGATGACACACGCGTTGCTTGCACGCAGCAGCTAGCAGCTGATCAACCGATTGATGATGATCTAGGAATAGAAATTAAAGCTGATGCTGCAGGTTGCTTTGCTTGGCGCTACATGGATCTAGTTGATTGATTGGTTTGGCACTGGCAGGCCGGTTTGCTTCACCTTACGTTGCTAGCAAGAACTAGTGGCTGCCCTGAACAGACACGGCATCCAGATCTTCCATCAGCAACGTTACCTGATCCGGTACTTGACGGAATACCCAACAAGGAATCTAATAACTTGACACCAAAATTCTTCACTTTACACTGCAACTGTGATCAATTCTAGAAGTGATCCTTCGAACTTCCTTCCTTATCAGCAAGTACCAGAAAATACAATCTACTAACAAACTCTACATCTGATCCACCAACAAAAAACAGTCTTCTTTATAGCAGCAGCCTCTCCATGTCGTCCACCCTCCTCCACCCTTGCTTCTGAGTCCTAAAAACACCAGCTATTTCAGTCTCCATAAGCTTCAAATACGGACAAGTAAAATAAAACAAATCTTCTTCCAAAATTACTAGACTAGCTCTGTCCAAAGGCTCCAAACTTTTTTTCTAATCATTACATCCTCACTTTATTTAAAAAAAAATGAAATTTTCATAGCAAATAGCAGATAAGTAGCGAAGTTTCAATACCTAAACTTCTTCGCCAAACAAAGGATCAGTGTCATCTCTCTTCGTATCACTCATAATGATCAATATCACACTGTTGCACATGGCGGATGCTTCATTTATTGCAGTCATCATAACACTGACAACATCGGTAGTAGCACGCACTATGCTCACAAATAGTTTACTTCAAAAAATATGATACTAGCATCTTTTATGCACTAATAAAATAACATTATGAAGTAATACCGGTCTGAATGGAATAGACATATAACATTAATAGGGTAAGGATAACCTGTCAATAAAGTTTACAAAATAAATGACTAGAGCATTACATTAGTGAGAATGAACCAAAAGAACATAGGAAAAAAAACATTGCTCTACTCAAAGGTTCATAATAAGCATGATTACGTTATAGGTTGTTCCAACACCTAGACACCCATAAACCGTCTCATGATGGAACGATTTCCTAGCCATCATACGCTGGTTTACCATTAGAAATGAACCCCAACACCTACACACCCTAGAAACCCTAATAGCAGAAGCAACATCTGGTAGGTGCTAGAACTCTCAGTCATGTAGGAATAATTCATCTGGTTTCGATTAGCTCCTTGAAGTAGTGACATAACTCAATAGATGCTTGGAGGAACTTTCCAGCATGACAACCATTTCTCTTTATATTGACAAATCAAGACATGAGTTCCTTGATGAAAAAATATCCTAATACTAGACTCACGAGAAATATCTATGTATTAGCAATGTTAATGATTTTTTTCGGACTCGACTTGTTACAAGTGCATTTAGTGCTTATATAATGGGATGACGTAGGCTCTCTAGAATATACTAGAAATATGGCTTGCCTTTGGTGCGCTGTTATGACCTGTTAATTCAAAATTAGTTAACTTATTTGAGCTGCAGGGGTGGAGCTTAGGCTAGACCAGCGTAAACTTCCAGTAATTGAACATTAATATTGGTACTGTTCGTCGATGCTCAATGCTTAATTTAATGGACGGGCTCCTTCTAGACATTTGGTTAAGCTCCGCCTTTGTTGAGCTAGCTATAATTGTGCCAGATTTGTCTAACTTAAGCAATTTCTGTGACCGAAATATAGGACATTGCCAACGTGGACGATGGGCCGTTATGATTGGGGTGATTGTCGTCGTCTTCGCCGTGCTTAACACACTCACAAAGATGGCCTTCAACCAAGGGATGCACACCACTGTACTCATCATATATTAAATCATGCAACAAGTACTTGCCTATCTAAATATATATATACTAATTATTAACATGCATCGGTTGTCTTGAACGATCAATCGATCCGTTGTGAAATTGACTTGCGTGCACCACACTGGAACAGCTATTGGGAGGGATAGCTTTTTGAATGACTAGCTGGTGACTTATATACTAGCTCTTTTTGGCATGCTTTGCTTGCTGTATATGTTGTCCACCCAAACCAAACTCTGCCGGTGCTCACTAGCTCACTCCCATCCTGCCCATTGCATAGATGACATGATGCAACGACTTATATAAATTGATTAAAGATACAACGGACAAGAAAGGAAAGCCGATAGAGAGTTTTCCCTCCCCCTGCTGCTTGAATGATAATAGGCACGGATTGGCCAGGCAACAATTCAACTGTTTCATAATACGTATATATAATAGACGGATCTGCTATCGATGAGGAAAGCAGATGGAGAGTTTTCCCTCCTCCTCCTCCTGTTGCTGCTGCTTGAATGATAATAGGCATGGATTGGCCAGGCAATAATTCAACTGTTTCATGATACGTATATATAATAGACGGATCTGCTATCAATGAGGAAAGCAGATGGAGAGTTTTCCCTCCTCCTCCTGCTACTGCTTGAATGATAATAGGCACGGATTGGCCAGGCAACAGTTCAACTGTTTCATGATACGTATATATAATAGACGGATCTGCTATCGATGAGGAAAGCAGAGCTGCTTCTGCTTGAATGATAATAGGCACGGATTGGCCAGGCAACAATTCAACTGATGCGTATATATAATAGACGGATCTGCTATTGATGAGGAAAGCAAATGGAGAGTTTTCCCTCCTCCTCCTCTGCTGCTGCTTGAATGATAATAGGCACGGATTGGCCAGGCAACAATTCAACTGTTTCATGATACGTATATATAATAGACGGATCTGCTATCGATGAGGAAAGCAGAGCTGCTACTGCTTGAATGATAATAGGCACGGATTGGCCAGGCAACAATTCAACTAGTGCGTATATATAATAGACGGATCTGCTATTGATGAGGAAAGCAAATGGAGAGTTTTCGCTCCTTCTCCTCCTCCTGCTGCTGCTTGAATGATAATAGGCACGGATTGGTCAGGCAACAATTCAACTGTTTCATGATACGTATATATAATAGACGGATCTGCTATCGATGAGTATAGAGTATACACACATGGCTTAATAAGATTGCCCTGCACTTACGCAAGTGCTATTCAGGTATACTAGCTAGGCAAGCTGTCACTGATCGAATTGGACTGGTAGCCATTGCATTATATTGCGTCCATCGTATGTATCCACCATGCGCGATAGGCAGTTGAGCTAGCTATATGTATATATATATATATATGGGCATCGCTCATCTGCCGCCTGGGCTGCAGGGATACATACCTTCTTCTTCTTCAGAGGTGGAGGAGGAGGCGGTGGTGATCAGCATGGCCGTCGTGGAGGAGGGATACATACCTTCTTCTTCAGAGGTGGAGGAGGAGGCGGTGGTGATCAGCATGCCCTCCGTGGAGGAGGGTGAGAAGAAGACGCCGACGCTGACGCCGACGATGGCTTCGTCGTCGTGGTCCATGGAGGCGGTGATGCTGCAAGGACTGGGTCTGTGGCCCTACTTGCTGGCGCAGCATGTTGGTCCTTTTGGTTCATCCTCCAGTCAAGGCTGGGGAAGAAGTACCCAGCACTCTACTCTGGAAATGCCTTGATGTTCTTGCTCAGCTTCCTTCAGATGGCTGCTGTGGGGCTGGCTACAGAGAGGGACCTGTCAGTCTGGATCCTCAGAACCAAGCTTCAGATCATCACTGTGCTCTTTGTGGTAATAATTGGTTTTATTATTTAGTATATAAGGGGGAAATTACATTTCTTGGTTAAAATTTTTGCCATTGCGTTTTCTTAGGGAATAATGGGGGTCTGGAATTGACTTTCTGGCCATGTCTTGGTGCATTGAGCAGAGAGGTCCAGTCTTCACGACTGCATTCACACCTCTGATACAACTTATAGCAGGTGCTATCAACATCGTCGCTCTGCATGAGCAGCTCCATGTTGGAAGGTAGACATCACCCTCATCTACTCCATCTGCAAATTAAAATCTGTTTCAATTTCAACATCACAGCTGGAATATTCATTCCTCTGAAGCTAAACAAAAGTAAATAATATGGTGTGCTTTGATTCTCCAGCGCCCTGGGCTCTGCTCTTGTAATTGCCGGGTTATACTTCGTCCTCTGGGCAAAAGACCAAAGAGGCATCAGATTCAGATGCTGCTCCATCCAGCAATGTACCGCTGCCGGAACAAAAATCCAAGCAAGCAACACAACAACCAGAGGATGTATGATCGATAATCATGCATAATGGAAATGGATACAAGAGATCTCAGAAAAAAGTACTATTTTGTTCGATTTACTCTGTTTCCGGAAACAAGAGAAATCAGTTTACTTTTATTCTCGAAACTAGGATCGTGCCCGTGTGTTGCTACGGGCAAAACAAATATCGTCTATAAGAATCAAACATTATCATGTGAAATAATTACTTCAAAATGCCCGCAATGTGAAACAAAAAATGACTTTGCGGTGAGTAATAACATAAGCATAAGTACGCTTGTATGCTCTTTATCTCAACTTGCAAAAGAATAACCATGTAACTAATTCCCAAACATAGATGAGGACTCGAAGGAATTCATCAGCTCCAGGAGGATTATCATTCAATATAATAGAAGCATTCAGCAGTAAGTTATTGTTGACTTTACGGCAGTTTAGGATGCAAGAAAGCTTATCCCTTGGAGCCTTAAACATGTTTATCTTCTGCAGCTCCTTCTGCACGAGCTGTACCAAAAAACAAGAAAATAAATAAACAAAAAGGAAAGGAAAGTAAGGAATATTAATGAATTACACTGATATAAAGAATGAACAGCTGTCATAAGGTCTTGGCCCCGGGGATCTCTTGACCCTCCAAGAGCTTTGCAATGGCGGCGAGCTTGTCAAGGGAGCACGGCGTAAGCGCCGCTCACCTATCACAACACCATGCGGAAGCGTGAGCACGGCCACGCCATGCGGAGTGCATGAGGTCCAGGTCCACCTCGCCTGCACCTTTAGGAAAATCAGTAGGATATGAAACAATGGTAGTCAGAGGACTGGTTTTGGAACCTATAGGAACAAAACAAAATGGAACTTGAGTTTGTGATGCAAATGCAACATGATCAGAAAAAAATGAAGCAAAGGACAAGATTAATTACAATGGCATTGATCTATTCCCTCAATCTCCAGAAAGTCACAATTTTCAATTAGGCACGGGATTTGTAGCAGATGTTCTGGGCAGATTGCTATATATATTAAGGTTGAAAGAAAATGGTAAGCATATAAGGAATTAAAGAGATGACATCCTCCTCTGCTGTTGCTGCTAATGGAGCCATCTCCGATCACCAGAGCTGCCTGAAATGCACAATCATCAAATAAGCCAAAATTATATATTAGTTTAAGTAGATCAATGTAACTGAAAAATTGAACTATTACACTGCCACCTCTGACCTAAAACTCTTGGGGGGAAACATATTAATTTCCTGTCTTCTAATCTTTGCTTGAAAATTCAACTTTATTTATGAGTAGAAGAATACAAGAAAAACAATATGACATATAGAAAAAATATAATTAAGAAATTTAGGTGTCATTAAAGCCAAAAGTACCTGCTAAATCTTGATTACGTCTCATGCCACCTTAAATAACAAACACATTCTAAGCATGCTACCTCTCACACCACCTAAAATATGCACATGCTCCTGTGGCAATCTAATGAGTCAAAAGAAATTGTAATCAATCTTTTCACCATTATAACTTTACCCATCTTCTTACAAATTATTTGGCCGCTCGCATTCCGCTCCTTTGGCCGCGGAGGTCACGCCGATCTTCTCTGCCACATGGTCCAAGCAGTAGCATGGCCTCTGAGTTGGCCCCACCAGCGATGACGGCACGGTGCTTCATGAGGACCATAGTGCAATATTAAAAGGATGCTAACAAAGTTAGAATTCTTACCAACTTATCAATTTCTTCAAACGAATTTTCTTGGTGTATTTTTCCTATCACATAGACTTTTAAATCATTCTTCTTATCTCCATGAGCAGCCCTAGCTTCCCTTTCTTATCATCGTGCTGTCTCGAGCTTTTCTCTGTACCGATCACATACAACCAAGATAGGAAGAAAAGAAAAGAAAAAAAGCGGACAAAAATTAGGAGGTAATAATCAAATATAATGGACTACGTAATAAGATCATTATGTGGTAGCTCTCTATCATTGTACCCTCACCATTCAGAAACATATAAGTAGACAGACTTCCAGAGAGCTTTCTAGGCATATGTGTGATGTCTATCCATCCACCGCTTTATGCGCAATAGGCAAACATTTCCATGAATATCTTTCCCCCAACTCAACAACCACGCAAGCTAGCAGAATGAACAATCAAATGGAGCTAAGCTAATTCACCCGATAATCAATTCAACAAGACTCTGACCATGGACGTGATGTACTCGAATGACTCGCGGTACTTCTCGTAGAGCTGCTGCAAGTAGTCATGAGGCGGCTTTTGCGTGCACATGTTGTAAATCATCCTGCAGCATCGGAACATATATATAGCCTCGATTAGATCAGCGAAGCAACAACTAATCGAGCAAATATACAAAATCTGAGTACGGACTACGGAGCCGAACTGGCTCGGGCTTGCCCTCGAGGATGTTCTTGAGTTTGGTGATGCCCTTCTACATGAACTCCCAGCCTTGCCCCAGATTGATCGTCTTCCGCTTGTGCGTCGCCATCACCGCTCCCCACCCTACCCCTCGGCACCCGGCTAGGGCAGCGGGGGGCTTCGGTCGGAGAGGGCAGCCAGATCCGCAGCTGGAGGACGGAGGTGGGGACGGCGCGCCCGCCGCACCAAGGAGGCTCCCTAGGCGGCTGGCCGCCCTCCGCCGTGCCACCACCCCACCCGACCCCTGACTGCGCCGCAGCGGTCGCCGAAGCCGCGGTCCTCGGGGCGCCGCTCACCGAGCCCGCCCCCTTCACAGGCATCTGGCTTGCTCTGTTTTGATCCCGCAGGAGAGGTGGCGTTTCACCATTGGCGACCGCACAGGTTTGGGGGATGGGGGACGGGGTCGGCGGCGCAGGCGGTGGTGCCACCAGCGGAGCGAGCGGTGGTGCGACGGCGGCGCGGCATGCCAGACGGCCGCGGCGTAGGGCGAGGAGAGGCAGCTGGCAATGGGGCGAGGCCGCAAGGCACGCGGATAAGGCCGGATGGCGTGTGGGGGGTGGAGGTGGGGCGGATGGGAGGAAAGAATCTTAGGAAAGATCAAAGGCCTAGCATCGCCGCTTCTGCCACGGACGGTGCAAAATCAATATAGCGCGGGACGATGGGTTAACGGAGGATAAGACGTACGCAAAAATAGTCTTAGTTTTGCCTTTTTTATAGTAGAGAAGAGAGACAAGTCAAGGTCTGCTTGTATGTGCTACAAACAGATCTGTTCTCAAGTAAAATCCAAATGACCTAAATATCCATTGGGTCTGTAGTCTGGAACAACATACAGCCATTGGGTCTGTTGTAGTATGTAAAGAATGACTCCTAATGCAAGCGCTTTCACTTTCACGGTGGGCAAACAACTTCTCTATTATGACCCATGGTACTCGTCTCTGTCCGAGGGATGAACACGGTCACCTCCAGCGGCATTTCGTCCAATAGCCTCAGCGGGAAACACCCCGGACGGCGGCGTCGCGTTCCGCGCACACCCCAGGATCGGCATTGCGTCGGACAGACCAGGGCTTCGTGGAAGCGCGCGGGGGGCGGTCAACTGGCCGGAGGAGAAGCTACTGCGTTCAGCAGACTGCAGAGTTTGCTTGTAATGGCTGAGGCCCGCCCAGCAACCAAAGGATGGGGATGACGTTGCTGCCACTAGCGCCGCCTTACGCTTGGTCGACGGGCGGTTGAGCGAGACGTGCGGCATTTTTTTCGGCGGTCGCTGATGGCAGCGCGGCCTCGTCGGCTGCCGCCACTCCGCCGGACAAACAAAACATTGATTTGCGAATGGCCCCCTAATTTGGATCCAGCATTTTACAAAAGACCCCTTAATATTAATTTGGATCAGCATTTTACAAAAGACCCCTTAATATTACAAATAGGCCCCCAGATTGGATCCCGATTAACGATCGCGATCCGAAAGTTTACAAATAAACCCATATAGTTTTCAGAATACACCCTCATTTGGATTGTGACTATTAATCGTGATCTAATATTTTGCAAATAAACCCTCTTCCACATCTGTCATCTGGCTCTCCAGCCTCCCCCCTCCTCTCGATAGCGCCACACACCTCACCACCCATCCATCACAGGCGCGACGTCCAAAGGAAACTCTCAGACTTTTGCAATGAGTGCCGGAAACGCGCGATCCGCCATCTCCTCCAATGAACGCGTCGCCCAGTTGTAGTACTGTCTGTGTCTGTCCGTTGTCCCTAACAAGCAGAGCCCAAGCCCAACAGAAACAAGTGCTAGGTCCCAGTGTTAATGAGGTGTGTAGTTTGAGTTTGTTGATATGCCGTGTAGATATCTTTGTGTAAACAACCTGGACTTGTATCGGCCTTAGGGATAGATTCATCTGTTAGAGATTAGCTTGTATAGAGATCTCCATAGGGATAGATTCATCTGTTAGAGATTAGCTTGTATAGAGATCTCTCACCGGCGCAATGAAGGTACAAGAGGCGAAGATCGCTGACAAGGAAGGGAAGAAGCATCCCAACCCAGCGTTTGAAGAATGGGAAGCCAGGGATCAGCAGATCCTTAGCTTTTTGTTTGCGTCGCTGGGGAAGGACATCATGACGCACGTCACCTACTCCAAGACAACGGCAGAAGCATGGAACTCCATCGAGGCCATGTTTGCCTTGCAGACCCGTGCAAGGGTCGTCAATCTTCGCATCTCCCTGCCCATGACAAAGAAAGGTAACATGTCAGTGGCTGATTATTATACTAAGATGAAGGGCTTTGGCGACTATATGGCAGCAGCAGGACGTCCCCTCGATAAAGGAGAACTTGTCGAGCACATCCTCACCGGCTTGAATGGAGAATTTGAGTCACTGGTGTCGGCTCTGGTGGCAAGAGTCAAGCCAATTGGCATGGAGGAGTTGTACTCCCAAATGCTAAGCTTTGAGACCAGAATGGATCTCATACATGGTGGAGGTGATCACAGCTCGGCCAATTGGGCTGGGCGTGGTGGTCGCGGAGGCAGAAGGGCGCTGGACGTGGTGGTCGTGGTTGGGGCTTTGTGCCTATAGGGCATGCACCCCAGGCCCATGAGTAGGCCCTGAACGGCCCACTAAGGGACGTACTCGGATACGATCAGGACAAGGGGGCTACGCAGCAATAGGCGTATCCCACTCGGACTAGTTAGGTGTGCATTTGGAAACTACTCGGACCACACCGAGTAGAACTTTGTAATTATACCCGACTAGGATTCAGACTTGTAACCCTGCCCTCCCGAGTATATAAGGGCGGGTAGGGACCCCCTCAAAGACAACAACTCCAGTTCATCTAAGATCAATACAAACAACCCACAGGACGTAGGGTGTTACGCGATCTAGCGGCCCGAACCTGTCTAAATCGTGTTCCTTGCGTCACCATCGACTCCTTGATTCTTGACGGCCCTTGCCGCACAAAATACCACCTAGGGTACCCCCTAGGCGGGTTGCTGGTCTAAAACACCGACAGCTGGCGTGCCAGGTAGGGGAGCTCGTCGAGTTTCTCAGTGTGAGCTCGATGGCACCTATCGTCATCAAGCCTGTCTTCATCATCGAAGCAGGCGCAACTTTCGTTTTTGGATCCTAGCTCTGCATCGCCGACGATGCCGGATCATTTCAGCGCCAAATCATCAACATCCAGGAAAAGAAATCAGACGATTCGGCCAGGAAAAATCAAAATTTCAAAGTCAACAACCTCGAGTTCGACTACGCGTCGGACTCAACCCCGGTTCGGAGTAGTCGGTCCAAGTCACTTCTCAAATCAACTTCGACTCAGAAATGGCTCCCATACGGACTCCGCAAAGCAGCCAAAGTCTACCAAAGTTCCCTCACTCGAACTCAACTCGAACACGGGAAAGACGAAGACGACGACTCTGACTCGGACTATGTCCCAGAGATCCCACTGATAGGACCAGCCCAAGGACTGGTAATAACTTTAACAGCGCAAGGCAGATTCATCCACTGGCTAGGAATGAGACCATCCCTCCTCGCCCGCGACTACAAGTCGCTCCTTGTCGCTCATATAGACAACCTCCCATACCAGGAAGGTGTCCCACTCACTTCAAGCCGCAAGGAAAGTTCCACACAAATAGCAACATCAAGCTCTGGAAGCTACTACCTGTGGCGGATCCACTTCGGATTAGCTTGATCACGCAGGGTTAAGCCGCCTAACATGCGACACTCCTGCCTAAACCAAGTTAACACGAAGTGCCGTCGGATTTCATCCGATTAACCACTTGAACAGGATCGAGTTTAGCAACCTCACACGAAGGTGAGTGGTTCCAGAGAATACAACGAGTCCACTGAGTTAGGCAAATTTACCCATTTAGTTCGGCCATAAAATCCAACATCAGAGTTTTACAGGGTTCCAAAGAAACAACAGGGGAAAACACTAACGGAAGACTTCGTCGGGGTCGGATGTCCTGGTGAGGCCAGCCGGAACATCACTAATTCCTCTCCTCGCCGTCCGAGGAGGGATCCCACTCGACCGTCCAGCCCGGCGGGAGCTGGGGCGGCCAAGCGCCAGCAAGAGAGGGGTCGGAAGCAGCAACTTCACCTGAAAAACAGGAGCCACAACAAGGCTGAGCTGCTAAGCTCAACAAGACTTAACCGATAGGAGTAAGCTACTCCTCCTTCTAGACATGCAGGGCTTTATGTCTGAGGGGTTTTGTTTGCCAAAAGCACTAAGTAAAAACCTATTTTCCAGTTTTAGCTCCGGTTCTAGGTTCATTTACCAGTCTAGGTTTTGCAACCTATTCTAAGCAATCATAGAACCAAACAAGATGTATAGATAAATCAACAAACATGTCATCATCAGATTCCTCATTTACTCAGGGTGACATAGCGATCAAGCAATCTCAAGCTGTGAGAGGCAGACGAATCGATTCGAGTTCTTTAACCATGCATGGTGAACCTAGCCTCACAACATCCGTGCACCCGGAGGTCGCTTCCTGTGTCGGCCTTCCCCATCAATCCCCTAACCCGTGTCGGGCCCATTTTCTTTGGTGCAAGGTTCCACAGACCCGGCCTCTGCCGTCCCGTGACCACGCTTGCCACCATGTACGACAACCAGCAGGGGAAACTCCGTTCCAGGAACAATGGGGCGACCGCTCACGTCTAGGTCCAATCCGGTACTAGGCTTCCTTATCCCATACTAAGTATGAGGCTAGTACTTTCAAACACTTGATCACGAACACCACCACTGTCGGGCCTTAGCAAGATTTCATAGACAGACGGGGCAACCATCCGTCCACCAAAGAGTTACCAAACCCTGCCCTGTCCATCGTCCTTATAGTTATAACAGGAAAGTAGACATCCAACTCCTACAACTCGCGAGTGACAGGAAATCACTCGGCTTTTACCGTTTCCTAGTTAAGCAATGCAACTACTCGGTCCAACAGCTAGTGCTCAGATCATGGGGATGACTACGTCATGCATCTAGGGTTTCAAACAACTCCTATACGTAAATGCACAAGCATGTTACAGAAGGCATGCGCAAGTTTGGTAAAACACGCAGGGTTTTCATGCAACCGGGGCTTGCCTTCGAGCAAAGAGGAAGGAAACTGCTCGACTTCGGGGGCGACTTCGGCTTCAGCGGGCAGGAGCTCTGCTACACCTTCGTCTTCTGGCGCCGGGTGTAGCTCGTAGAAGCCGTCGGCGAGGTGCAGCTCTACACGAATGCAATGCAAAAGTTAGCATAGACGGTTATTTCAACAGCAACACTGGCTCGCCTGAGCCCAGAAACTCGCGACAAGGAGCAGGAGGGTAGGGAGGTTCAAGAGAGCGGGTGATGATCAAGAGGAAAGGGTAGGAAAGGAACTTATGATCTGATCCTTGAACTAGAGGATGTGATATACTAGGAATCCTCAGACACAGCGCTGAAGGGTTCCTAAATTTTACACATACACCCTCGGGTTGAAGAAAAAGATCACAGCCGAAGCCTCAGGCGAGGCGGATAAGGGTCGGCGGAACAGGTAGGGTCGGGCGAGACGGAACCGGGGTCGGGCGGATAGGAGGGGTCGGGCGAAGCGGACTGGGGTCGGCAACTCACCTTCTTCCTGAAAGGAAAGCTTGGGGTCGGAAGGAGGCAGACTTGGGTGGGGGGGGAAACCAAAGCTTTGAACAACGGCTAAGACCGGCAATGCTTCGGCGGCAGCGGGGCTTCTTGCAGATCACAAGTAAGATTTTACGCAGCACGGAGGAGCAAGCGGCTGGGTGACTTGGAGAAACTGAGGGGGAAGCTGAGAGGAGAGTTCCTCAAGAACTTGGTGTGTGGCGTTAGGAGCTCGAGCAGGGAGCGAGAGAATGGCTGAAGGCAACAATGGCGGAGGGAACTCCGGCGACTGGTGCATTCCTTTTATAGCTGCTGGAACGGAGAAAGGAAACGGCGCGGGAGAGAGAGAAGGGAGCGGCGCAAAGGCCGGGAAGAAGCAATGGAGTGCTCTGCCGTGGCGGCGATTGAGCGAAGAGGGCGGTGGTGCAGGACTCCGGGGGTGACGCCAGCAGTCATTGGGTTCTGCCGTCAGGGCGGCGTAGGAGCGGGTAGACCGGTGGTTGAGATTTGGCGGAAGGCGGGCGTCGTCGTGCGGAAGAGGTGATAGAAGCGACCGGTTTAACGGCGGTAGAATCGAGGGCGCACAGGTGAGAAGACAGGCAGCCGCGGGTGCGCGGGCGAGCGCGGAGCAACAGATTGTCGGGCGGCTTCTGACAGGGCGGGGAAAGGAGCTGTCGCTGCCGCGGTCGGGGTTGGCGATGGAGGAATCGTCGTGTAGCGGAGACCAGGCGGCGCGACTGTGGTCGAAGTGACGGAAAAGACGGGCGACATCGGGCTCTGGGGCCGGGATCTGGCGGCGTGATGATGGGCGCGGGAGGCGAGGCTCTACAGAAAGGTTGCAGAGGGGCTTCCGCCGCCATTGGGGAAGGGGGTGCGAGAATCCACTTGGTCGCCAGCCAGAGACAAAACTGAGCGGCGGCGTCGGAGAAAACGAGCCACGCGGTAGGGCGACTCTGAAGCGGGCATGCAACTCGAGTGCGCCTGTCGCGGAGGATCTGGGAAAAAAAGATCTCACGGGTCCACCGGGCGGATAGAACGGACGCTTGAGGAAAGCTTAGCAGGATCCGACGGTGGGCTGAGCTCGCCGGGGTCGGGATCGGAGTGAAGCGGGGAGGGGTCGGATCTCAGGGGTTGGGATCGGGCTGAAGGCTGAGCACTCAGGCGCGGTAAAAGCAAGGTAGATGACTATGATCAAGGGCTCCAATTAAGATTAACTCGGAAGATTAGGGGTCGGTCGTCACACTACCCAGACAGAGAAGTCTTTGTTATTACTCAAAATAACAACCTAGGTACTAGCCACCCGACGACTAGCACAACTCGACAACGTCTCAGAAGACGAGTCATTAGCTAATGCCCCACAAGATGAAACTTCTGAACAAAGAAACCAAAGAAGGATGCGCAATGCTACTCGGGCTGAACGCCGACAAACGCTGGCTACAAACATTCCCATCACCAACCTTGAAAGAGCATTTGATGCAGTACAGGCTCAAGAATACAACACTCCACTCGTGGCAATTGCCTCGATCAACCTCATATCAACGCTCATACCTCGAGACAGAGACAACGAAGTCACAGCTCAACTCGCGCAGCGAGGAAATGGACTAATCTCACAACTCGCAGAACAAGCTTACAAGCTACTCGACAAGGAATCTCCAATCCCGTCTGTTCCCCGCATTACGGCTCATCAAGAGGGCAGTAGAGGTGCTGCAGTTAACAACAACTTCAATGAAGTACAAAGGAATGACAACGAAGTAGTGAACCAACCAAGGCAACACAGCCAAGGCCCGAGTAAACACAACGCTCCAGCATGACAAAAAGACGTTGGGGAAGTTAGCTGCACCAACTCCGCAAAAAGTCCTCGCCATACTCAGAAAAATCATGAAGTATCAAATTTTAGCGATCTACAAGAAATAATAAACAGTCGGCATGAGCGAGAAGTCGACAATTACAACCACTTTCCTCCTTTCACAAATCGGGTAATGAGGACAAGATTACCCAAAAAGTTCAAACCAACAGGAATCACTAAGTATGATGGCAAGCAAGACCCAATTCAATGGCTACGATGCTACTCGTTGGTAGTCCAGGCTGCTGGGGGCAATAACGACACCAAAGTTATCCATTTTCCCATATGCATGGAACCCGCACCTCTGACGTGGCTTGAGTCACTCAAGCCTAGATCAATTGACTCTTGGGCAGACTTGACAAAGGCTTTCACCAACAACTATGCCGGCTCCATGGTTAGACCGGGCAACAAGATTGACCTAAGTCAAGTAAAACAGAAAGAAGGCAAAATGCTATGCGACTATCTGCGACGATTCTTCGAAAAGAAGACCACTATAGTTGACATTTCAGAAACAGACGTCATCGAGTGCTTCCAGAACGGACTCTACGATCGACGAACATACCAAGACTTTGGTAGACGATGACTAGCCAGTGTCAAAGACCTCAAAATCATGGTACAACAGTGGGCAAATGAAGAAGACAAAGAGCGAGAACGGTTCGGATCTCATCGTAACCGAGGATGCGACAACAACAATGACCAGGAAAGAAATCGACACAGCGATACTCAAAACAACTTCTCGAGTAATCAAAATCGCAAAAGGAAACCTGACAACACCATTGCTTCCATGACTAACTCCGAAAAAAAGAGATCCCGCAAAAAAGATGAAGGGCCAACCTTCACCGAACTACTCAAAAAACAGTGCCCATGGCACCCGACCAGCAAGCACTCGGCAATTGACTGTTACAGCATGTGTCGAGTAATGCAAGACTTGCCTGCACCACCACCTCCCGAAGAGTACAGCAAGAAAAAAGATAAGGGTAAGAACAAAGTCCACAACGACGAAGAAGGAGAAGGCGACTTCCAGACCGCCTCCAAGACAGTCAACGTCATTTTTGGCGGAATTCCAGGCACCGTCATCCAAGTGGGCCAGCAAACTTGTACTTAGGGAAATCATGGCCATTGAACCAATAGATCCAACACCGCTAAAATGGTCAGAAGTACCCATAACCTTCAGCAGAAAAGACCAGTGGACCAAATTCTCAGA
This sequence comes from Setaria italica, assembly GCF_000263155.2. Lineage (NCBI taxonomy): Eukaryota > Viridiplantae > Streptophyta > Magnoliopsida > Poales > Poaceae > Setaria > Setaria italica. Next base: position 10,130,129 of record NC_028450.1, on the reverse strand, counting down.
GCCAGGCTTATTCCCTCTAGTACTCGACCCCGTTGTGGCAGGATCAAAGTTAACAAAAGTACTCATTGATGGCGGAAGCGGACTCAACGTCATTTTCGCCAAAACACTAAGGAAGATGTGCCTCGACGTCACAAAAATTCTCACCCCAACAGATTCACCCTTCTATGGAATCGTACTAGGAAACGCAGCTATACCACTAGGACAAGTTGTCCTGCCAGTTACTTTTGGAACTAAGGAACACTACTGAACTGAGTACATCAGATTTGAAGTCGCCAACTTTGAGACATCTTACCACGCCATACTCGGAAGGCTAGTGCTAGCTAAGTTCATGGCCATACCACACTATGTTTACTTGGTATTCAAAATGCCAGGGCCCAAGGGAGAACTAACGCTATGAGGAGATCTACGGCGATCTTACGAGTGCGACATCGAAGCCATGGAGATTGCCGCAACTTCTTAAGCACCTAGCCCCATGCAACAAGTTTTCACAGCTTCAAAGAAACTTCACCCAACTGAACTCGAGATCCCAGAGAACAAGTCGGGGTCAACTTCTTAAGCACCTAGCCCCATGCAACAAGTTTTCACAGCTTCAAAGAAACTTCACCCAACTGAACTCGAGATCCCAGAGAACAAGTCGGGGTCCACAAAGGTGAAACCAGCAAGCGAGAAAGACTTCAAACCAGTCGATCTCCAGACGGGCGACTCTTCCAAGACAGCTCTGATTGGAATAGGGCTAGATCCTAAATAGGAAACCACGCTCATCAGTTTTCTTCGGGCTAACCATGATATCTTTGCTTGGAAACCATCTGACATGCCCGGTGTGCCCAAGGAATTGATTGAGCACTCTCTAAACATTGATCCCAAAGCTACTCCAAAATGACAGCGCTTGGTTGTGGCCGCGGGAACACAAGCGGCGCCAACAACAGCAACCCGCGGCAAGGAAACTACACCAACAATCGCCAATACAACAACACCAACAAGAAGATCGCCTACCAAGTCTACTTCAAGAAGAGCCATACTGCTACAGAGTGTTGGCACCATTTCGAGGAGGATTACGTCTCGGAGGAGAAACATGCTGCGGCGGCTACAAGTTCATATGGAGTTGACACCAATTGGTATACAGGTACCGGTGCAACTGATCATGTGACTAGAGAGGTAGAGAAGCTGCAGATCAGAGATAAGTATCATGGTGGTGATCAGATCCACACAGCTAGTGGTTCAGGTATGAATATTAGTCATATCGGTCATACTACTGTTCGTACCCCTAATCGTAATATTCATCTCAATGATATCTTATATGTTCTTGAAGCAAAGAAAAACCTGGTATCTGTTCATCGTCTTACTACTAACAACTCAGTTTTCTTAGAATTTCATCATGATTTTTTTTTATTAAGGACTGGGCCACGAAGAACACACTTCTTAAAGGGAGATGCCTCAAAGGTCTTTATCCACTTCCTGCGCCCACGTCATCCACAATAAAGCAAGCATATGGTGTCACCAAGTTACCCCTTTCCTGGTGGCACATTCAGCTTGGTCATCCTGCTTCATTTATTATTAAGCAAGTTGTCAGTAGAAACAATCTCCATATGACTACTAGTGAGTCTGTATGCGATGCTTGCTAGCAAGCAAAAAGCCACCAGTTACCATATCCTAGGTCTTTCAGTGAATCTAAATTTCCTTTGGAATTTGTATTCTCTGATGTCTAGGGTCCTGCACCAAAGTCTATTGGGAGAAAACAATATTATATTAGCTTCATTGATGATTACAGTAAATTTACTTGGATCTATTTGTTGAAATATAAATCTGAGGTTTTTCAAAAATTCCATGAATTTCAAGCTATGGTTGAGAAACAATTTGATCGCAAAATTCTCACCATGCAAACAGATTTTTTTTGGGGGTGATATTAGAAACTCCATTCTTTCTTTACAAAAGTTGGCATTGTCCACTATGTATGTTGTCCTCATGCTCATCAACAAAATAGCTCGGCTGAACGTAAGCATAAGCATATAGTAGAAGTAGGGCTATCTCTTTTAGCTCATGCCTCCATGCCTCTGAAATGTTGGGATGATGCCTTTCTTATCGCCACATACTTGATCAACAGAACACCCAGTAAAGTCATACACGACACCACCCGTCTGGAGCATTTATGTCACCAAAAACCTGAGTATGAGTCCTTTCAGTTGTGCTCGTTGGCCACATCTTAGACCATACAACACACGAAAGCTTGAATTTCAGTCAAAGCAATGTGTTTTCCTTGGGTTCAGTGACATGCATAAAGGATATAAGTGTCTGGATGTAGCATCTGGCCAGGTGTATGTATGTAATTTTTGAGTAATCCATCTATCCCTTCAGCACTTTCTACTCCAATGCAGAAGCAAGGCTTAGATCTGAGATCATTCATCTACCTTCCTCTCTTTTAAATCTAGGTTATGGAGGTGTAGCAGTAGTAGATCTTGTGGCCTCAGCATACTGATCGTTTACATGAAGATTGTAGTGAAGATCAGGGAGAAAATCCAAGCAGAACCACATCAAATACTGATGCTCTGGAGCAAACCAGTGCTGGCGTGGGACACGAAGAAGATCAGCACGGAAACCTGCAGCGTCAGGCAATCGGATCATGTACAGGATCTACGCCAAGCTAGGCAGGCGGGAGCGCAGGCGAGGATTCTGCAGGCTAGCCTCGGTCGGGAGCCATCGCGCACAACTCCGGGACCGACACGTGTGCACCGCCACCCCCGCCAGAAAACGATGACGCCACGAGGCAGACGGGGGATGGACATTCTGTCTGTGTGGTCCCCACCTTGGGTGACGCTACCGCACGACGACATGCGATGACCAGCGGATCTGGATCTTCTGTGGGTGGATCCAGATCTTCTACGGATAAAAGAGCTTCTGCATCAATTGAATCATCGCTTGGGCCTCCTGATGAGCTGGATACTCAGCCACAAACTCGTCTACAACGTGGCATACAACGTCCAAAGGTATATACCGATGACACAGTTCGATATGGTTGTTTTACATCTATTGGTGAGCCTCATAGTGTTGAAGAAGCTTTAGGCAATAAGAATTGGAAGGATGCAATGGATATAGAGTATGATGCACTGATTAAAAACAAAACCTGGCATCTTGTCCTACCTATGAAAGGAACCAATGTGATAGGATGTAAATGGGTATATAAAATTAAAAGGAAGTCCGATGGAAGCCTAGACAAATATAAAGCTAGGTTAGTAGCTAAAGGCTTTAAACAACGTTATGGCATAGACTATGAAGATACCTTTAGTCCAGTTATCAAAGCCACTACTATACACATTGTCCTATCTATTGCTATGTCAAAGGGGTGGAGCTTGAGACAGTGCTTTCTTGCATGGCTTATTAGAGGAAGAAGTTTATAGGGAACAACCTCCCGGTTTTGTGGATGAGACGAAGTCTAAGTATGTGTGCAAACTTGATAAAGCTTTGTATGGGCTGAAGTAATCACCCAGAGCTTGGTAATCTCGTCTCAGTGCCAAACTTATTACTTAGGCATCCAAAGCTGACACTTCATTATTCTTTTATAACAAAGGCAGTCTAACCATCTTTGTACTTGTCTATGTTGATGACATAATAGTGGCTAGTTCAACAGACAAGGCAACAACAGCTTTGTTACAAGATCTCAAAGAAGAATTTGCTCTAAGGGACTTGGGTGACCTTCATTACTTCTTGGGCTTGGAGGTAAACAAGGTACATAATAGTATTATTCTTACATAGGAAAAATATGCAGCGGATCTTCTTAAAAGAGTTGGTATGTCAGATTGTAAACCTGTTAGTACTCCTCTTTCTACAAGTGAGAAGCTGTCTTTACATGAATGTTCACTCCTAGGGCCGAATGATGCATCACAACAATATAGAAGTATAGTAGGTGCCTAACAGTATTTGACTCTCACTAGACCTGACATTGACTTCTCAGTTAATAAAGTGTGTCAATCTCTGCATGCTCCTACCACAGTACATTGGGTGGCTGTACCCTCACTAACTGAAGGTTGTAGTACCTGAAAATACCTCTGAAGAAGTCGGAGGTGGGCACTGTCAGTCCTCTCTCAACGAAATGTGCAAGCATGACCGTCTCCTTCGGGTGCTCCACAAACTGCCATGCATTGCCAAAAGTAAGCCTCCACTCGAGTTCAAGTTTTGGTTGAAGAAGCTTAGCATCGACCAAAGCCTGGACCGCTGGTTCCTTCATCACAGAGTGCTGCCAGGTGATCCCAGGCGGCAGCGGCGCAGTCTGGTTTGTCGGGCCACACTTCGGCACCGGCAACGTGAGCTCTTTGCCTTTCTTAGATTTAGATCTCATCTTACTGGTGGCCACGGCTTCTCCTTGGGTTTTCTCCGGTTTCTTCCCCATCTTCTTAATGCGCATCAGTCAGTCTCGGAAAAGGTGGAGGAGGGAAGGATCGGTAGCAGATCTCACTCAAGGGCGAGGACAAGACAACAATGGCGGTGGCGGCATAGGGAAGAGCAGCAGCTCTAGATGCGTAGGAAAGGAGCACAAAAAATAGATCTACTAAAAATGACGTACCGATAATTACCACTGGGCCCCCCTGTTATATCTCCATCACCTCCAGATTCCAAGCGTCAATCAAGCAACGGTCAGATATAAATCAGATTTACCACCATAATTTCCAACGGATACTCTGACAAAGGTTTGACCATTTCATCGACTACAAATAATTGCCTAAGTGCTCGAGGGCTGCGGATACTATACCTGCTGGATAAAGTTTTCTTTTTTTTGAAGACTACTAAAGTTAGAGCAAAGTCACATGATTGACCCTCAGCATGATTCTTCGATTCAACCTAAGGCTTGGGGACTACTCCATATAGAGTGTGATTGTCATCGCACTACCATATAAAAAGTCTCAAGGAAAAGGTTACTCGAACATTGGAGGATGCTGAGAGTACCTTCCAGTCGCGCAACAGCACCAGTACTCGAAGGATCGGCCGCATCTACAACTCAGAAAGCACCAAGGAGAACTCAGGCGACGTCCTCAAGTACTTGTAGCTTTCCTCTCGACTACAAAGTACTCGAGGGCTTGTCGAGCATACATCCCCAGGCCCACGAGTAGGCCTTGTACGGCCCACTCAGGGATGTACTCGGATGAGATCAGGATATGGAAGGCTACACCACAGGGTAACGTAGCCTCCACAGACCCCTGAAGACTAGTCGGAATAGATAAGGAAACTACTCTACCGACTAGGAGTAGAATTCTATAACCATGTCCGACTAGGACTCCACCTTGTAACCCTGCTCCCCCGACTATATAAGGGCGGGCAGGGACCCCCCTCAAAACAGAAGCTAAGAAGTTCAATACAATCAACATATAGGATGTAGGGTATTACGCGATCTAGCAACCCGAACCTGTCTAAATCGTGTTTCCTTGCGTCACCATCGACTCCTTGATTCTCGACGACACCCACCATACAAAAAGACCACCTAGGGTACTCCCTAGGCGGGTTGCCGGTCTAAAATACCGACAACTGTGAAAAGAATTATGAGGTATGTAAAGCAATGCATTCAGTTGGGAGTCAAAATACAAAAGTCAGGATCTTCCTTGGTAAGTGCCTTCTCGGATGCAGATTGGGCAGGATGCATAGATGATAGAAAATCAATGGGAGGTTTTGCTATTTTTCTTAGATCAAATCTTGTGTCATGGAGTGCACGAAAACAAGCAACTGTATCAAAGTCTAGTACTGAGTCTGAATATAATGCCACAACAAATGGTACAACAGAGGTTATGTGGATACAAACATTGCTTGGAGAATTGGGAGTAGCAAGTCCACGAGCTGCAAAATTATGGTGTGATAATTTAGGTACTAAATACTTATTTGCTAATCCTATGTTTCATGCTAGAACAAAGCATATTGAAGTGGATTACCACTTTGTGAGAGAAAGGGTGTTGGCGAAACTCCTGGAGGTCGATTATTTACCCACTGGAGATCAGGTGGCTGATGGCTTTACAAAAGCACTATCAGTACGACTTCTGGAGAATTTCAAGGCCAATCAGTTTTTAAAGAGGTGTGTAGTTTGAGTTTGTTGATATGTCGTGTAGATATCTTTGAGGTGTGTAGTTTGAGTTTGTTGATATGCCGTGTAGATATCTTTGTGTAAACAACCTGGACTTGTATCGACCATAGGATAGATTCATCTGAGTCTTGTCACCGCCAGCAACTAGTCAGGCCGATCGATCTTGGCCGCATGAGGTGGATCCAACGACTACGAAGGCGGCAAGGAGTGGACCGTATTTCATTTACCGTCCACCCCAAGAATCGGATGTTGCTGGTGGGACGCGTCCATGGCACTTCCGATAGCGTCCTGGAGCCCATGCCCAACACGTGCTTGGCGGCAGTGCCCCTCTCCAGTCGACGTCTGCGACGCGTTGAGCTGTGGCGCGTCGAGGCCAACACGCCCATGAGGTCGGCCATGGGCGGCTCAAGAATGGCATTGTCATCACCGGAGTCCGTCTGGGCGCTGCTGTTCCCTGGCTTGTAGATGGCTTCCAACTCACTGAACAGCTTGTAGTTGCCGCGGCTCGCGGACGCGGTGCCAACGGCGGAAGCAACATTGTTGTCATTGTCAAGATTAGCGGATCAAGACTACAGCTAGTAAATTTCTTTTATGAGCGTAAGGCTTTGGATGGTGGCGTGAGAAGACATGGGGTTAGACTGGTTCGGGTAAGGAAAGCCCTACGTCCAGTATGAGGAGCTGCTCGTGTTACTCACGCAAGGTTTGTAGTAGGGGATACAAACGGGCGAGAGAGGGAGCCGGTCCCAAGTCTCTTGGGTGTGCACTGATGCTCGTGAGGTGAGTGTGTGTTTGTTCTCTTGGCTTCTGAGTCCCCTATCTCGGGGCCCCTGGTTCTCCTTTTATAGCGCAAGGAGGGTTCAGGGTTATAGGTGAGATCGGGTATCTTGAAGAAGTAAAATAGATAAGCTAAGTAAAGTAAAATATAAGGAGAAGGACCAAGTCCCCGGGTCGCTGTCTCCTACTCCGGCCTTCGGCTCCTGTCAGTGCAGCCACCGTAGGAGGGCGGCTGCCGTCGGATCCTGTCGCCGAGCATGATGATGGTGTCTGGTCGTGGCAACTGTGCACGTTGGGGGAGACGGCTGACCCCTGTTGTCCTGCTTACGTCCTGTGGAACACGGATGTCACGTCCCTGTCGCTGGATACGCTGGGCGCGAGAACGGGCGGCGCTCCCTCCTGTACCGAGCGGCGCATGCTATGAGTGCCCTATGGCGAATCAGGGGGAGCCGCGGCCACTATAGCCTGTGCGGTCGTGGCTACAGTGTTCCGCCCGGGTACTTGTGGCGGGTCACGTCGAGGGGCGCGGGCGCCTTTCTGCGCGTCAGAGCCACGGCGCATTTATGGCAAGATTGGTGGGAGGCCCACGAGATCCGCACCCTCACCTACCGGCCTGCGCCTGAGGCGGACCCTTGTCTTGTGGGCCCGGATGAGTCTGACCCCCTACGCCCAGGGTCGCGTGAGGCGGAGCCCTGCGGCGAGGGGTCGGGCGCACCCGACCCTGGGATCGTGGGTCGGGCGAGGAGGAGTTTCGCCATCGAGGGTCAGGAGTGTCCGACCCCGGGGCCCCGGGTCGGGCAAGACGGAGCGAGATGTTCCCTGCCCATGCTGGGTCAGCGGTAATCATCATTATCGCAGGTGGGCCTGGGTCTTCATGATTGTTGTTTTAAGGGGCATTAGGAGGTCGTTAATATTTTCCCCCAACAGTTGTCGTCGCCTTTCTTGAAGTAATTGGCCACCTCGGCAACAGCAGGCAGCACGGGGACTCTGGCGTGGTGACATTCTCCTTCCCCGGCGCCCTCTCGCTGCTACTCATGCTATGTAGGTACTCGATGTACAACGGCAGCCTGCACATCCAACAAGACCAACAATGTTGAGATGGATCGAAAAATTTGAGGATAGAGGAATTGTTGCATGTCTAGAAGAACAAGATACATGCCGGCGCAGTGGCCAGGCTTTGCTTCTTTCTTCCATATCATCGGCTGGAACCTTTTCGGCGAGTCAATCATCTATAGTAGAAAACGGGGAGTTGAAAAGTAGGTGCTCGAGTGAGAACGGGGTGTGTCCATTAGAGTTTGAGGAATTGCCATGCTCATCAGCATCAGCAGCATCGCCTCTTTCTCAATCATGCCACTGTTATTGCTCGTCCTCGCGAGGTCTCCTCACCGGTCCACCGCCGGAGCCGGCTCTCAGTGGCCGCCACCGCCGCCGACATGGAGCATCATGCCGCTGCCTGCTTCGCTGCCTCCGTCGTTAAGGGCATTGTTGGTGCCCCACGTGGTGTTGCTGCCATCGCATGGCGGCTGCTAGGAACGTTGGTCATCCATGCAATGCATTAGATTGAATTGCGCGCACCACGATGGCCGACACCGGCAGGATGGTTGCGCCATGTGTTCCGGCTCCACGGTTCGTACGATGGCCAGCTCCGTGTGTGCTCATAGCGACAAACCAGAGCCACCAACATTCACACTCACACCATCACGACGACAAACCGAATGGACGCGCAAGAACCTCTGCATGGCCAATCAAGCTCTGCAGCCAGCGGGGATGCCTTCCTGGGCGGCGCCGGGGCTCACTTGATATCAACAAAGCTCCGCGCCGCGCAGCGTGTCGTTGAGGTGAACGACGGCCCATTGCACCATGGTCCTGGATGACATGTCTGTGCCCGCAACTATGCAAGACGACCGATCTCGGCCGCATAGGGCAGATCCGATGACCAGGAGAGCCCAAGGGGCACAGTTGCGCGGTAACAATGGGTGCAGATAAAGGGATTTCGGTTTCAAGGATCCACAGATTTTGGAGCACCTTAATTGGCAATTACCTTTATATTTGGAAGAGATAAGATTTCCTTTCAGAGATGGTCACATTGACCCAAGGTTGACCCTTTTACCCACCAAACTAATTGGCTAAAGGCTCAGGGGCTGTGTGCCACGTGTCCATCGATAAAAAGTTTTTTCTCTGGATTTTTAAAGGGAAAGTGATGCAAACTACACATTGACCATCAGCCTGATTCTTCGATTCAACCTAAGGCTCGAGGGCTACTACATATAGAGTGCAACTTTCATCGCACTTCCATATAAAATTCAAGGTTGAAGAATACAAGACTAAGTTAAATAAGGCTTGAGCACATTCTAGCCGCATGATAGTTTTCGGGTACCTTTGAAGATTCAACTAGAGGAAGTACTCGAAGAGCACCAAAACTAATCGATAAAATCTACAAAGGTACTCAAAACTGCTACATTTGACTAAAAAGTACTCGGGGACTTGTTGTACATACATCTTTGGGCCCACCAGAAGGTTTGGACAGTCCTAAATATGGGGCTGGACACTGAGACGTATTTAACATGGAGACTATGGTGCATGATGGTGTAGTCTACGTGGAAAGATAGGAACTAGTCAAGGATTAGGAAAAGTATTCGTAGCAATAAGGGTAGAACTAGTCTAGTCGAATCCGACTAGTTTTCTTGTAACCAACCGACCTGTAACCCTACCCCCGGTAATATAAGGTGAGGCAGGGACCCCTTCCAAGGCAATGCAATCCAACCAACACATAGGACGTAGAGTATTACGCTTATCAGCAGCCCAAACCTATCTAAATCGTGTGTTTGCGTTTACCTTCGAGTTCCTGATCTCGAAGAGCCCCACTAACCAAAACACTACCTCGAGCTCTCCCCTCAGTAGGTTGTCGAGTTTAAACACCGATACGTACCTCATCCAAAATCCGACTGAGCATACATGAATTCCAATGTATGTAACGCCCCGTCCTCCAAAGCTGCACCGCCCAACCCTTCCGAGGGGCGGGCACGCGTACACATAGCACCCTGCTTACACTTTCGTCCTCGCTTCGTGTAAAAGGGTTAACCCGAAGGTGCTATGGCTGGTTGACGAAGGCTTATAAGTTGCCTCCACCCTTGCTAAACTAGCAATGTGGTACTAAACATGCGCACCTGCGCTAATGGGCCACACTGGGCCAACCAAATTGGGCCGGGTGTCACAATGTACAAGCATGATGCCATTATATTCAGGCCACGTTTGGTTCCCAGGTCTAAAGTTTAGTCCACTTAGATACTAATTAGGAGTATTAATTATAGACTAATTACATAATCAATTGCACAGATGGAGGCTAATTCGCGAGATTAATCTATTAAGCCTAATTAGTCCATGATTTGATAATGTGATGCTATAGTAAACATGTGCTAATTATGAATTAATTAGATTTAATAGATTCATCTCACGAATTAGCCTCCATCTGTGTAATTAGTTTATAATTAACTTATATTTAGTCCTCCTAATTAATGTCCGAAGATTGATGTGATATGGATTAAACTTTAGCTCAAGAATCGCATGCTTACAGGGTCCTTACAAAATAAAACTCCATACAGGGTTACAGTGTCTCCTTGGTCTGTCAGATGTGACGTGATCTTCCTCCTCCTGCTCCTCCTTTCGACTTACGATATTTTTGAGTACTGTACTAGGCTTTTGTAAGGCCCACACAACTCAATGAATGGATGACGGCTCAGTTGCGCCTTTCCGCTACATGGGCCTACCTGAGCCTCACAGGGAAAATAATCGAACTTTTTTTATTTTTTTATTTTTTATTTTAGCATTTTCCAAAAAAATATAGTCGGATGAAAAAATTGTAAAACTAGGTTATTGTCGCCAGCTGGGCCGGCGGTATAGGCGGCGGTAAGGTCTTACCGCCGGCTACCCCTCCACACCACATTTTCAAAAACTCATAACTAAGTTATATCAACTTGGATGGATATAAACTTTATATGAAACTTGTATATCTTGATAAGATCTACAACTTTGTAGTTAAAACTTTTTTCATTTGATGTCATATTGGTGCTCAAATAATCGATACAAGTTTCAGATCTAAAATTCAATTTTTAGATCTGAAATTGAGCAGCACACCTTCAAAAAATGATAACTAATTCATACAAGCTCAGATAGAAATAAGCTTTATATTAAAATTGTAGCCCTCGATGAGATTTACAACTTTATAGTTCAAACTATTTTCATTTGGAGCCATTTAATTACTGAAATAATTGACACAACTTTCAGATCTAAAATTCAATTTTAGATCTGAAAATTGTGTCGATTATTTGAGTTCTAATATGACATCAAATGAAAAACATTTTAACTACAAAGTTGTAGATCTCGTCGAGATCTACAAGTTTTATATAAAGTTTATCTCCATCCGAGTTGATATGAATTAGTTATAATTTTTTGAAAGTGTAGTACGGAGTGGTGTACCCCAGTAAAGATCCTTCCGCCGGCCCAACTGCCGCCTGGGCCAGCGGAAGAGCCTTACCGCCGGTCCAGCCGGCGACAATAGCCTAAATTTGCAATTTTTTCATCCGACTATACATTTTTGCAAAATGCTAAAATAAAAAATATAAAAATAAAAAAAGTTCAAAATAGTCGGCTTCTTCCTGCTACACACGTCCCCGCTCACATAAACCTTGACCCAGCCCAATCAAAGAAAAGGATTCCGAGCCTGCCTGATCTGAATATCTGATTGCCGTCAAACTCTTGTGTTTGGGACGTGAGTGTGAGATATTTTCAGCTCCCAGCTTCCGGGAATGCAGCAAGCTGGCGTGTACTATAAAATGCTTGGAGAGTACACCTCTCTCGCTCCATTAAGAAGCCAAAAGCCACCCTTTCAACGTTCCCTAACGGTGACGGTATTCTATACCATTGCTGCTTCCATCTTTTAATTAATACAAGAAAGAGGTTAGAATTATTGTGTTCAAGACTTTGTATCATCTCTATGTAATGTTCTTTAAAATCAATAAATAAAGCTTTCTTTATCAAAAAAGAGGGTGCCGTGTGTTGACAATATGAACGTTTGACTGTATACAGCCAACTTGTAAGCTGTCAACCAAGTTTGCAGAACTTGGACGAACCAAAGTGGATGCATCATACGTAACACAACTTGTAAAATCAAATTGTGAAATATGCATATACATTAGATCTTTTAATTGGTAGAGTCAAATGCCCTTGAAAGCAACTGCTAGCTAGCGACATGCCAACTTGTTGACAATAAGTAATCACGCATGCACTTACTTATTGTCAAGAAAGAGCCAACACCTACTGCTAGGTTATTTGCGACGGCAGCTTAGAGCTAGCTAGGTTATTTGCAATTTTGCATTGACTGGCCACATGAGGGGGTCAACAATAGAATTCCTCGTTCCTTTTCGATTTTTCAATAGAATTATTTTTGCATTTGACTACCTCCGAATTAGTGTGTGTGTATGCACAAATTAAATGCGGTGATTCAGGACCTCAAGAAACCAGAAGAGCTCCTTCAATTCGTCGGCAAACTTAACGACAAATATTGTACCGTCATGTTTTCACTCACGATTATTCACAAAGCAGCACACGTACTATGCAATCCGATTATTCACAGGCAGAGAACACACGATGCAGCTTGATTGGAGCATTTGGGTCAGAATTATGCATGTGATAGATCGATGTCGATCTCTGTTAGGGTACTAAGTAGATAACTGATCTTCCATCCAGTAGCTTTTGTCCCGGATAACTTTGGATCCGGGACTAAAGGGCCTTTAATCCCGGGTCTAAATTTTGTAGACTGGCGGAGCTCTTTTAATCCCGCCTGGTGGTTTCAACCGGGAAAAAAGTGGAGGTTTTAATCCCGGTTGGAGCCACCAGCCGAGATAAAATGAATTAGTGCCGGTTGGTTGCTCCAACCAGGACTAAAAGGACACTTTTTAGTCCCGGTTGGAGCCATCAACCGAGATAAAATGATTAGTCTCCGTTGGTCACTCCAACTGGGAATAAAATGGTCCTTTTAGTCCCAGTACCAACCGGGATTTATCCACCTCTCCAACTTCTCTCTCCCCCCTATCTAGCGACCCGCGCCCACCCTTATCTCCTAGCGACCTACGCCCGGCCCTGTCCCTTCTCTCTATCCTTATCTCCTAGCGCTCCTCTCCTTCTCCCTCAGCTCCCTTCCTCCCCGCCTCCTCTTCCTCTGCTCCCTCCCTCCCTCGCTCGCCCACACCGCGCCACCCTCGCCCACGGGGAGGAGGAGGCCAGGAAGGCAGGGAGGGAGGGAGCCGGGAAGGTGGGCGAGGGAGGGAGGGAGCAGAGGGAGCGGGCGAGGGCGGCGCGGGCCTAGCACGGAGCGGGCGGAGCGGCGTCGGCGGGCAGATGTCCTCGAGGTGTTACGGCTCTTGTTTGAGGCAACCAGGAGCGATGAGGTCAGGCATACGAGCTTCGGGCGGAGGCGAGATTTTTGGGTGATGAATCGAATTGCTTGGTTTCGAGCTCATATCGATCTGTTCTTTGCATGATGCGGGAGCGAACTTTTTTTTATTTTTTGGAAACTTTTTAGTCTCGGTTGGGAATAACAACCAGGACTAAATGGGGGGCTTTAGTCCCGGGTGAATGATCCGGGACTAAAGGACCCCTTTTATCTCGAATAATTAGTCCCGGATGGGGATCTATAACCCCTATCAACCGGGACTAAAGGCTCGTTTTCCACCAGGGGGTCGTCATCGACGGAATTATATATATAGGAGTATGGATGAAAATCTACAATAAGTATTTTGCAATTTGGATAAAAGTCGTCGACAGACCGGTGATCGACCAATGCAAAGCGCGCGTATGCGTCAGATGATGTGAATGGTGTTCGTCTATCCATCTCTGGCCGTTCGATTGCTGCAAAAGATGAAGCAGCTAGCTAGGTTAACTCGAACGGAACAAGAAGTCGGCCCAGCAGTAAACACGCAGCGCGTCAGCCTTCAGCTGCCTCTTTCTTTAATTTCCCTAGCAAGCAAGCTACATCCTGGCCTTTATTGGTCATCTGAAGCTTAACATATCAGTCGTCGTCGTCGTCGTCGACCAGCTGAAAAAGAAACAAGGCTTGCGGCAGCTGGCAGGTATGGCCATTTTTTTCTGCAGCAGGTCAGCAGCTGCTAAAAATCTAAACCGATTCTGGACACGCAGCCAGTTGCCCCCCCAGCAGAAGATTCTGATCCTGGGCCGATCCCACGGGATGAGGCCAGGGCCATTCCAGTTCCGGTGATGCGGCGCCGAGGAATCCCTTTCCTCTTCCAGCGCTGAGTACATCAAACTCCAATAATCCTTCACTCATCCCGTCAGGTCCAATAATTCGCCTTGTTAATTCAACAAACTCGATGACCCCTCATGTCGACGGCCTGGCACGAGTTCTCAGGCGCCAGCGTCGTGACCAAGATGCCCAAAATGTCAACTCCCCGGCTCGCTATATATACTCCGCAGATGCAAGCCGAAAAAGCTCCAACCAAGCACCAGCATTTGCGAACACCAACCACTCATCAACAAGAGCAAGCAAGCTCAAGAAGCTAGCTTGAATTAGGCTATGGCGGACAGGGAGCGCGGCGCGCCGGGGAGCTCGCTCCACGGCATGACCGGGCGCGAGCCGACGTTCGCCTTCTCGACGGAGGATGCCACGGCGGCGAGCAAGTTCGACCTGCCGGTGGACTCGGAGCACAAGGCCAAGACCATCAGGCTCTTCTCCTTCGCCAACCCGCACATGCGCACCTTCCACCTCTCGTGGATCTCCTTCTTCACCTGCTTCGTCTCCACCTTCGCCGCGGCGCCGCTGGTCCCCATCATCCGCGACAACCTCAACCTCACCAAGGCCGACATCGGCAACGCCGGCGTGGCCTCCGTCTCCGGCTCCATCTTCTCCCGTCTCGCCATGGGTGCCGTGTGTGACCTCCTCGGCCCGCGCTACGGCTGCGCGTTCCTCATCATGCTCGCCGCGCCCACTGTCTTTTGCATGGCCATCATCGACGACGCCGCAGGCTACATCGTCGTCAGGTTCCTAATCGGCTTCTCTCTAGCGACGTTCGTGTCGTGCCAGTACTGGATGAGCACCATGTTCAATAGCAAGATCATTGGTACCGTCAATGGGTTGGCCGCCGGCTGGGGAAACATGGGCGGCGGCGCCACGCAGCTCATCATGCCACTTGTCTATGATATCATCCGCAAGTGCGGCGCCACACCCTTCACGGCGTGGCGTCTCGCCTACTTCGTGCCTGGGTCACTACACATCGTGATGGGAATCCTTGTGCTCACCATGGGGCAAGACCTCCCCGATGGCAACCTCCGTAGCCTCCAGAAGAAGGGCGATGCCAACAAGGACAAGTTCTCCAAGGTTATGTGGTACGCTATCACCAACTACCGGACATGGGTCTTCGTCCTGCTCTACGGCTACTGCATGGGCGTCGAGCTCACCACCGACAACGTCATCGCTGAGTACTACTTCGACCACTTCAACCTGGACCTTCGAGTTGCCGGCATCATCGCCGCCTGCTTCGGCATGGCTAACATCGTGGCAAGGCCCCTGGGCGGGATCCTCTCCGATGTTGGTGCGCGCTACTGGGGCATGCGTGCCCGCCTTTGGAACATCTGGATCCTCCAGACCGCAGGCGGCGCCTTCTGCCTTTGGCTTGGCCGCGCTACCACACTCCCTGCCTCAATCACCGCCATGGTGCTCTTCTCATTCTGCGCTCAGGCCGCCTGTGGTGCCATTTTTGGTGTCACCCCTTTCATCTCCCGCCGCTCCCTTGGCATCATCTCCGGCATGACTGGCGCCGGCGGCAACTTCGGTGCAGGACTGACCCAGCTGCTTTTCTTCACCTCATCCAAGTACTCCACGGGCATGGGCCTGGAGTACATGGGCATCATGATCATGGCGTGCACGCTGCCCGTGGTGTTCGTGCACTTCCCCCAGTGGGGATCCATGCTCTTCCCGGCCAACGCCGGCGCCGTTGAGGAGCACTACTACAGCTCCGAGTGGAACGAGGAGGAGAAGAGCAAGGGGCTCCACAGTGCCAGCCTCAAGTTTGCCGAGAACTGCCGCTCTGAGCGTGGCAGGCGCAACGTCATCCAGGCCACCTCCAACACGCAGCCTAACAACACGCCAGAGAACGTATAGGAAAATTATTGAGTACATATATATGCAGGCATGATATAAGCAAAAAGACATGAGGTTGATTGTAGCACTGCAGCTAAGTGAGAAGTTTCTTGTGTACTTGTAACCACTTGTCTCAAATCAAATACAAACATTTTATCTTACTATGAGACCTTTTTTTTGCCTCCATGTTACTCTGTACAGGCATGCTACAACAAGAATATATGTGTCCATTCGGACTGCCCGGCCGGTCTGGCGTGAGCCCGGCAAGACCCGTTAATTTTTGTGCCATGCCGTGCCAGCCCACAGCCCACAGGCTGCACCGACGGGCAATGCCATTTCTGTGCCAGGCCGGCCCGTCGAGCACGGGCGGCTTTGGGCCACGCGAGGCACGGCAGGCCCCCGCGCCGCGGCCGCTGTCAGCCTCCCTCGCGCCGCGCCCGCCGCTGCCGGCCTCCCGTGCGAGTTGTCGCCACTCCCGGCCCCTCGTGCCCGTGCGAGCCGTCACCGCTGCCGGCCTCCTGCGTTGCCACCGCTACTGGCCTCCCGCACCGCTCCCACCGCTTTAGCCCCTCAGGCTACCGCCGCTCCCGGCCTCCTGCGCAAGCTGCCGTCGCTCCCGGCCCCTGGCGCCGCCGCTAGCCTCCCACGTCGCGCCCGCCGCTACTGACCTCCCACGCCACGTCCACTGTTTCCGGCCTCCTGCGTCGCGCCCGCTGCTCTAGCCCCTCAGGCCGCCGCCGCTGCCGGCCTCCCGCGCAAGCTGCCGCTGCTCCCGACCCCTCGTGCCGTCGCTGTCGGCCGAAGAGGAGGCGGAGGTTTGGAGAGGAAGGGGAGGATTGAGGCATGGAGCCATGTGAGAGATAGAGGAGGTGGCGGTGGGCAGCAGATAGGGTCACAAGGAGAGGAGATAGGGTCACAGGGAGAAGAAGGGGGGACGGGTGAGAGCTAGCAGGCTGTTGTTGGACCGGTAGGAAGGAGGTTAATGGGCCATTTTGGGCCGACACATTAAAATCATGCTGGGCCAGGCCACCCATCGGGCCGAGGGGCAGGCCCACACCTGTCATGAGCCATCACGTCGGGCCAGCCCGAGCTTGAAGAGTTACGGGCTAGGTCGGGCTTGGAACGGGCTAAAAAATCAGGCTTCATGCCGAGCTGTCGGGCTGTATGGACATCTATAGACAAGAACATAAATATTCCTAGTATTTCGATAGACTTAATCATTGCTGACAACTATAGCCATTGAATCTAATTTGTTCGAAAAACTCACAAACCTCCACCGTTATGAGAAAGAACCTCACATAACCTGTGCACACTGATTGTTCATCATTATGGTGAGCGGTCAGGCGACCTTCGGGTCCTCGACCCACCAGTCAGACCTTACCCAGTGTTTCTCGCTCAAGCTCCTTCCCGGTTCCATGATGGATTCTCCCAACATCGATTTGTGCCTGGGGCTTAATTTCTCTGCCAAGGTACGATCTCTGCTTGGTGCTTGGGTCACACCTCTCTTCCCAGATGATGCCTCAAGTTTCTAGCAATCTCCAATCACAACATCATGCTAAAAGAATCAATCCTATGGGAAGCATACAAGGAGAGGCTTGGTACTTCAGATTCTCATCCCATGGTATTTGACCTAGAACAGCTCCTTCAAATATCTGACAACTTACAATGCTTAGAGGAACCATTTAGTCATGAAGAGATAGACTCTGTAATTCAAAATATGTCTACTGATAAGTCTCCTGGACATGATAGCTTTAATATCAATTTCATTAACAGATGCTGGCCTCTAATTAAACTAGATTTTTATGACCTTTGGGCATCTTTTCATTTTGGAAATATATGTCTTTGAAGCATTAATGGTTCCTATATCACTTTATTACCAAAAATAGATGTGGCTTGTAAAGTGTCAGACTTCTGGCCAATCTCTCTTCTGAATACCTCCACGAAGCTTCTGACAAAGCTCCTAGCCAAATAGATTACGGAAAGTCATCATAGATATTATCCACAAAAATCAATATGGATTTATCAAAATAAGGACCATTCAAGATTGTTTGGCTTGGGCTTTTGAGTATCTGCATCTATGTCATAAAACAAAGAAAGAAATTGTGATTCTTAAACTGGACTTTGAAAAAACCTTTTATACGATCGAACATGAAGCAATGTTGACTATCATGAAACATAAAGGTTTTGGGACAGCATGGCTGGGTTGGATGCAGCAAATTTCAGTTCAGGTACTTCCTCCATCTTGTTGAATGGAGTCCCAGGGAAAACATTTCATTGCAGACGAGGAGTAAGACAAGGGGACCTCCTCTCTCCACTCCTTTTTGTTTTGGCAGCTGACTTATTATGATCTCTTCTAAATGATGCTAAGAGACTTATTACAATCTCTTCTAAATGATGCTAAGAGACAAGGGCTTCTATGATTACCAATTCTCCTCTCTCACAGTCAGAACTTCCCCAATGTCCAGTATGCAGATGACACGCTCCTTATAATGGAAGGCTGCCCCTCCCAACTGCAAATTCTCAAGAACATTCTTCAGTCATTTGCTCTCTGCACTGGCCTTACAGGTAACTACTCTAAGTCCATGATGGTGCCAATCAATGTTTTAGATGAAAGGTTACAAGCTCTATCTCAGCTATTTGGCTGTGCAATGGGAACTCTGCCATTCACTTATTTGGGTCTGCCTCTAGGTCTCACAAAGGCAAAAGTGGAAGAATTCCTTCCAATGGTGTCTAGATGTGAAAGGAGACTAGTCAGCACCTCATCTTTTCTGTCTCAAATAGGGCGTCTGGAATTAACCAATTCAGTTTTCACTACTCTGCCTATGTTTTATATGTGTACTTTTATCCTACATAAAACATTGTATAAACAAATTGACAAGTACGGAAAATATTGCCTTTGGAGAGGATCGGGTATTAACAACAAATCTCCCCCTAAAGCAGCTTGGGAGATGGTTTGCCTCCCAAAGAAAGAGGAGGGTTTGGGTGTTCTGAATATCAAAACCCAGAATGCGGCTTTGGTACTGAAATTTTTCATAAATTCTTCAATAGAGAAGACATTCCTTGGGTTCACCTGATGTGGGAGAAATACTACTATAATGGCAAGTTACCAAACCAAGTAAAGAAATGTTCTTTTTGGTGGAAGGATGTGTTAAAGTTGATCGACAAATTTAAAGATTTGGTAGTGGTTACCATTAATGATGGACAGACATGTTTACTTGGAATGATTTATGGAAAGAATGAGTACCTGCCTAGGCATATCCTCACCTCTTCTCCTTCACCAAAAAGCAACACATCTCGATTCAAAAGCTCAGGAAATAGTGGATATACAGCATTTGTTCCATCTCCCTCTATGAGCTCAAGCTCTTGACCAACTAGTTCATCTCGCTCACATTTTGGAGGACCTAGCATTAAATAATGATCCGATGTGTGGACATATATATGAAGGAACTCTTATTTCTCATCATCAAAAGTCTACCGCCATCTCACTGGCCATAGATAGGTTCACCGAGTGTTCTAGTGGCTATGGAAATCACGTTGTCAAAACAAACATAAAGTCTTCTTCTGGTTGGTACTTAAAGACAGGCTCAGGAACATTCTTATAAGGAAGAACATGTTCCATTTTTCATATGATTGTGTTCTATATCAGCATGAAGGTGAGGAAACCTTATTTCACCTTCTACTTGGTTGCTCTTTTGCTCAGGAATGCTTGATTCACCTTGGCCTGTTCTTGAAGCTTTCTAACGAGCCCTATGCAATTTTAGAAACCTTCAGAACACAGCTACATGTACAGTTCTTTATGGAAATTATCATTATTATTAGTTGGAGCATCTAGATAGTTAGAAATGATTGGATCTTTGAAGGGATCTCTCCTTAAGTGCAAACATGTTTGATCCGATTCAAATTAGTTTTTACTCAGGTTATTCTTAAAGTAAAAGAGGACTGGAAACTTCAAATGTCTTCATGGCTAGAGCAGACATTGTAATGTTTATGATCTTTTTCTTTTTGTGCTTTGTTTCATAATTTTTTTTAAGTTAACATCCTCTCTTTAATATATAATATAATCAGCAGGACCTTCCCCTCCTGTTCCATAAAAAGAAAGTTTCACTAATACCGGTCGTTTGAAATACAGGAGGCGTGAGTTTAATACGCTTACCATTTCGGAGAGAAGAAAAAAAAAAGATACACTCAATAAGTAAATTTGCTGAAACAGACGTCTTCTTTATCTAACCTCAATTACTGGTAGAAAATGCTACTTTAGTATGAAAATACTGTGCTCTTATGGACATCTTGTGACCTTATTCTGTTCACATGGACGACTTACCTCATCCAAAATCCGACTGAGCATAGCTGTGAGTTGATCAGCTAGCTTTGCCAAAGTTTGTATAAATTCAATGGCCATGCTAATTTTGTTAATAATAAGGCATACGCATTTCAGATAACTGTCGACTACTACCGGATCAGCAGGTCGCAACGATTGGAGGCAGCCAACATGTCGACGGAAGTGCATGCACATATATAAAAGAAACTGGCAGGACAGCTCAGGTACTTGTTGGCCCCATCCATAGGCTTATCACCAGCTGCTGTATGAAATATGCAATTGGAGATTAATTGGCTGATCTAATAATCCAATGTCAACTTTGAAGCAAACGAGACGTGCAAAGTCAAAACAAGCATGAGGTTCATGAACTGTTGCTGCAATTGTGTATAGGTCAATGAGTGAGAGCGACTGTCAGTGCTAAGTACATGGCTCGCTTGCAGATAAGCCAGCGCACGTTAACACTGTCATGCTGGAGGAGGTAGTGCCTGATACACAACCGGTGGGAAATTTAAGGTGAAATGATGACAGATCCAGAAACTAAGGTGTATTTTAATTTGAACATATCAAAATCTATAGTAAGTTTTAGCCAACAATTAGTCATGGGTTAGGGCATCAGGGACGGAGGCAATGAGCTCATTGAACGCGGAGTTCTTGCCTCCATTGAGCAGGTGGCTGATGCACCTCCACAATGGACGGCTGGACGGGGCCGTGGGGGCGAGCCCTGCTTACCCAATGGCTCATGGTGGCGGATGATGCAGCTGGGCGAGGGGCGCGGGGGTGAGCCCTACTTACCCAGCGATGCGCGGCGGCAGATGATGCGGCGCGTGGGCTCTCCAGTGGCAGACGCAGAGGCGCAGGCGAGCATGTCGAGGCGTGTGGCATTATGGTTGTTTTGCCATGGACTACTGCCGCTTGCCCTACTTGTGAACACAGGAGCAAAGGCTGGACCTCGCGTCAATTGCAGTAAAGTTTGGGGAACTTTTTACAAAATCATCAAGAGCTATTCCAAGGACTGCGGGTTGATTACGAAAAAGTTAAGAGACTTCTTTGAAAAATAACTATAACAGTTGGAAGAAACAACCGTACTTTAATATTAGGTAGAAATGAGATATCAATACTCAAAATATAGCGTTGGAGATCATACATGGTCAAACCATGCCTTACACTATGTTGTAAGAAAAAAATGATCAATATATATTTTTTTCATTACTTTCTCATATCAAAAGGTAGCGGCAAAGAAAAATATAATGAACCCTTGTGCACCTACTATAATCCATTTATGTATGTATACGATGAGTGTGACAACATCTAACTTTTTATGTGTACAACAGCAATACGTGTTACACAACAAAATGCAAACTTTGCCCTCACCGATACAACATACGTGTGCTTGTAACCTCAGAGTAGGAACATACGCACAAACACAAACAGCAGGAGTTTCTCTCAGACGTGCTCTGGCGTGTTGTTAGGCTGCGTGCTGGAGGTGGCCTGGATGACGTTGCGCTTGCCACGCTCAGAGCGGCAGTTCTCGGCAAACTTGAGGCTGGCACTGTGGAGCCCCTTGCTCTTCTCCTCCTCGTTCCACTCGGAGCTGTAGTAGTGCTCCTCAACGGCGCCGGCGTTGGCCGGGAAGAGCATGGATCCCCACTGGGGGAAGTGCACGAACACCACGGGCAGCGTGCACGCCATGATCATGATGCCCATGTACTCCAGGCCCATGCCCGTGGAGTACTTGGATGAGGTGAAGAAAAGCAGCTGGGTCAGTCCTGCACCGAAGTTGCCGCCGGCGCCGGTCATGCCGGAGATGATGCCAAGGGAGCGGCGGGAGATGAAAGGGGTGACACCAAAAATGGCGCCACAGGCGGCCTGAGCGCAGAATGAGAAGAGCACCATGGCGGTGATTGAGGCAGGGAGTGTGGTAGCGCGGCCAAGCCAAAGGCAGAAGGCCGCCTGCGGTCTGGAGGATCCAGATGTTCCAAAGGCGGGCACGCATGCCCCAGTAGCGCGCACCAACATCAGAGAGGATCCCGCCCAGGGGCCTTGCCACGATGTTAGCCATGCCGAAGCAGGCGGCGATGATGCCGGCAACTCGAAGGTCCAGGTTGAAGTGGTCAAAGTAGTACTCAGCGATGACGTTGTCGGTGGTGAGCTCGACGCCCATGCAGTAGCCGTAGAGCAGGACGAAGATCCATGTCCGGTAGTTGGTGATAGCATACCACATAACCTTGGAGAACTTGTCCTTGTTGGCATCGCCCTTCTTCTGGAGGCTACGGAGGTTTCCATCGGGGAGATCTTGCCCCATGGTGAGCACAAGGATTCCCATCACGATGTGCAGTGACCCAGGCACGAAGTAGGCGAGACGCCACGCCGTGAAGGGTGTGGCGCCGCACTTGCGGATGATGTCATAGACGAGTGGCATGATGAGCTGCGTGGCGCCGCCGCCCATGTTTCCCCAGCCGGCGGCCAACCCATTGACGGTACCGATGATCTTGCTATTGAACATGGTGCTCATCCAGTACTGGCACGACACGAACGTTGCTAGAGAGAAGCCGATTAGGAACCTGACGACGATGTAGCCTGCGGCGTCGTCGATGATGGCCATGCAAAAGACAGTGGGCGCGGCGAGCATGATGAGGAACGCGCAGCCGTAGCGCGGGCCGAGGAGGTCACACACGGCACCCATGGCGAGACGGGAGAAGATGGAGCCGGAGACGGAGGCCACGCCGGCGTTGCCGATGTCGGCCTTGGTGAGGTTGAGGTTGTCGCGGATGATGGGGACCAGCGGCGCCGCGGCGAAGGTGGAGACGAAGCAGGTGAAGAAGGAGATCCACGAGAGGTGGAAGGTGCGCATGTGCGGGTTGGCGAAGGAGAAGAGCCTGATGGTCTTGGCCTTGTGCTCCGAGTCCACCGGCAGGTCGAACTTGCTCGCCGCCGTGGCATCCTCCGTCGAGAAGGCGAACGTCGGCTCGCGCCCGGTCATGCCGTGGAGCGAGCTCCCCGGCGCGCCGCGCTCCATGTCCATCCCTCGATCTCTCTCGTCTTGCTGCTGCTCGACCTGTGTCACTGTGTGTGAGCTAGCTGAAGCTGCTAGCTCGATCGCTGTGGCTTTGTGCTTGGGATGCTGCTGTCTAGCAACGACAGGAGGAATTTATAGCTCTCGTGGTTGACATTCTGCACACAGTACCGATCAGTCGGTGTCTGGTACGGCTAGCTGCTAGTGATGGTGGAACCGGTGTTTGACCTTTGGGATCCTGGATAAGTACAGCCGACTATAGGCTGAGACGACAGGATTCGATCGATAACCTGCTGATTAGTTTTTATTTCTGATAATGAAACAGCAAAGCGTTGACACTGCGGCGCGGGTGCAGAAGAGGCAAGAGGAGAGGTTGGAAGAACAAAGTCAGAGGCTAACCTGCGCGCCGCATCTCCGGAGTTATTGCAGCTTGGGAGAGTGAGAGGGCAACCCATCCGGCTTTCCCGTGGCCTTGGATTCCTCCAAGGATCAGCCAATCCGTAAGCCTACTCCCGATAATATAAAACAAGGTGGGGATCTCTTCTAATACAATTTAATCCAACCAACATACAGGCGTAGGGTATTATGCTATTCAGCGGTTCGAATCTGTATAAATCATGTGTTTGCGTTTACCTTCGAGTTCCTGATCTCGACGAGTCCCACTAACTAAAACACTATCTCAGGCACTCCCCTCGATAGGTTGCCAGATTTAAACACCGACAGCTGGCGCACTAGGTAGGGGCTCTTGCCGGGAATTCACTGGTGAACTCAATGGCACAAGTCATCATCAAGCCAATCGTCACGTTTGAAGTAGGCATGATGTCCACTTCGTCTCTTGGGTTTGCATCGCAGACGGTGCTGGAAATTTCCGCCTCCATATTGTGCCGGCTCTGGAGATGAAGCAGCAAACCATGAAGCTCCAATCCAAAGCTCTGGAGGATCTCGTCGAGAATTTTGGCAAATTTTTAATTTCTAACCTAGTCAAAGGCTGGGGGACGAGGCCGAGTACAACTCGACTTCTTCCGCTAGTCGGATTAACCTTTACGAGCCGACGCATAAGCCATTGTTCATGTCGGATTACCACTAGAGTCGATTCCCATTCGGACTTCACAACACAGCCACTAATTATCACACTGCCCTATCCAGATCACAATCCGATATGGATATGATCAAGAACTTTGACTACTACTCGGACCCGGATAAAGAAACTCCTTTATCAGGTCCACAACAGGGCCTGGTAATCACATGAACTCCCCACGGCAGATTCATCTATTGGCCCAAAATGAAGCCACTCGCTCTTACTAAAAATGATGATTCACGGCTCATTGCTTACCTCGACACTCTCCCGTACAAGGAGGGAACTTCTTTGTCACCCATCTACGAGGAAGACAACACCACGAAGGTCATCACCTCGAGCTCGGGAATCTATTCCCCAAAACAAGAACTCTTCGCTCTCATTACTGGGCAACAGGACGAAAAAGAAGAGCAACGGGATAGAAACCCGCCACACGAGCGTCACCCAAATGACGTCTCGCAGGATGAGCTCACTGCCAACGTTGTCAGAGAAGAGGATCAAAGAACTCGACGACGAGTAAGAAATGCTACAAGAGTAGAACGCCACCGCCACCTTGCAGCGGGCCTACCAATTCTGAACCTGGATAACGCCTTTGAAGCAGTTCAAACGTATCACCATCGTACTCCCCTCGTCACCATCACGTCTATTGATCTCATCACCCGCACGATGTTGCAGAACAAGTACACTAGGCAGTTGGCTGAACTGGCAGAACACGCGTACGAACAACTCGATCAGCAGAATCCAATATAGTCAGTCCAACGCACCGCATCCCAGCGAAGTCAACATTGCAGCAGCCATAGAGGCCCTCCGTCTAGACCAAGTCAACTCGAAGACATCAGACCAAGCTAAGCTGGAGCTGAAGGTAGTCGAGCAGGACCCTCGGGAGGCCGTGGCCACCGTGGGGATAACCTAGAACCCAAACACCCAGTAGAAGACCTCCGCAACAAGATCACCACTAGCCGCGACGCCCGTACCATCATTGACGGATGGCGCCGCAAGCACGAGCAAGAAGTCGAACACCTAAGAGATTATACTGATGGGTTCCCCGTCTTCTCAAGATGTGTGAGAAGGACAACTCTACATGAAAAGTTCAAACCTCCGGGTATCACCAAGTATGATGGCAAGCAGGACCCAAACCAATGGCTCCGATGCTACTCGCTATCAGTACAAGCAGCTAGGGAAAACGACAACACCAAAGTCATCTACTTCCCCATATGCGTGGAGGTGGCGTCACTCACGTGGCTCAAATCGTTGGACAAGAACTCCATCAACTCATGGAAAGACCTCAAGGTGGCATTCACCAACAAATACGCAGGGGCAATGCGGTGTCCTGGCAACAGGATCGACTTGTCCAGGTCAAACAACTAGAAGTCGAAACCCTGCAGACCTACTTACGTCACTTTTTCGACAAGAAAGCCACAATCGTGCATATCACGGAGCATGACATTATTGACTGCTTCCAGAACAGCCTCCACCACCGCCAAATGTTCCACGACTTCGGCAAACGACATCCCGCTGATGTCAAATCTCTCAAGATCATGGTATAGATGTGGGCAGACGAAGAAGACAGGGAGATTGAAAAGTTCGAATCCAATTGCAACAAGGGTCAGCACAACAACAATCATAAGAATGGCCAACACAATGACAAAAATCGCAACGATCTCCCTAACAATGACAACCGAAATAATTACTCGGGAGGTCACAACCGCAAGCACAAGCCAAACAAAACTTTCACGGCAATTTCACTGTCATCAAAGAAAGGAGGCGGCAAAAATCAAGATAGGCCCTCATTCAATGAGCTTCTAAAGAAACAGTGCCCATGGCATCCATACCACAAGCACTCCACAATAGATTTTTTAGTCTACGCAGAGTTATGAAAGACCTACTAGAGCCATCTAGCACCAAAGACAAGGACAAAGCCAAGGAAGATGAAGACGATGGTGACAATGGAAAGTTTCAGAACTCATCCAATACCATCAGTGTCATCTTCGGTGGAACCCTGGGTACTGCTACTAAGTGGTCCTAGAAGCTCGCTCTTCGAGAGATAATATCCATTGAACCTGCGACGCCAATGTTCCTCAAATGGTCCGAGGTGCCAATTAACTTTTCCAGGAAGGACCAATGGACTAGTTTCTCAGACCCAGAACGATATCCTTTCGTCCTGGACACAGTTGTCGCTAGCTCCAAACTTACTAAAGTACTCTTCGATGGCAGTAGGGATCTCAATGTACTATTCGCCAAGACACTGAAGAAGATGGGCCTTGACATCACTGATATGCTTACCCCCAATGAACTCTCCATTCTATGGGATCGTCCTGAGCCACGCGGCTGTACCCCTTGGATAGATGGTTTTGCAAGTTACCTTTGGGACCAAACAGCAATACCTGACAAAATACATCCCGTTTGAGGTAGCGGATTTTGAAACATCGTACCACGCCATCCTCAGAAGACCAACATTAGCCAAATTCATGGCCATCCTGCACTACGTGTACTTAGTACTCAAGATGTCAGGACCCAGAGGAGTGTTCTCCCTGTGTGGAGACTTGAAAAGGTCGTATGACTGCAACATAGAAGCCATGGAGCTAGCAGCAACAACCCAAGTACCAAACAAAATGATGCAAGTCTTCACCGCATCCAAGAATCTGTTCCCGTCAGAGCTCGAGATTCTAGAAAAGAAATCAGGACAACCAAGGTCAAGTCGGCAAGTGAAGTAGACGTCAAAACCATTAACCTTGAGACTGGTAATAGCTCCAAGACATCACTGATTGGCACAAGGCTGGATCCTAAATAGGAAAGTGCGCTCGTTAGTTTCCTCTGGGCCAACCGAGATATCTTCACATGGAAACCGGCGGACATGCCGAGGATGCCCAGGGAGTTGATCCAGCACTCACTCAACGTGAACCAAAAGCTACACCTAAACAGCAACGCCTACAATGATTTGCCCAAGACAGAAGGGAAGCCATCAAGAAAGAACTGGCCAAACTACTCGTGGTTGGCTTCATAAAAGAAGTCTATCATCCAAAATGGCTTGCCAATCCCGTCCTGGTGCGAAAGAAAAACAACAATGAGTAGAGGATGTGTGTTGACTACACAGACCTCAACAAACATAGTCAAAGGACCCCTTCGGGCTCCCGAGGATTGATCAAGTTATCGACTCACAGCTGGATACGCCCTCCTCTGTTTCCTCGATTGCTACTCGGGGTATCACCAAAGAGCTATCAAAGAGGAAGATCATATCAAGACCACGTTCATCACCCCCTATGGAGTTTTTTGCTACACAACAATGTCTTTCGGGTTGAAGAACGCAGGCGCCACTTATCAATCATTTGGGTGACCTCCTGGTGGACTGTCGGGCTAGTAAATCCGACACCAGGAGTGCTTTCAAAAGCAGCTACACCGCAACGTAGAGTTTTACGTGGATGATGTGGTTGTAAAGACCAGAAATCCCAACAACCTGATTGCGGATCTAGAAAAAATCTTCACAAGTCTGCGAGAATTTCGGTGGAAGCTCAACCCGACAAAGTGCATCTTCGACGTGCCCTCCAGAAAACTACTCGGGTTCATCAGTAGTCACCGAGATATTGAAGCTACCCCCGAGAAGATTTCTACCATCACCGATATGCATGCCCCATCAGGTATCAAGGATGTCCAGATGCTGACTGGATGCATGGCGGCCCTCAATAAATTCATCTCAAGGATTGGAGAAAGAGGCCTACCCTTCTTCAAACTACTCAAGCGGCAAGACAAATTTTAGTGGACCGAAGTGGCAGATCAAGCCCTACAACAATTAAAGGACTTCCTATCAAAACCTATAATCCTCATGGTGCCAAACCCCAATGAAGACTTGCTGTTGTACATCGCCGCGACTACCAATGTCGTCAGCACGGCGATCGTGGTTGAAAGACTAGAACCAGGCCATGTATACAAAGTATAGAGGCCTGTTTACTTCGTCAGCGAGGTGTTGTCAGATTCCAAGGCCAGATACTCGTTGGTCCAAAAATTGCTATACTCACCTCGCGAATGCTACAACACTACTTACAGGAGCACAATATCTCCGTCGTCATAGATTTCCCTCTTAGAAATTCTCCACAATCGGGATGCAACAGGAAGAATATCTGAGTGGGTTGTAGAACTCGGAGCATTGTCCCTGGAATTCAAGTTGAGGACTGTAATCATGTCCCAGGCCCTAGTTGATTTCATGGCAGAGTGGCGAGAGAATCAACTACCAATGCCGTCAGAGCACCCAAAGCATTGGGTCATGTATTTCAATGGATCATTCAAGCTCGAGGGCACTAGCGCAGGAGTACTCTTGATATCTCCCAAAGGTGAACAACTCAAATACATCCTGCAAATTTTCTAGGAAGTATCCAACAATCAAGATGAATACGAAACACTTTGGCATGGGCTCCTTCTTGCAATCTCGTTAGGAATCAAGTGATTGTTGGTCTACAACAACTCACTGGTGGTGATCAATCAAGTCAATAACAAGTGGGATCTGCACAAGGAGAACACAGATGCATATTGCCTAAAAGTACGCAAGATAGAGAACAAGTTCTCTAGTCTGGAGTTCCACCATGTAGTTCGCGATAACAATGTTGCCGTAGACATCCTATGCAAGCTTGGATCTACTCGTGCTCAAGTTCTAACAGGGGTTTTCATCCATGACCTACACAAGCCATCCATATCGGAGCCGGCACCATCAACAATCACTTATCGAGGCCCTACCGCACCAGATCGAGAGGTTATGATGATCGACGTAGACCGGAGACCTCTCTTCATTGACTACATCAAAGAGCACAAGTTACCTTCAGACAAAATAGAGATCGAGAAAGTCTTACAACGCAACAAGAACTATGTTTTAGTTGGAGACAAGCTTTACAGAAGAGGCACAACGTCATAAGTACTCTTGAAGTGCATCATACGGCAAGATGGCAAGAACATACTAGAGGAGATCCTTAAAGACATTTGCAGCAATCATTCGTCTTCACGCATGATCGTGGGAAAAGCTTTCAAAGTAGGGTTCTATTAGCCTACAGCTCTCGTTGACGCCGAGGAACTAGTCCGCCGATGCCAAGGATGCCAATATTTTGCCAAGCAACAACACGTCCCTGCATACAAAATGATCACCATACCACCCTCTTGGCCCTTCGCATGCTAGGGGCTCGACATTATTGGCCCACTCCCTACCCTTCCTGGAGGATTCAACCGAGTACTAGTGGCAATGGACAAGTTTACCAAGTGGATCGAGGTGAAACCAGTAACCTGCCCCAAAGCAAACAGAGTACTCAAGTTCCTTGACGAAATTGTCCACCGCAACAGCTTCCCCAATTGCATTATCACAGACCTGGGGTCCAACTTCAACAATCATGAGTTTTGGGAATATTGCGAGAACAGTAGGATCGACATCCGGTACATCTTTGTCACTCATCCACAGGCCAATGGCTAGGTTGAGCGCGCTAATGGGATTATACTGGAGGCTCTCATGAAAAGGCTGCATGATATCAAAAACACGAAAGGAGGAAAGTGGCTCAAAGAACTACCCAATGTCCTCTGGGGACTCCGTACCCAGTCGTGCAAGCCTACAGGATTCGAAGTTAACCTACCTGCCGACGTCATCTGGAAATCCCCAAAGGTTGAGCCGTACGAGGAAGGTGTAGCAGAAGAAACAAGGCATCTAGATTTAGACAGCCTCGAAGAAGCTCATTGTGCAGCACTCGTCCAGTCTGCAAGGTACCTTGAAGAAATCCGCCGCTATCATGATCACAACGTCAAAGAATGTTCATTCAATATAGGCGATATGGTTCTCAAGCGTATCCAAGATACCAATGGACTACACAAGTTAAACTCACCATGGAGGGACCGTTCGTCGTCTCCAAGGTCATTGGACCTAGGTCATATAGGCTCCAACATCTCTCTGGTGAAGATGTCGACAACTCGTGGAACATCAAGCAACTATGTCGATTTTATCCCTAATTTAGATTTGCATATTCAGGCAAATTGGCCATCGGCCCTAGTTGTAGATTTACAATTTAATAAAGCAGACATATTTTTTGTCGTAATTCGACTACTTATTTCTACCTTACTGTGGCTTGCAGAAGCAAGTTCGTAGAGCTATTCAGCTCCCTGAGTAAAATCGCCCAATTGCGGCTTGTAATAATAAATCTGCAAAACTCCAACGAGTTATAAAAGCTCCCTAGGAAAAAATCACCCAAATACGGCTTGTATTAACAAGTCTGCAAAATCTCAATGGGTTATTCAACTCATTGGACAGAATCACCCAATCACAGCTTGCAGAAGCAAGTTTGCGGTTCACAAAAAGGTTATTCAACCTTACTAAGACAAAACTGTCCAATCGCGGCTTGCAAAATCAAGTTTGCAGCTAGTAAAGCGACAACTTATTGGACAACTCTATCCAATGCAGCTTGCAAAGATGAGTCAACACTTCTTCAGAGGTTACCTAATCACTTGACAAACTACTCATTAGGCTATTTAGCCTAAATCATGGCTTGTATAAATAAGACTGTAGCTTTAAGCTTTCCAGAGCATAACATCGATACAACTCAGAGAAGTTGTAATGATAGGCTCTAATCACTTGAAGAGATTACTTGCCCAGTGGTCTACTACCTAGATACCTTGAGTGCTCGGGCTCCACAAAAGGAGGCGTGTCTTAAGTACTCTACATCGTGTATCTGATGAGACTTATCAAAGAAGCCTTGTGCGCAGACACTTACATCTACCGTACAAGCAAATATCAGGGAAGATTGTAAGATGCACTAAAAAACAATAAGTCGAAAGTAGCAGAGATTGCAACAAGACTTAGAAATATTTACATTACAAAGCATTCGTATCATGTTTTCAATACAGAACTAATGTTTGCTTTAATACAGAACTACTCAAGGACCTGATGATTGGCTACTTCTTCTGCAATGGGGTCCATCTCCTACAAGTAGTCCTGAAAGAGTTTATCCGAACAATCCTCTACTATACCCTCTGCAACAGGAGCCAGATCAGCTTGATGATAGAAAGACTTGATGAAGCTCAACAGTTGCTTGGAGAAAGACTTCGCCATCTTCTGAATAAAGCCGATGAATTTCTCTAGCACGTCCTTGAGTACTTCAGGTAGCGGACGAGACTCCACACCCTCAACTAGATGCTCCACCATATCTGCTATTGGCTCGGCCGCTTCAGATATCTCCTTTAGAGCGAGTTTGGAAGTTTCCAGCTTTGCTTCGCGCTCTCAGATGGTCTTCATGGCATTGACCAGATCAACCTCGCCATCCTCGCGCATCCGCGTCTCCTTCTCCAGATCATGCTCCAACTTCTCAACATGATGCACCAGCTTATCGTGTTGATCTGTCACCTGGTAGAATGCATTCTTCCAATCGGTGATTGATGTTTGAAGCTCTAGTTCCAATTTCTTATATTCTGTACAACATTAGCACGGGATCAGCAAGATCGTTAGACAATTAGTAGTCAAAAAACATCAAAGGAGAGGAGACTACCTTCAATTTTCTAATTGAGAGACTTATTGCGAGCAACAAGATGATCCATTTCATCCTCCAGGTCTTGAATCCGGCTCTAGAAGGCCGCCCTTGTACTATCGTGCTTCATCATCAAGCGGGAGGTGTACAATTTCTCCTTGGCAAGCTCCTTCTCCAATACTTTAGCACAGAGTTTGGTATCACCATACCCCTCGAGCATCTCTGACTTGCGACGGGAGCGATTGATCAAGATCTAGAATTCAAAAATCAGTACTCGTGTTAAACACATGGGTGCCAGTGATCATGCCAACAAAGCAAGGAAAATTCAACTCACCTCCGCATAAGTGTCAAGATGACGGTGCATCTCCATGATAGTAGCTATCATCTCTGGGTTTAGTAGTGGATCATCAATCAGCTGGATGTCCTCCAAAGTCATATTCCTATCAGTGCTAGTCTCAGCTTCCGCGCTCGCATGAGGGACCATCTCAAGCCTTGTTGACATCCCCGCCTGGGAAGATGCATTGACGGTCATGGCATCAAGAGTTGTCACCGCCTCGACTTTTATCTCTGGCTCGGGGGCTACATCTGCAACCACGGTGCAAGAGGTAGTCGTCGCTTCACTAGCAATTGGTTGCTCAAGGGTTGTAGAAATAGTCGCCACGTCCACAACAGCTGGCACCTCCTCGGGTACTTGATGCTCAGAGGTTAAGATATCAACATTGGTCGTTGTAACAAAAGCAGCCATCACCTTTTCAAGTACTTGTTTCTCGGGGGCTGGCACTACAACCTCAGTCAATGATGATATGACATCTCGTATCAACACTACTACAAATGATACGACACCTAGATTGTCACGGGGTGTTCCTCTGGCTACAGATTTTCTTCGGCCGCGGCAGCATCCTGGACTGAAGGGCCATCGCCATCGGTCACGGACCTCAAGCTAGGCCCTCCAAGGTCCATATCAGAGGATTTCCTTCATAAGACAAAGTTTTAGCGACACAACAAGTTGATTTTGAGTTGCAATTAGTATACTCAGAAAGGGCATAAAAGATTACCTTGACGATCTCCTCAGCTTTAGTGTGGGTTCTCCAAACAACCGCAGCAGCTTGACAGCTGGAGAAGGTGCTTTCGGCGCGGCCTGCACATCCATAATAGGATCTTGGCCAGCTTTGAGCTCCGCCTCTTCTGCTCGAGTTGTATCTGCGCCAGCGGGTTTCATCACCGGAGGATCACCCTTAGTGACATTTTGAGGCTCTGGATCATCCTCAATTTTGATTGGTGACTTGTTTTGAGCGGCCACAGCAGCTGCATTCTCCGCCTCGGTTGCATTTGAGTGCCTGCAAACCACCAATGTCATCTTGAGTAGACACGGTGGTGCTATTGGAATCGCCTATTGGGAATATACGATCCTTAGGATCTTGTCCTTCCTCATAAGTAATTACTATAGGCGGCACATCTTCTGCGGTGACAGACTTCTTCATGACCTGTTTTGCAATAACGGATCACTTCTTCTTCGGTGGTGGAGGAATCGCAGCTTCAAGCTCATCTGCAACTGAGTGTTTCCATATTCCGGAGGAAGACCCAGCCTTAGTAGACGGCTGAGCCCTGACTTCATCTACAGCATCAGAGCTAGTGCCGCTAGAGGACTCAAGTACTTTCTCCTCTTGGTCGTCATCACTCTTAGCGCTCTCCGTCGTATGCATGCGAGGAGCAACTTCACAAGTATCTTCCGATCCGGGAGGAGGAGGAGGAGCAGAAAAGTACAAGCTGACATCTTTCTACAAAGAAAGACAAGTTGGCAAACCCAACAACTTCAAATAAGTAGTCGGGGGCTATGGCCATGGGTACTTACACGCTTTTGTGGGTTGGCGGCGTTGAATTTTCGCACAATAGTAGGGATATCGCCCACATTTTTGAACATCCGCTTCAGTCTCACCATAATTTCATGGTGAGCTCATCAGGAGAAAGTTTGGATGGATCATTGACACCAGTATACTCATAACCCCAATGACATCGCTGCTACAAGGACTGGATTTGTCGCTTCAAAAAACTGAAGGCTACTCCAACTCCAATGAGTCCTTCTTGCTTCAGCTTGGCTATTCTATCAATGAGATCGGGTAGTTGGACACAATTCCCATGTGTTGGCTCATCAAGCCATTGGTTGTTCCAAAAGGGGCAATGTCCTATCAGTTCGGGTAGGATCATGATTGCCAATATAGCATCATTTTGCCTTCCACCCAGCATTGGAGTCTATCAACTCATAATCTAGATGCAGGTTGCTGAGTTTCTCCCACATCTGGATACCAGCTCCTCCAACTACTTGAGTGTGATCCCTCATCAGTTGTATCCGACTACTTGAGTGTGATCCCTCATTAGTTGCGGCTTTACATAGAAAAATTTCGGAAAAACTGGAAGTGGGTAGAAAAGCTTTGCAGAAATGCACAAATATGGCAGTGTGGAGAATTCTATTGGGATTTAGATGAACGAGCTCCAACTTATAGCAATCCAGAAGACCACAAAAAAAGTCAAAAGTTGGCAGTGCAAGACCACGCTCGATGAAATTGGCAACCACAAGCATCTTGATCTCCTCCTCTTTCAAGGATGACCGCTTCCAAGCGCAAGCAGGAGTTGGCAGCGCGGTCTGATTGATTTTCCCGTACTTGGACGCTGGCAACTGAAGATCTTTTTCCTTACCAGATCCTTTCTTCTTCTTTTCCCCCTTGACAGCGGCAGCCTTCCTGAAGCGTCCCCACATAAGCAGAGATTAAATGTGATACAAATATCAATCCCAGGAGGCTAATAACACATTTATTCAACAGATGGTTCAAGAACCGTACAACTCCCAAGGGAGCGGGCGCGGAAGCCACACCAAAATGATAAGTAAATAAACAATGGTAACAATCCAATCTACTGTCCAGATGAACGCTAGACAGCACTCGGAACTACACGCCAGCGAAAGCATCCTGCAAAGGACCAACGCCACAGGCAACATTAGGTGCGGAAGCGACCACCTACTCGATGTCCTCAGCAACGAAGTATGGGTCTTCCTCTATAGCAACAAAATAAGGGTGAGTACAAAAGTACTCAACAAGTCCAACCACACCCACGGAGGGGGTAAAAATAAGAATATGCACAAGTCATAACAAGGATAAGGCTAAGGTTCGTTTGCAGTAAAGCTAGGTTTTTAACACATGCAAGGGTTCACTTTAAAAAGGTTTTCACAAAGCATTTATTTAGTAACCGAATATTTGAGTGGGGTTGATCCTACACAAAGGATCTAAATTTTAATGCTACCAGACTCCCTGTCCGCGGTAGCCTACGGCACAACTACCAGACACTTCCAAAATCCAACACACACCATAAAAATTATCCATCTCCCAAAAGCTAGTTATGTGCCTAAACCATAACTTATCCAACACCGTGGACACGGCTATTCGAATAGGTTTTATCTCTGCAGAGGTGTACACTTTACCCATAAAGTAGGGTACTGCAACACGAACACCTTAGTGTCAGCGCGGATCCAATCAAAGCCATTACCCACCTTAGCTAAGACCTGACTAGCCAACACGGAAGCAACCAAGGGGCCGATGACCTACCAACAAGGTCTTAACCGGGACCTAAGCCACACGTGCTTACTCCTTCTCCATGGTCTCCCGTTGCTCACCAGCTCTCCTGATGGTTAACAGACTAGCTAGTGGGATTTATGCTAAGCCTTTGCTGCATACAAAGGTCGAGTGGTTGCACAATAAATTGGGTTAGGCAAGATGACACATCAACTTGGTTCATAACCAAGACAAGACGGATATCTCCCAACCTGCTCAACCACTAAGGTACGAGGCCAATTTGGCATTTTACACAAGAAACACTCATCCGTCTAATCTAAACATCCTCTTTTATCTTTCACCAAAACCCCATTTATTTTCACCAAAACACTCACGCATTTATCTTTGGCAAAACATTGTATTCATGATGGAGTTATAGTAAAGAAAGTAATCAATTCATAAGCATTCTAGCAGCAATTATCTTCTAAACAGAGCATATCATATTCAGAGATAATTCTAGGTCATCAAGGAATAGTCATAGCAATCAAGAGGTGGCTATCCAACCGGGTTTTAAGCGGTAAAACAATACGCACTTTATAAAAATGGTCAATAGGTTGTGTCTATAAAACTAGGATAAATATGCATCAAAGGGTGAGATTGGACATGCCGTCCTCAAAGCCTTCCGGGAGTTCCTGCTCGCGGTATAGGTCCTCGGGCTCCAGCTCGCAGTACTGGCTTTCAAGCTCCTCTTTGGGCTCCTCCTCCTCGGTCACTCCGCGATCTAAGGCACACACGAGCGAGCACACAATAAATAAAAGAAAATAAAGTTTTACCCATTGAGCTCGGAGAGAGGGAGTGAACAATAAAATAGAGGAAGGAAGAGTGTTTTTAGGGAAATGGTATATGACCCGATGGGAATATGTTTAAGAATGGAGTGGTCGAATTTGGGGTTCATAGGAGAAAATTTGGTGCATAAAATGTCGCCAAGAAGGTGATTACGGGTTGGTTTTAAAGAGTCCAAGGACCTTTTTGTAATTATCTTTGAGAGAGGGAGGGCTCCTAATGAAAAAAGAAAAGAGACGGGGGAGGGTCTCGGTGTACAAAGGAATAAGGGGAGGGACAAAAGGCAAAACTGCCTTTCTTCCTCACGAGATAGAAACAGAGGAGGGGGATGGCCGGGCATGGGCGACGGCCTAGCCACATAGGCGCCGGCGTCCCAAAGCGCGGCAGCAGCCGGGGAGTGGGGGAAAAGGAGAGGGGAGTGAGGGGGTTCCATTCCCCTTCTCACCTTGGGCTAGGCAGCTTGGAGGGGAAGCTCCACGATGGCGGCAGGATGCGGCGGTGGCGGTACAGGACGACAGTGCTGGGAGCACAGAAGGGGGAGAGAGATGGCCAAGGCTTGGTGGTGGAGTGGAGGGCCTTTTATAGGCCAGAGGAAAGAGGGAGGGGGCGGCCAACGGGCAGCGCACAGGGAGGCGGCACTAATGGCGGCCGGGATGCTCGGGCACAAGGCGAGGCACAAGGGCGGAGCACAGGGCGGCGCTGTGCCGTGCGGTGCGGAGACCAGACGTTGGGCGGCGCGGCGATTTGGCGGCGGGCAGCGCGCCGGTGGCAGGAGCGGTGGCGAGGTGCGTGCGTGGCGTGGCGGGGTTGGGCACGGGCACCAAGGTGAGATCGGGGCTAGGGGCATGCGGCAGCGGGGAGCGGTGGCGTGCGTGTGCGGCGAAGAGTGGGCCCAAGCACAGGCAGAGGCGGGGTCGGGTGCAAGAGCGAGCGAATGCACGGTCAGGTTCGCGACGCGAGGCGCGTGGCACGCTGGGCGCTGTGGTATGGTGCGGGCCAAGGTGCAGGGCGCGCGGGCAATGAGGCTGGGATGGTGGCGTGCGGCAGGGCGGCGGGGGCATGCGTGCGTGGTGGTGCGACAGGAGGGCGCGGTGGCGTACTGGGGCAGGCGCGTGCGGGAGAAGGAGGAAGCGGAAAAAGGGAAGAAAAAAGGAAGAGAGAAGGAAAAGGAAAAAAAGAAAAGGGAAAAAGAGAGATGGAAAAAAGGAGAAGAAAAGAGAGAGAGTGAGAGAGACGGTGGCGATTGCGGAAGTGGTCACGAGCACGGGTGCGGCGGTCTTCCAACTGGCACGCGGTGTGACTTGCGGAGAGGAAAAGGGAGAAAATGGAGGGTGGTCGGCGGAGATTTGCGGAAGCGATCGGGCTGGCAACGAGGCGTGGCGCACAGGTGAAAAAGAAAGAAAATGGACGGTGGTTGGCTTTGGTGCCGAGACAGTAGAATCGCCAGGAAGATGGGATTTGCGAGCTCAAACGGTGAAAAAATTTTGGAAATAATTTTTAGCGAGTGATTTAACTTGGTGAATTTTTCCAGGACGTTACACTTCCTCCGCATCCTTGATGTCACGACTTTCTTCTGTCACATACACTCGGGGGCTAAGTGGTTGGGGGGCGCTAGTGCTCGGAGATTAGATAGCGGCGGCACTACAGCTACAGTATGGAGATTGGAAAGGCAACTGGCAAAGGTGAAATGGAAGGGATAACTTCCTCCGTTATTTATCACAGTGGTGCGGTAACAACGGATACAAATAAAGGGATTTTGGTTTTAGGGATCCGTAGATTTCGGGGCACCTGAATTGGTAGTTACCTTTATTTTTTTAAGAGATAAGATTTCCTTTCATAGATGGTCACATTGACCAAAGGTTGACTCTTTTGCCCACCAAACTAGTCGGCTAAAGTCTCGGGGGTTGTGTGCCACATGTCTATCGACAAAAAGTTTTTTCTGAGCTTTAAGGAGAAAGTGATGCAAATTACAGATTGACCCTCAGCTTGATTCTTTGATTCAACCTAATGCTCGGGGGCTACTCTATATGGAGTGCAACTTTCGTCGCACTTCCATATGAAATTCAAAGTTGAAGGATACAACACTAAGTTAAAGGAGGCTTGATTACATTCTAGCAGCATGGTAGTTTTTGGGTACCTTTGAAGATTCAACCAGACGAAGTACTCGAAGAGCACCAAAACTAGTCGGTAAAGACCACAAAAGTACTCGGAACTACTTCGTTTGACTAAAAAGTACTCGGGGGCTTGCTGTAAATACATCTATGGGCCCACCAGAAGGTTTGGACAGTCCTAAATATGGGGCTGAATACCAAGACGAATCTGACATGGAGACTATAGCGCAAGACGGCGTAGTCTACATGGAAAGATAGGAACTAGTTGAGGATTAGGAAAAGTACTCGTAGCAATAAGGGTAGAACTCGTCTAGTCGAATCCGACTAGTTTTCTTGTAATCAACCGACCTGTAACCCTGTCCCCGACAATATAAGGTGAGGTAGGGATCTCTTCCAAGGCAATTCAATCCAACCAACACACGGGACGTAGGGTATTACGCTATTCAGCAGCCCAAACCTATCTAAATTGTGTCTACATTTACCTTCGAGTTCCTGATCTCGACGAACCGACACTTCCCTCGATAGGTTATCAGGTTTAAACACTGACACGTACCTCATCCAAAATCCGACTGAGCATACCTGTATTCCAATGTATAAGCATGATGCCATTATATTCGGTCGTCCTAACTGCTTGCATACAGGGTCCTTACAAAATAAAACTGCATACAGGTTACAATGTCTCCATGGTCTGTCAGATGTGACGTGATCTTCCTCCTCCTCCTCCTCGAGTTAGAATCTTTTTGAGAGATGACGAAGCTATTACTGGGTACTGTGCTGGGCTTTTGGAAGGCCCACACAATGGGTGCATCTCTATTTCTCCCCTCTCTCAATTGCGCCTGGACAACGGCTCAGTTGCGCCTTTCCGCTACATGGGCCTACCTGAGCCTCACAGGGAAAATAGACATGTGTTCTTGCTACACACGTCCCCGCTCACATAAACCTTGGCCCAGCCCAATCAAAGAAAAGGATTTCGAGCCTGCCTGATCTGTGGAGGCGTTTGGTTCCCTTTGCTTATTTTTAGCACGTGTCACATCGAATGTTTAGATACTAATTAGAAGTATTAAACGTAGACTATTTACAAAATCCATTACACAAGTGGAGGCTAAACGGCAAGATGAACATATTAAGCCTAATTAATCCATCATTAGCAAATGTTTACTGTAGCAACACATTGTCAAATCATGGACTAATTAGGCTAAATAAATTCGTCTCGCCGTCTACCCTCGCTTTATGTGCTGTCATTTTGTAATAGTCTACGTTTATTACTCCTAATTAGTATCTAAATATTTGATGTGACGGGTGCTAAAAATAAGCGGGGTGAACCAAACGGGACCTGAATATCTGATTGCCGGTGTCAACACCGTCAAACTCATTGTGTTTTGGACGTGAGTGTGAGACATTTTCAGCTCCCAGCTTCCGGGAATGCAGCAAGCTGGCGTGTACTACAAGGGCACGTTTATCTGTGAGCCGTCTGGGAGTCGGCGTATTTGCAAAAAGGTCCTCGTCTGAGCCAAGCGACGGGCGCCGTCGTCTCGCGAGACGATGACGCGGGCTCGTGCTCCAACACCCGGCAACGACCTCCACGCCCCGTTGTACGATCCATCCGCGTACCTCCGGATCGAGTGCGAAAATCAACCCGTGCTGCTCCAACCGATTCCCCTCCAGCTCCCCTCCCTCCGCGCGGGAGGCTGACGGGAGGCGAGGCCGGATAGCTGAGCCGCCGCCGCGCCACGCCTCCTCTGGCTCCCCTCCCTCCGCATGGGACGCCGACGGGAGGCGAGGCCGGATACCTGGGCCGCCGCCGCGCCACGCCTCTTGCCGCGGGAGCTGAGACTCAGAGGAGGAGGACGACCAGTAGTGCGGCGGCGGCCATGAGTTGGAGGAAGGGAGGGGGCGCAGATTGCGTGGCTAGGAGCTGGGTGCTGCTGCTCTGCGTCGGGAGCTTCTGCCTCGGCCTGCTCTTCACGAACAGGTAACCAATCAATCAATCCGGTGCCCGATAGGATGTTCAGATTCGAGTATATTGGTGGCTCGTTCTGCATAGTCCCGAGTATTCGTAGGATGGATGCGGGTGAGATCCGTGGTCTTCTGGTGAGCTCACTTCTACATTTTGCGGGGAGCGGATGCGGGTGAGATCTCTCCAGGATGTGGACATTGCCTGAAGCAAGTGAGGTAGCTATACCAAATGAAAGAAGAGGGAAAGAGGTAGCTATACCAAATGAAAGAAGAGGGAAAGAGTCTAAGCTTATGGCTGGAGACTGTAGTATAACGAAATTGTTTCTAATTGCAGTATACAAAAAGTAATTTTTTTCTCTCTTTGATTTGATTCAGGGAAGCTTCTACGAAATTGTTTCTAATTGCAGTTGAGCTGGCTTCTTGCAGGACTTTAGGTAAGACAATAGCAAATCTGGAGACAGAACTCTCTGCTGCAAGAACTCTACAAGATTATTTTGGGGTGAATCCAAATCCGTTGTTTTGCTATGCTGCCAAAGTTTCTGTGGTTCTTTCTATTGCTTATAGTACATCTAAGAGAACAAATTTTCTTTGAGGTAAAAATAAGGAAATCAGTTGCCTGAACTCTTTTGAGTTCATTTGGAGCTGGTCTCCTTCTGGTTGTGTTTTAAACAAAATCGATGCCTGTCTTTTCTTTGCAGAAAAGGATCATGGATGATGGCGTGATGCTGCAGCTTCCGGTGGATTTGATCGATAAGATCCTGTCTCACATCACCAATCCTGCCTCCCTAGCATGCTTCAACCTGCAAGTTTTGGCGTAATATCATAAAGGGGAGAAGCTTCTTTCTTGATTGCCTCAGGAAGCATGCATTGCATTGAGTGAAGAAGCAACAAAATGGCATACATAGATCATATTTATCCCTAATCACCTTGATTTGAATGAATTAAATAACTTGCAGACAACTTAAAAGATAAATCATTGTACAAGCTGTCGGTTTCACTATCTATATGTGACTTACAGACGTCTAAACTGTTGAACATACCCTAAAATGCTTGGAGAGTACACCCCTCCCGCTCCATTGAAAAGCCAAAAGCCACCCTTTCAACGTTCCCTAACGGTGCCGGTATTCTATACCATTGCTGCATGCTTCCATCTTTTAATTAATACAAGAAAGAGGTTAGAATTATTGTGTTCAAGACTTTGTATCATCTCTATGTAATGTTCTTTAAAATTAATAAAGCTTTCTTTATCAAAAAAGAGGGTGCCGTGTTGACAATATGAACGTCTGACTGTACTGTACAGCCAACTTGTAAGTATGGAAAAGGTGCACATATCTGTCAACCAAGTTTGCAGAACTTGGACGAACCAAATTGGATGCATCATATGTAACACAACTTCTAAAATAAATTTGTGAAACATGCATGTACATTACATCGTTTAATTGGTAGAGTCAAATGCCCTTGAAAGCAACTGCTAGCTAGCGACATGCCAACTTGTTGACAATAAGTAATCACGCATGCACTTCGACACAGTATTTATCATAGCTAGCTCTAGCTTATCTTATAAATTGCAACAAACCTGATAAGTTCAAAGGGTCAGATACCACTCACCTAGTGCCTATCCCTATCTATTTATATTTATCACAATTCAAAGCTGAAACACACAAGAAATACCGAGTTGCAGGAATTTTCATGTACCAACAAAATAGTTTCAAAAATGACATGTGAAAATAAACTTACTGTACATTTCCTGATTATTCACAGGCAGCGAACACACGATGCAACTTGATTGGAGCATTTGGGTCAGAATTATGCATGTGATAGATCGATGTCGATCTCTGTTAGGGTCGTCATCGTTGACAGAATTATATATGTAGGAGTATGTATGAAAATCTGCAATAAGTATTTTGCAATTTGGATAAAAGTCGTCGACAGACCGGTGATCGACCAATGCAAAGCGCGCGTATGCGTCAGATGATGTGAATGGTGTTCGTCTATCCATCTCTGGGCGTTCGATTGCTGCGAAAGATGAAGCAGCTAGCTAGGTTAACTCGAACGGAACAAGAAGTCGGCCCAGCAGTAAACGCGCAGCGCGTCAGCCTTCAGCTGCCTCTTTCTTTAATTTCCCTAGCAAGCAAGCTACATACTGGCCTTTATTGGTCATCTGAAGCTTAACATATCAATAATCAGATAAGGAATTAATTAAGCAACGCTTCATCAGATATTTAATTAGCAGGGATCAAGTACTGAATTATTAGACGGTTCGTTCCACTAGCATGCATGATTAGGGTCTGAAGGTTCGTTAAGCCCAGTAGCCACAGATTTGAACCTTGCAGCTGCAAAACGGCATGGATAAATTTTAAGATCCTCCTGCTTTATCAATGAAATAGGCACAATGTCGTGCCCGTTCCTTCAAAAAAAATTTAAACGAGCTCAATTTTAACACAAGTGGCCGAGATCGATTTATTACCTGAGCCGAAAGTTACAACACAGCAATGTCTGAAGTCTGAACACAGTTTTGATTACTATCAGAAAACAAGGCTTGTGAGCTGACAGTTGCTGGTGTTTACAGTGTGAATGAAACTTGGGCAAGTTTCAGTCGTCGTCGTCGTCGACCAGCTGAAAAAGAAACAAGGGCTTGCGGCAGCTGGCAGGTATGGCCATTTTTTTTCTGCAGCAGGTCAGCAGCTGCTAAAAATCTAAGAACCGATTCTGGACACGCAGCCAGTTGGCCCCCCAGCAGAAGATTCTGATCCTTGGCCGATCCCACGGGATGAGGCCAGGGCCATTCCAGTTCCGGTGATGCGGCGCCGAGGAATCCCTTTCCTCTTCCAGCGCTGAGTACATCAAACTCCAATAATCCTTCACTCATCCCGTCAGGTCCAATAATTCACCTTGTTAATTCAGCAACTCGATGACCCCTCATGTCGACGGCCTGGCACGAGTTCTCAGGCGCCAGCGTCGTGACCAAGATGCCCAAAATGTCAACTCCCCGGCTCGCTATATATACTCCGCAGATGCAACCCGAAAAAGCTCCAACCAAGCACCAGCATTTGCGAACACCAACCACTCATCAACAACAGCAAGCAAGCTCAAGAAGCTAGCTTGAATTAGGCTATGGCGGACGGGGAGCGCGGCGCGCCGGGGAGCTCGCTCCACGGCATGACCGGGCGCGAGCCGACGTTCGCCTTCTCGACGGAGGATGCCACGGCGGCGAGCAAGTTCGACCTGCCGGTGGACTCGGAGCACAAGGCCAAGACCATCAGGCTCTTCTCCTTCGCCAACCCGCACATGCGCACCTTCCACCTCTCGTGGATCTCCTTCTTCACCTGCTTCGTCTCCACCTTCGCCGCGGCGCCGCTGGTCCCCATCATCCGCGACAACCTCAACCTCACCAAGGCCGACATCGGCAACGCCGGCGTGGCCTCCGTCTCCGGCTCCATCTTCTCCCGTCTCGCCATGGGTGCCGTGTGTGACCTCCTCGGCCCGCGCTACGGCTGCGCGTTCCTCATCATGCTCGCCGCGCCCACTGTCTTTTGCATGGCCATCATCGACGACGCCGCAGGCTACATCGTCGTCAGGTTCCTAATCGGCTTCTCTCTAGCGACGTTCGTGTCGTGCCAGTACTGGATGAGCACCATGTT
Source organism: Setaria italica (assembly GCF_000263155.2). NCBI lineage: Eukaryota > Viridiplantae > Streptophyta > Magnoliopsida > Poales > Poaceae > Setaria > Setaria italica. The sequence continues at coordinate 10,086,166 of NC_028450.1, read as the reverse complement.
CAATAGCAAGATCATCGGTACCGTCAATGGGTTGGCCGCCGGCTGGGGAAACATGGGCGGCGGCGCCACGCAGCTCATCATGCCACTCGTCTATGACATCATCCGCAAGTGCGGCGCCACACCCTTCACGGCGTGGCGTCTCGCCTACTTCGTGCCTGGGTCACTGCACATCGTGATGGGAATCCTTGTGCTCACCATGGGGCAAGACCTCCCCGATGGCAACCTCCGTAGCCTCCAGAAGAAGGGCGATGCCAACAAGGACAAGTTCTCCAAGGTTATGTGGTACGCTATCACCAACTACCGGACATGGATCTTCGTCCTGCTCTACGGCTACTGCATGGGCGTCGAGCTCACCACCGACAACGTCATCGCTGAGTACTACTTCGACCACTTCAACCTGGACCTTCGAGTTGCCGGCATCATCGCCGCCTGCTTCGGCATGGCTAACATCGTGGCAAGGCCCCTGGGTGGGATCCTCTCCGATGTTGGTGCGCGCTACTGGGGCATGCGTGCCCGCCTTTGGAACATCTGGATCCTCCAGACCGCAGGCGGCGCCTTCTGCCTTTGGCTTGGCCGCGCTACCACACTCCCTGCCTCAATCACCGCCATGGTGCTCTTCTCATTCTGCGCTCAGGCCGCCTGTGGCGCCATTTTTGGTGTCACCCCTTTCATCTCCCGCCGCTCCCTTGGCATCATCTCCGGCATGACCGGCGCCGGCGGCAACTTCGGTGCAGGACTGACCCAGCTGCTTTTCTTCACCTCATCCAAGTACTCCACGGGCATGGGCCTGGAGTACATGGGCATCATGATCATGGCGTGCACGCTGCCCGTGGTGTTCGTGCACTTCCCCCAGTGGGGATCCATGCTCTTCCCGGCCAACGCCGGCGCCGTTGAGGAGCACTACTACAGCTCCGAGTGGAACGAGGAGGAGAAGAGCAAGGGGCTCCACAGTGCCAGCCTCAAGTTTGCCGAGAACTGCCGCTCTGAGCGTGGCAAGCGCAACGTCATCCAGGCCACCTCCAGCACGCAGCCTAACAACACGCCAGAGAACGTATAGGAAAATTATTGAGTACATATATATGCAGGCATCGTACAAGCAAAAGGTCATGAGGTTGATTGTAGCACTGCAGCTAAGTGAGAAGTTTCTTGTGTACTTGTAACATTTTATCTTACTATGAGACCTTTTTTTTTGCCTCCATGTTACTCTGTACAGGCATGCTACAACAAGAACATAAGTCGCAGAGGTTGTACACTTTCACCTGTACATGCTACAACAAGAACATAAGTCGCAGAGGTTGTACACTTTCACCGTAAGTCGCGTAAAAGTTCAAGAGAAATTTAGATCCAACCATGCCATGCTGATCAGGCACTCATCACACTACTGATGTGTGACTGCATAGGGACGCTAAGAGGCCTTTACAAAAATTCCCTAATAAGTGATAACCCGCCAAGGTTTCCTCATAAGGGGATGAACCCTCCCCCAAGTGGTGTATATACCCCTTGACTGGACAAGCCATCGCACAACCTATCCGTCCCTCTTGCCCTTTCAGTAAGACTATCACAAACTAGAGTCTTTAATTAATTAGCCAAGACCAGAGCCCGTTCGTCTTATGGTTGTACTGTTTTCATGAGTGGTCTCTCCATGTTCCAATTAATACATGGTATTCTTGTAAAATAAGCATAGATAGAAGGGTGGTTAGGGACATTTGCCTTTCGCCAAAGAAAAGTTACTCTTACTTCCCTTCAGCTCTTGCTCTCTTGGAACTCCTAATCTTCAAATCTTTCGAACAGCGATCCTTCTAAGGATCTACTCGAAGCAATCACCAGCACAAACATACAAGCAAACAAACAAGTACAACTAAAAATAATACAACAAAATATAAGAAAATCTTTAAAAGAACGTACAAAAGATAAGACTCGATTCTAAGATCATGCGAATGCAAAGAACTACGGTTGAAAAGGTACAGCTATCGAGAGATTTGGATTATAACAGAAAAGACAAGAGCTACATGCTTCATTTATTTTAGTTGAGAAAACAATCTAATGATATTTAAGAGAAATACCCTTAGTTGGAATTAATCAAATCATAAGTCTAATTTTATTTATAAACATTCAAGTACATTTTATGCAAATGAAACATTTAATTTGAAAAAAAAAAGTATACATAAACATCTAAGCATACAACTTTGTATTTCGAGTTCAACTAAGCAAATTATATTAAAAACACATTTATATTTACTTTAGTCAAATTAACATTTAATAAAGAAAACTCGAGATATAACCTATGTAGCTTTTACTTGTAAAACAAATTAAATACACATCAATCAAATTAAGTTTAATTTATAAAAAGTGAGGTATATCTCTAATTAGATATTTATTGGAAAAATATTTAAGATAAGCATTAATCAAATTAATACTTATGATGAAAAAGGGGTCTAACACTAAATAGCTTTTAATTAAAGACATCATGTTTAATAGGTATTAACCAAATTAATATTAAATTTATTTTTAAAAACATGCAATGATGAAAAATATCACCACTAACGTGTAATTTATGTTGTTATGAATCTAACACAACTTGAACGGATAGAAACGGAGCTAAAACGTGAAATCTATGGACTAAACAAGGTTCTAAGGATCTAATCGTGATTAACCGTAGATACAAGGGCTAGCAAGGAACATCCCCGAGACACAGTGAACAGTGCCTGCGAATAGGAGAAAGGTTAGGTCTAGATCTGAAAAGTTCATGGGTTGGACTGGTTTGCAAAGAATCTAATCTAACTAGGGGTTTATATGTAAGACATGCAAGACTTAAGGAACAAGCTTTCAGGGGCCAAAATGCAAAAGCGGCAGGGCTTCTTCTTCCTCCTCGCTTGCTTGCGGCGGCTCTAACCGGCTAACTCACCGGTGCTCCGACGGCCTAGAGTCTCGGACGGGTGCCGCAGGAGGTGGAGGAGGTCGAAGGGATCGCAGGGGTGGCTCACTGGCGGTGGGGCGGATGGATTCCGGCCAGAAATCGGCTCGGCGGCGGTAGGGCGGATGGATTCCGGCCAGAAATCGGCTCGGCAGCGGTGGAACACAACGGTCGGCTCGGACTTCACTAGCCGGCGGTGCTTCGATGACAAGATGACGGCGCAAAGAGGCGACGGGTGTGCAGCTCGGCGAGGGCAAGCTGCTGGTGATGCTACCTCGCTCTAGTGGCCGAAAGAGGCAGCGAATCTGAATCGACCATAGCCCCCGGTGGCGCTCTGCTTCGCGGGCGACTCTGGGATGCGCGGCGGTGGAGCTCCGGGCGATTGACGGCGAGGTCAAGTGGGTGTCTTCGGCTCGGTGTCACGCAGCTTCTGGCGGTCGCACCTTCCTCCCGTGGCGCGCTAGAAGGAGGCAGAGAATTGGAGTTGAGGCGGGGCTCTGTTTCTCCCACTCCAGACGTCGACGCAACACAGCAAGGCAACGAGGCAGCGGCGGGCGAGGCAGCGAGGCGGGCGGCAGTCCTACACGTGTAGGGTAGGCGGCAGTCCTACGCGTGCGGGGCAGGCGGAACGGCTCAGGCGTGCGAGGCGCGAGGGCCAGCGGGCGGTGGCGTGTCGCACCCAGTTTTAAAATAAAACCAAGTGCTATATATATATATGTATATATATGTATATATGTATGTATGTATGTATGTTACGATCTAGTTTCATACATATAGTGACATCATCCATCAATGACAGTAATAGTATCACGTAAAGGAATATAAATAAATATTTACGAGTCTATCAAAGATACACAGCTTAATCTTGAAAACGGAGGCTCCAAACTTCACTAGCAATCGACCGGGGGCTCCGTACGCCTAGAACTCAACATCATGTTCAGAAAACTTCACACACCTTCCTCTTTTGAGCAGTAGTAATCAAGGGTGAGTACACTTATGGTTGGTACTCAACAAGACCACAAGAACTAACCGAATAATAATTTAAGTACATCTTCAAGTTTATTAATCATGTGAGGGTCCAGGCCGCTCTTGACCGTGAGCACGGCTGTCATAACAGTTTTACACTCTGTAGAGGTTGTACACTTTCACCATCAGGCACTCATCACACTACCGAGGTGTGACTGCATAGGAACGTTACAAGGCATTTACAAAGATTCTCTAGTAAGTGATAACCCGCTAAGATTCCAGTGTCTGGCGTGCATAAACCTCCCTACTAGGCATAGTGTCTTAGCAAGCCTACTTCCCAAGAGGACTTGGCTATCCAACGACTCAGTCCCCCCCCCCTCTTGCCCTTTCAGTAAGATTACCCCATACTAGAGTCTCTAATTAATTAGTCAAAACCAGAGCCATATAGTTCTTGTGGTTGCACTGTTTTCCTAGGTGCTCACTCCATGTTTCAATTAATATTATCATGGTATTATAAACAAAGCATAGGTAGAAGGATGGTTAGGGACACTTGCCTTTCTGCAATAAAAAGTTACTCTTACTGCTCTTCACCTCTTGTTCTCTTGAAACTCTTAATCTTCAAATCTTTCAAATAGCAGTCCTTCTACTCGAAGCAATCATCGGGCACAAGCATACAAAGCAAACAAACAAGCACAACTAAGAACAATACACCAATCAAAGAAAAGCTTTAAAAGAACTTACTAAAGGATAAGGCTCGAATCTAAGGTCATGCGAATGCAAGAAATACTGGGAATGAAACTATGGTTGAAAAGACAAAGCTATCGAGAGATTTGAATTATAGAAGAAAGAGAAAAGCCTACATGCTAGCAACTTCCAGTCGATTGCCTGTGAAGTTTGGAGCCTTCATTTCCAGGATTAAGCTGTATATCTCTGATAAACTCGTAAGTCTTTATTTATATTCTTTTACGTGATATTGTGGTTGTTATTCACTGATGATGTCACTATATGTATAAAACTAGATCCTGGCATACATATAGGTAGCACTTCATTTTGTTTTAAAACCGGGTGTGACATGACGCGGCCGGCGACGTGGCCATCGGCGCGGGTGGCGATGGGCGCACAGGCAGGGTGCGGCTAGGCAAGGATGGCGGAGGCGGTGGCGGTGCAGCAGGGGGTCTCGGGCGCCCGAGGTGATCCCTTTATAGGACGCGGGGTGGCACATGGCGTGCTGGGCACGTACGCCCAGGATGGCCGGTGGCAGCGCTGCCGTGCCGTGCTGGACCTAGGCACCAGCGACTACTGGGCTTAAATAGGCTTGGCGGGCTGTCAGCTGGGCCACGAGTTGGGCTCGTGGGTGCGGGCTTGGCCCAAAATGATAGGATAAGTTTCTTTTTTAGAAATCATTTCCCGTGTAAATAAAAATTCAAAAATCTAGATAATTTATTTAAGTCACGAAAAATACTCTGAAAATCCCAAAAATTCCAGGAAAATTCCTAGAGATAGATTGGGATATGAGGAATCCAAAAAAAATACTTGGAGCTCATGCAAAATATTGTATAACCTTCTAATAAATAGATTTAGCTCTAGAAAAAAATGAGAATAAATTACAGAAAATTCTGAAAAATTTTAGAGGAACCTAATCATCGTCTGAATGCATTTTTAAAAACTTTTGCACTTATGAAATACCAGAATGCATCAGCATGAATGCACAGACACAGAACATAATTATTTAATTTTAAAAAACAAACAATTATTTTCCATACTAAATTTCCGATAAAGAAAATAAATATTGGAAAAATTTTAAAATGATGAGAAAATTATTATTTAATTTTTCTTTTTAATCACATCCTGAAATCCAAAAATTTCAAGGCGTGACACCCGGTAACACGAATCAGTCCTTGCCTTGTCCTTGCATAAAAGTCAATTACTGGTAGAAAATGCTACTTTAGTATGAAAATACTGTGCTCTTATGGACATCTTGTGTCCTTATTCTGTTCGCATGGACGACTTACCTCATCCAAAATCCGACTGAGCATACCTGTGAGTTGATCAGCTAGCTTTGCCAAAGTTTGTATAAATTCAATGGGCATGCTAATTTTGTTAATAATAAGGCATACGCATTTCAGATAACTGTCGACTACTACCGGATCAGCTGGTCGCAACGATTGGAGGCAGCCAACAAGTCGACGGAAGTGCATGCACGTATATAAACCGGGAGGACAGCTCAGTGCTCCAATGTCAACTTTGAAGCAAACGAGACGTGCAAAGTCAAAACAAGCATGAGGTTCATGAACTGTTGCTGCAATTGTGTATAGGTCAATGAGTGAGAGCGACTGTCAGTGCTAAGTACATGGCTCGCTTGCAGATAAGCCAGCGCACGTTAACACTGTCATGCTGGAGGAGGTAGTGCCTGATACACAACCGGTGGGAAATTTAAGGTGAAATGATGACAGATCCAGAAACTAAGGTGTATTTTAATTTGAACATATCAAAATCTATAGTAAGTTTTAGCCAACAATTAGTCATGGGTTAGGGCATCAGGGACGGAGGCAATGAGCTCATTGAACGCGGAGTTCTTGCCTCCATTGAGCAGGTGGCTGATGCACCTCCACAATGGACGGCTGGACGGGGCCGTGGGGGCGAGCCCTGCTTACCCAATGGCTCATGGTGGCGGATGATGCAGCTGGGCGAGGGGCGCGGGGGTGAGCCCTACTTACCCAGCGATGCGCGGCGGCAGATGATGCGGCGCGTGGGCTCTCCAGTGGCAGACGCAGAGGCGCAGGCGAGCATGTCGAGGCGTGTGGTATTATGGTTGTTTTGCCATGGACTACTGCCGCTTGCCCTACTTGTGAACACAGGAGCAAAGGCTGGACCTCGCGTCAATTGCAGTAAAGTTTGGGGAACTTTTTACAAAATCATCAAGAGCTATTCCAAGGACTGCGGGTTGATTACGAAAAAGTTAAGAGACTTCTTTGAAAAATAACTATAACAGTTGGAAGAAACAACCGTACTTTAATATTAGGTAGAAATGAGATATCAATACTCAAAATATAGCGTTGGAGATCATACATGGTCAAACCATGCCTTACACTATGTTGTAAGAAAAAAATGATCAATATATATTTTTTTCATTACTTTCTCATATCAAAAGGTAGCGGCAAAGAAAAATATAATGAACCCTTGTGCACCTACTATAATCCATTTATGTATGTATACGATGAGTGTGACAACATCTAACTTTTTATGTGTACAACAGCAATACGTGTTACACAACAAAATGCAAACTTTGCCCTCACCGATACAACATACGTGTGCTTGTAACCTCAGAGTAGGAACATACGCACAAACACAAACAGCAGGAGTTTCTCTCAGACGTGCTCTGGCGTGTTGTTAGGCTGCGTGCTGGAGGTGGCCTGGATGACGTTGCGCTTGCCACGCTCAGAGCGGCAGTTCTCGGCAAACTTGAGGCTGGCACTGTGGAGCCCCTTGCTCTTCTCCTCCTCGTTCCACTCGGAGCTGTAGTAGTGCTCCTCAACGGCGCCGGCGTTGGCCGGGAAGAGCATGGATCCCCACTGGGGGAAGTGCACGAACACCACGGGCAGCGTGCACGCCATGATCATGATGCCCATGTACTCCAGGCCCATGCCCGTGGAGTACTTGGATGAGGTGAAGAAAAGCAGCTGGGTCAGTCCTGCACCGAAGTTGCCGCCGGCGCCGGTCATGCCGGAGATGATGCCAAGGGAGCGGCGGGAGATGAAAGGGGTGACACCAAAAATGGCGCCACAGGCGGCCTGAGCGCAGAATGAGAAGAGCACCATGGCGGTGATTGAGGCAGGGAGTGTGGTAGCGCGGCCAAGCCAAAGGCAGAAGGCGCCGCCTGCGGTCTGGAGGATCCAGATGTTCCAAAGGCGGGCACGCATGCCCCAGTAGCGCGCACCAACATCGGAGAGGATCCCACCCAGGGGCCTTGCCACGATGTTAGCCATGCCGAAGCAGGCGGCGATGATGCCGGCAACTCGAAGGTCCAGGTTGAAGTGGTCGAAGTAGTACTCAGCGATGACGTTGTCGGTGGTGAGCTCGACGCCCATGCAGTAGCCGTAGAGCAGGACGAAGATCCATGTCCGGTAGTTGGTGATAGCGTACCACATAACCTTGGAGAACTTGTCCTTGTTGGCATCGCCCTTCTTCTGGAGGCTACGGAGGTTGCCATCGGGGAGGTCTTGCCCCATGGTGAGCACAAGGATTCCCATCACGATGTGCAGTGACCCAGGCACGAAGTAGGCGAGACGCCACGCCGTGAAGGGTGTGGCGCCGCACTTGCGGATGATGTCATAGACGAGTGGCATGATGAGCTGCGTGGCGCCGCCGCCCATGTTTCCCCAGCCGGCGGCCAACCCATTGACGGTACCGATGATCTTGCTATTGAACATGGTGCTCATCCAGTACTGGCACGACACGAACGTCGCTAGAGAGAAGCCGATTAGGAACCTGACGACGATGTAGCCTGCGGCGTCGTCGATGATGGCCATGCAAAAGACAGTGGGCGCGGCGAGCATGATGAGGAACGCGCAGCCGTAGCGCGGGCCGAGGAGGTCACACACGGCACCCATGGCGAGACGGGAGAAGATGGAGCCGGAGACGGAGGCCACGCCGGCGTTGCCGATGTCGGCCTTGGTGAGGTTGAGGTTGTCGCGGATGATGGGGACCAGCGGCGCCGCGGCGAAGGTGGAGACGAAGCAGGTGAAGAAGGAGATCCACGAGAGGTGGAAGGTGCGCATGTGCGGGTTGGCGAAGGAGAAGAGCCTGATGGTCTTGGCCTTGTGCTCCGAGTCCACCGGCAGGTCGAACTTGCTCGCCGCCGTGGCATCCTCCGTCGAGAAGGCGAACGTCGGCTCGCGCCCGGTCATGCCGTGGAGCGAGCTCCCCGGCGCGCCGCGCTCCATGTCCATCCCTCGATCTCTCTCTCGTCTTGCTGCTGCTCGACCTGTGTCACTGTGTGTGAGCTAGCTGAAGCTGCTAGCTCGATCGCTGTGGCTTTGTGCTTGGGATGCTGCTGTCTAGCAACGACAGGAGGAATTTATAGCTCTCGTGGTTGACATTCTGCACACAGTACCGATCAGTCGGTGTCTGGTACGGCTAGCTGCTAGTGATGGTGGAACCGGTAGCTCCTTTACGGTATACACTATTAGGCTATACTACTGTTCGAAAACCTTTACCTATAGTATGCACGAGTAGTATAGGTAGTATAAGAATATCATGGTAAAAGAACATAAATAGCATCACTATAATTTTATTTTTAATATTAACATAAAGTTTAAAAGACTATTCTATTTGAAATATCACTTTATAATAATTACTAAATTATCCATAATAATAACTAGTTAGATCTTACATATGTATATACCGGTAAGTAGTATAGTAGTATTTTGTACCGCAAAAGAGCTCGAACTGGTGTTTGGCCTTTGGGATCCTGGATAAGTACGGCCGACTATAGACTGAGACGACAGGATTCGATCGATAACCTGCTGATTAGTTTTTATTTCTGATAATGGAACAGCAAAGCGTTGACACTGCGGCGCGGGTGCAGAAGAGGCAAGAGGAGAGGTTAGAAGAACAAAGTCAGAGGCTAACCTGCGCGCCGCATCTCCGGAGTTAGTGCAGCTTGGGGAGAGTGAGAGGGCAACCCATCCGGCCTTCCCATGGCCTTGGAATCCTCCAAGGATCAGGACAAGAACTGTTCCAAATACACCAGGATGCCTGCTCGGGGTCGGCAGCGCAGAGGAATTCAGATTGGTAACAGCGGCGCTTGCTTGCGTATGCCGACCCTGACAGGCGACATCTAGCGAGCTTCTTCGGCTCCTGGATCAACTCGTTTTGCTACAACCAACCGTGTGAGTGTGACCTGACGTACGACAGCGAACAAGCTACGTCTGCTCACCGATCGAACGAAGGGGATGGAAGAAGGGGACAAATGACCTCTTGAGCTCTCGGAGAACAATGCATGCATCAAATACATGCTCAAAGTCTTCTCTGTAATTTGCCTCTCCTACAATATGCACACACATAGTCCATTGTTGTTAGTTTGCTTACATATACGCGTGCAACTTGTGGTTTCAATTGTTCAAAACATGTTTAAAAAAAAATTGTTCAAAACACGAGGTAGGTATTTCCATATTCGGTGACGGAGCCAGAAATTCAAATTTACGCTGGGAGAGGAGGACAATAGTGTTAAAATTTTCAAAATTTAATCATAATCTAATTTTTTTTGGAAATTTGCAATTCCAATGTTACAACTTCTTACCATCCAATTCTAATGTGCCTGAGGGGTTTTTTTAGTTCGGGCGGAGAAGGCCGCAGGACGGCGGTACAAGGATGAGCGCATGCTACTTGCCAGCAAGCAACAGCACAAGAAGGAAAAATGCTAGACTTAGGAGAAAGGAGGGAGTCACCAGATGCACGGTCCAAGATTTGAGTGTGGAAAGTGGGTGTTAAAAATACCCGGGTGTGTGGTGTAGTCGGCAGAGGAAGAAGGAGAAACTGCAACCGGCTGTTGTTGAGCCTCAATAATGAGAATTGTTAATCACCAACAAAGAACGAAAGAAAAATGCATTAATGAAGTGTCCATTGAAGAAGCTAATTAAAAGAAGCATATTGGCCCTTAGAACTTATCTGGGGTGCCGACCCTGTTATACATACCTTTCCACACGACAAGTTATGATCAAGAGAGTCAAACGCTCAAACTACATGGATGACACATTGCTTGCGCATACTGTATATTTGATGAGTAGGCGTTTGACTTAAGCATCCGGACAAATAGTTGCATCGCTAATCAAGTTTGTCTTGGCTTTGGTACAGAAGCCGTACAAGGGGCCACGATCTAAACCAAAGGTATCGTTCAATATTTTGGAAAGGTTGCTCTTGCAAATTGTATAATATTGGGACAAAAGAAACTGGAGCCAATTGATGACATGGGCTTGTTTTCCAAACATGGTCATTTATTTCTTGGGCTGAATTCTTCTATTTGCATGGGCTCAGTTCTTCCTATGGGTTTGATGACATGGGCTCATACACAGTCGGGTGTTTATTTTCTGGCCCATTACTCACTTGTTTCTTTCCAGATTTCCAATTTTGCAAGAAGATAGATTACACACATTCTGATGTTTGAATTAGCCTCCACAATAGACTAAAGTTCGCAAATTGTTGAATCAAATGTAAATAAAAATATTGAATAACATTCCACCATGATGGACTGTAATGGTTAAACCGGACAGGCTTTCGTTCGGTTGTCTGGGAATAGATCAGCATCAAGATTTATTTCGAGCCAGGATCAAGTGAAACCTCCTGTTTCATTCAATCCCCCTGCTTTCATTCCTCTCTTCATTTTCTTAATTCCTATGACCTTTTGCTGTTCGGTTGAGCAAGACTGAAGTTGGACCGGGAATCTCCAATATCAATACTAGAACCAAAAGTTACTATCGCTAGTACAACACACAAGCTCATTTCTACACAAGCTAAAAAAAATAGCTGGTTGTGCAAAGATAAAAAAAATAGCTGGTTGCTGCAAAGATATCTTTGACATACTTATTTACATGCACCTGTTCTGCAAAGTAATTTCTGTATCAAATACTTTTAGGAGCCTTCTTGGCCACTTTGACAACTTAGTTTAATTTACAAACCAAGTGAAAACACATACCATTTCAATATCCAGATGATCAGAATGATACAAGACACGACGGCTTGAGTATTTTTCAACATGATACAAAGCAAGTAAACTAAGACTCCAAACACTCTTTTAACTTTTCCAGAGTTTCCACAAAGTGAAATTTCTGCAAGGTACCATGCCATCGAGACACCTCTCTCAATTGGCTTTTACAAGACCTGGATAAAACAAAATTTAAATAATTATTAAATAGAGGAAGCGATATCTGAAAACATGCACATGCAGTCATGATGTATGCAGACCATGAACTAATGGTACATGAATAAATCCACAAGGATATACATCAATTTTAGGTGCTAACAGGCAAAAACATGCTCACTCATGTGCTACTGCACTTAACAATTAAAATAGATTACAGCTGTACTAGAACACAATGGAGTGGGATCGCTTTTGTTGTAATCAGGAGTAACACCCAACATTCAGATTTTTCCTCAAAGCAAAGTGTTCCAATAAACTAAAAGAGATATATTCAAAGCAAAATATTTAGCAACTAGGCAAGCAGCTAACAATGATTAGAAATGCTCGTGACAGTAAGGTAACTTGCTATGCAATAACAAGGATAAGGCACTAATTGGTGTACTGGGTAGGTGTCAAGCAAAGGAAGTCAATACCTGCCAGACCATCTCATTCCTAAGCCAAATCAAAGCAGATTCTTGATCTTCTTCACTGGCACAAATGAAAGTCTCTTCATTTTCTTTGCTCTTGGTGAAGATTGCATAAGCTTTAACATTTTCCTGTTTGGTCACTTCCATTGTGTTAATGACCAATATGCACCTTTTGATGGAGAATTTATCACCTTTAGCAGCCTCCTTATCACTTGACTTCTTTTCTCTTACCTTATTTTCTCTTGCTAGCTGTTTAGTTTCATCTTCTGCTTGCTTAGTCCTCATTTCAATGAATCTCTCCATCATGGCTTCAATTTTGCAGTCTTTCTAGGCATTTGTCCTTCCTTTTCTAGTTTCTTTCTTGATGCAGCCATGTCCACTTCTTGCCTCCTCTTCTTCATCTCTTGCATCCTTTTCTTCATCATTTTCATCACATGCCTCATGAATTTCCTGTAGGGCTTCTTCCTCAGCTTGTGCGCCATCTTCTACATCATCAATTTGGAGAAGGGTCTCTTCCTCACATTGTGACTCAATAGAAGTGAAATTGTAAGTCCCTTCAACCAGATGACCTACACAATAGAGTATTTTAAACAACAAACAGGTCACAAAGTTAATTTTTAATAGCAGAACTTACCATCATATAGTTCTCCCAAAGCATCATAGAGCGGAAAGCTTGCCTTGTTATTTTGAAACTTCTTGATTTTAGGGAAAGTCTGCACATTTGAAGAAAAAATTGACCAAATACAAAGTTATCACTATGAGGTTATCCATAGAATTACTTCAAGAAATTGACTTACCACCACGAGGTTCTCCCACATTGCTGGTGATCCTTCAACCATATTTCTTTGTTCATTCCATTTTGACCCACTTTGCATTCTAGCCACTTTGAGCATTTTGTAATCTCTCTTAAGCTGACCTTCTTTATCTTGAATATGTGCCTTTGTGTATGAGATAGACTTGTTTCTCAGATGGAACTCCTTCACCATGGCATTTTGTAGACAGGAATATGAGTTCCATCAATGGTACCGAGACAATTCTTGAAGAATGGATAGTATCTAGGATTATTTTGGATTTTCGAATGCACTTGATTAGGATCGGGGGATTGGAGGAAATGACGAGAAAGTGTGGGAATGACCTTCTTGGAGAAGTGGTTGATGTGATGATGGAAGGTATCGTTGCTATGCCCAAGGTCACTGCGAGATCCTCATATGAGGCGTTGCGACTTAATATGTATAGGGAGAAACCCAACTTCTCCTCCATCGTAATCCTTGTATCAACAAAGAGTATTTTCCTTCTAAGATAAGTCGCCACCTCTTTGAAGATGTGGGGTTCCATCCTAAATGTAACTTGACAGTTCTTGACATGTCCCTCAAGGAGTCGACGAACCTTAACCTCTCCTATTTCTGCTAATGTATAGCGTTTCTTCTTTACTCCCCCTTCTCTAGCAAAACTCATTAGATATAAGGCAGGGAATAGAAACATCATCATATCATCATCTTCTTCCTCCCTCCTCTTTCTAATACGATCTCTCATTGAGATACTCATTGCAGAACTAAAGCATATAAATTTATAATCAGATAGAAGCTAAATAGATAAAATGGAAGGCTAAACAGGTTGTCATGGTAATTTTACTCATTGCAATAGAAAAAAAATAAAAGGCTAAATAGGTTAAATAGAAAAAGATGAAAGACTTAAACATAGATAGAATTCTGTACCTAGTGGAGTTGGTACTGAATCCCAAGAAGGGGAAGGTTCACCTTCCCCAACTCTTCATGGTGCTGGTGGGATCTACAAGTCAGCACATCACACAGAAGTTAGCACATCACACAGAAGCTATGATATCATGGTAAAATAATATACTCGCAAGGAGAAATATTATGTGGCGATCATAACAAGCCATAGAGTACAGTACAGGTTGAGTACCTAAAATCAGTGACCACCCCCACCCACACGTGGGATACAAGATAAACAACTAAGAGAATTGACTGATAGTATGATATCAACATTAATCTGGACTTCAAGAATGGTTGTCAAGTATGGGCATGAATCATACCAGTAGCAAATTATAAAATCATGAGCCATAAAAAAGACATGAAAAAACAATCCAGCAAGCCACTGCATAATATAGTATGAAAGTATGATTTAGGCATCACCGACATGTCTCTCCAGAATGATCAATCACTACATCACTAAAAGGCCCAGCCATCCCAACAATGCACTTCCAATGACACAAGCTAGTGCAGTCTCAAGATAATTCTAACAAGCTACCCGCTTGCACTGGTTCATCTATTGACAAGCACAAGAAAAAGGCTGCTCATAAAGCACCTAAATACCACACAAAGGAATGAACACAAACTAATCAGCTGCAATCCTCCATAAGTTAACTGAAGTTAGATCTAAGCAGGCAACACACCTCCCTCCACACAAGAACATGGAACAGAGAGGCTCCGGGCTCCAATCTAGGGATAAACAACAATAAGAAGGATGCCAAATCGCAACAACGAATGTTGCTTGGCTACCATCCTGGGCATCAACAAACACTGAGCTAGAAGTTAACTGAAGTTAGACTTGTTCAGCATTCACAAGTTGAGACTTCCCATATAGATTAGAACTGAAGAACTTTCAAGTTGTTGCTAGCGGTCTGGTTTGCAGCAGCACTGATTGCTAACTACTTGAGTTATGTACAGATCTAGTACGAAGAACCGGCCATCCTGGCGGGGCCTTGCTGGCCGGTCACAGCAAACAAGAACCTCGCCGTCCAGATGGGAGAGGGGAAGGAAGAGAGGGAGGTGCTTACCAGTGAGAAGGCGGCGGAGAGGGTGGAGTCTGGACGGGAGCCGGTTGCCGTTGGGGATGTGCCGCGCCGCCACGCCGTCACCTCGTGCCGCCACCTCACGTGCTGCCAGCAGAGCCTCGCGTCACCGCTGGATTCATTCCGAGGGTGAGGAGGTAGGGTTCCGATCCGGGCTGGAGTGTGGGAGGAGTCCAATCTGAGCTGATTTCCTTTCCAAGCCGGGTCAAAATGAACGGCTCTTTCAATGCTAGCCTGATTTCGAACCGGACCACTTCAAACCATCCGGAACGGACCTCATTCCAGGCCAATCCGGTAAAAACGAACGGGCCATTGGAAGCTGCATGACTTGACCATCTAATTGAAGATGGGTTTTCTTTGTTTCTTTCACCACAGGCGGCGGGTTGTCACCTGTTTTCAGTAGTTTGCCTGCACCTGCACATGGCCAACGAGGTTTCATGGGTTAGTTCGTCTCTCCCTTAATCCTCCTCTCCTGTCATGTTATCCATCAGTCAGAGAGAGCATCTCTCCCTCCGATTGTGACTAGCATTAATCAATGCGTCCTCCTGCTAGATCATCATCGGTTAGGTGATGAACAAACGCCTCCAATTTGATCCAAGTTAACGACAAGAACTGCAATTAACCGATCCAGCTAACAATGCAGCATCTCAGCTGACGAAGCAGACAAACCAGATCTGCAGGAGCTTACGTGTTCCGTCCCTGACCCTCGAGTGAGTGATCAAGAAACTAAACAACTCCACAAGATTCTCTGCAAGGAGATCGAGAACGTGGGTGCAGATGATCCACCTGCTTGCAATGCAAGCTGCTGAGGTAGCTAGATCCCTCCGAGCTGGCATTATGTTCCTGCACATCCTGGTTGTTACGAACCTTTGCGTATTTATATATAGCCAGGACTGACGACGTGTCCTGGTCGATCATATCGAGAGCTCAAGAAGAACACAGCTTCCAACTCTGTTTACCACGGAGTACGTTTTGATTCGGTATGGGGCATGGCAGTGGTCCTGCTGCTGCTGTTGATCAGCAAGGGTGCAGAGTCCTTCCCGTCATCGAGGAGGAGCCGGAGCCGGAGCAGGCGGAGGGCGAGGGCTTGCCGGAGGAGATGACGAGGCTGGCCGAGCGCAGGAAGGCCATTGTGGCCAGGATGCGGGAGCTCCTCAGCCGAGCCGCCGCCGCGCAGTCTGCTCACCACAAGCTCCGCCGCTCCACAGTCGCCACCGCCAAGAAATGGAAGGTACTATGGTTGTTTCTTCTACTACACATTACTAGTAGACTTCAGACAGAGACAGAGTTCGTGGCTTCATGCACATGTCTGCTAATAAAATCGTAATTCCTGTTGCATTGTCATCGATCTTTTTATCAGAGGGCCGTCGGCCGGATTCAGAGGAGGTGCAAGAACCATCAGCAGGTATCAGCAGCTCTGCAGGAAGACGGCATGCTGAGCTCGTCCTCGTCCATCTCCAGCCAGAGCAGCTTCACCTGGGACGCCGCCGCCGCAGAGACCTGCTGCTTGTCCCCTGCCGACCGCTCGCCGCTGCTGTGGCCGGCTTTCGTATCCACGCAGCGAGCCGGAACGACGGCGGATCAGCGGCCGGCGACGAGCGTGCTGCGGCTGTCGTGCGGCAGCTCGTGGTCCGAGGATGATGGCATGAGGATGGCTCACTGGGTCACCACGGATTCCGACTGTAAGTTCTGCACCATTATCTCTTGTATGGCCAAGAAACTGGCAACTGCATCTTTCAGATAAACAAACGAAGAAATTAAAGGTCTGTATCGACCTGCTGATGATCTGAATTGTCTCGACAAACTGTGCAGTTGTCGTGTTGGAGCTCTAGCGATGGAGATGCGCAACAACAAGGACTGATCGAGGCACAACAACTTCGCAAGAAGATTGATTTCGTTGCAAAACCTGTGCATGGGCCCGCCCAATCCACAGAATCAAGCAGCCGGCCTGCCTCGTCTGGTCCGATCGCGCATATGGGCTAGGCTAAGTGACCATCGACCTTGGGCTTTTGGAGGCCTTCCCCAAGGCTGGCTGGCTGGTTGTTCTTCCTCGCTGAATGGGCCGTAACACACCTACCGAATGGGCCATATAGGGGGAGAGAGAGAGGGGGGGAGTGGGGTTGACTGCAGAAAATTCTGTAACTTCTTTTCGAAATTTCTAACAATCAGCCGCGCCTAACTCGATGGCTTCATGGGCCGAAAGTGCTGTTGGTTTTATGGGCCTGATGTATTTGGTTTTATTATACAAGAACCAGCACTGGTATTTTTGTGCTCTCAATCTTAACCTATTTGCCGACTCTTCCACTTCCTCTGGCAGAGCGTAACCTGCTCTGACCAGAGAATCGCAAATAACAGAACAAGAGCTATCAAATTCAGGGCATGCATGCATATTACTAATGCAAACTGAAGCTCTTGAAATTACATTAGAAATTTTATTATTCAAAGTCTGCTGTTCCATATATGTACTCGGTTTGTGGCTCAAAGCACTCGTAGACTTGCATGATGGCTCGCCAAGATTTCGCCTACGGGCTACAGCACTGTTGCAGGCTTGCAGCATATCAGAAGAAATCACTAGGCTTTCCTATCCTAATGTTCTGCTCCTGCAAGTAGCTCGTCACAGCATTCTTTTGCCAGCTCTTGAAGCTCCTACAAAGCAAACGCCAAAAGTAACAAATGTCAAACTTAAATGGCTTGAGGTTATTTGTCACAATAATTCAGAGCAGTGTAACAGGACGGCCGTACACTCGATCAAGTAGTTGTACTAATATAAGAATACTATGTACAGAAATTTCATTGTATGAAAGTGTGATGAAAGAAGATGGGAACTGTGTTACATACTGTCATTTAGGGGAAAATATACGAGCAAAAGGAAGGCATTTTCAACATTTTGGTTTTTCCAAGCTTTGAGCACTAGCAATTAGGTAACTGCAGCTAACATTCAGCTGCAGATATTGAACTTCACATAGACATGGATCATCCATCCAAGAGAAACAACAGATTTAAAGATCACCACTCTTGTGTGTGTGTGTGTGTGTTGCCAAAAAAGGTAAACAACTCATTGTTTTAACATTCAACATTATTACAGAATAACAATATATCAAGGAACTAGACTTCAAGACCCCTTTGTCAAGACGCTAAGTCTATTATGCTTATTTTCAGTCAAGTAAGCGGTGATGGTGTTTTAAGTTTTAACTAGTCAGAATCTGAATTTCCATGAGTCCATGACGGATATTCTTTTAGCTCCAAAGCTGCCGCTAATAGCCTTGACGCACATAAAAATGCTACAGTTGATGGCACTAGGCATGTCAATTTATGGAACTGGCATTATTAAACTCAAAATTATGTACAGGTGGTTCGCAATCCAAAATTACAATGACTAAGCTAAAAAACGAATGCAATGAAGTAGCATCTTCTACAGATTAGATGTACCAAACTGGTGAAGAAACGTACTTGTGATCAAGATGTGCAATTACTTCACCACCAGGAAATGCTGCCTTTGTGGCTTCATAGGAAACTTTGATGGAGTGCTTCCACATTCCAGCAACCTCTCCAGAAGTCTTTCCATTTATTTGGGATGGAGTTTCCATCGGCAAGGAGTAACCAGAGAGTAAATGACCCACCCATACACCATCTTTGCTGAAATATTTTCAGAATGTGACTGTTAAAATATAGGTATTCCTCAAGTACATCAAAATACCCTTAAATCAAAGTCTATAAAAGATAAAGATAGATCACAGGTTTTTCTATATCTAGTATCACATGCCATAAAAAAACAGTTTTAGATCAAAATATTTTTTCATTAATTAGCATTATATTGTTCTATTTGCTACAAACCTGTCTACACTTCCATAGTTACTCTAGTACAATACTATAGTAATAAAAAGCCAATGCCTGGCATGCTGATCAATGGGCTTCTCCTGACAACTTCTAGGGACAGACAAGACCTTCTGGTGCACTCATGTAAATTTGTTATTTCATCAAAAGATCTGGAAGTAGCTGAAGAAAATATAGCATCAGAATTTGGTTTTCCCCTCACTGGCAGAAAGTAAAGTATGCTGGTCTTTTTAACATACGAGTGCTAACATAAGTAAAGGAAAATATATGGGGAGACAACATATAATTAGAAATTGCCTTCAAGAATAACTTCATCTCTGTGCTTACTTGACAATATCCATATGACGAGGAGCATAGTGACCACCTCCTATACCTAGTAGAACCTTTTCACTATTCCTGCATAACAAGAAATGAGTTTTTTTCGTGTGCTTAAATAAACAAAGAAAAAAAGGTGAGTGAGAGGGTAACAAATAAATGCTTACAAGAAAAAGAAAAGTCAAATTAGGTGGATACAATCGCAAAAATGCTCATATGTGGAGAACCTTTTCGGTTACGATTATTAATAAAAAAATCATTAGGGCTCTCCCCTGATGTTATCCTCTTGCAAATATTCTGTCCCATTCCATTTTATAATGAACAAATAGGGAGCAAATGGTATTCCACTTTTGGTTTTTAAACGAAGTTATCCACAATTCAGACTCAAATTTCAGTTGATCTAGTCAATACCTTTGCCATCTTGACTAAAGAAGAGAAATCTATTTGTGAACCCTGGTTCACCTAATGAGACCAGTTATACAGTTATAGATGGAGCTAAAGGGAAGGCACTTGTATTTTCAATTTGCAACCCATCTTCATCTCCCAATGATATACAATGATACTGACTCAACTCTACTCTGGTATCTGGTCGGTGTGCTAGTATCACTAGTAGTTTGTAGCAATGTGCAGTACCTAGGTTCTATCCTACATTCCATTGAGGATAATACTTTATATAGATTCTGATCTGATAAAATCACCATCAATGCCACTGTACATCACACAAGGGGGGAGAAATGCATATTGACATACCCCTGCCAACTTCCAACAGCATTTCCATCCTCCAGACCAAGACCTTTCCGTAGAACCTGCAAGTATTGAAAACTCAATTGCATGTTCCTGACAAAGGTTGCATTCTGAAAGAACAATTAAAAGCTAACATTCTAGCTAAAGCTAAAGGTAAGACAGTAATAACAATATTTAGTTGGCCAATACTGAGGGAGGGAGGGAGTGAGAGAGCAATTGCCTGTGCAGCATCTTGCCTACCCCAGTATTCTTCCGTACTTCCTGGATATTTACAGCAGTCCGAAATATTGAAGTTAACAATTTCAGATCCGACACATAAGATGGTAGTGTAGAACCAAATGGTATGCCTATTAATGTAGCTGCAGGATTGGTGCGCTGAGCTATATTGAGTTGAGTTCGCATAAACTCAATGCGCTTTTGAAAAGGTTGACCAGATGGAGCCAAAAGACTGGTTGCTTCCATCTTGTCCATCCTGTCCATGTTATAAGCACCATCTCTTTCTAAAATTTCACATGCTTAAGTTAACTACGTCTTATTTGTGAATTTTGGAGGATGTGGCCTTATTTATGTTACCTAGATTTGTATATGTACGTAATGTAGCAACAAACTCTTCCAGCTCAAAAGAACAAAAAAACACATTACATATACCTTGTGCAAACCATATAAACATATGTTGACACAACTAAAAAAGGAACAACTGGATACAGATCATTGTGAATAATTGATCTTGAAAATCTACGTTCTGTATATAAATGTCATTTTAGAGTTAGATTTTCGTTTGTAAATAGATGTCCTTTTGGGTTTCCAAGGCTCGAATTTTCTAATAGATGGCCCTATATTTTCTAAGAGGTTGCTAAGCTAATTGCAGGACTTTTCTGGAAACATAAGAAGAACTTTCAAAAGGGGCCATAGCAAAAAAACAGAAGTTGCGCAATGATGACATTCAAGAAACAAAAAAAGGCTATGGACATAAGCTTGTACCTATCTCAACAAACATGGTGGGCGTGCTTGTAACTGGTCCATGGTGAGTAGCCTCAAGCGTAATCTTCATAAGCAGTCATAATTAAAATCAGTTGACTCAAAAAGATATGGGTCACTGACGAGGAGCAAACTACCTCAAACTCTGGAACAAGACCTTGTTCTGCAGCAATCTTTTGCATCAACCGGAGCCAAGGGCCAATTCGAGGATTTGGAATTGCTGCCCATCCAGGAGTCCCTCCCTGGGGTGGGGTTTCATCATCCCTCAGATGTGGCACACCTTTATACGTGTGTTTACCAGTAAGAACACATGTACATTAATAAAGCACATAGGCAGTTGATAAAAAGAAAATTTCCAATACATGTATTTGCATGTTGTTCAAGAAACATGTTGCTATAACTAGAAAACAGAATCACAACAATACATGTAAGACTATTACAGAATATGTTGGATTCCACTGTTTCCAGAAAAAGGAACATAATGAATTGCATGTATGCTATAACACAGTTCACCATCCATAGATATATAAGATATCTTGTGAAGCAAATGGTGTTAAACAAGAAACAACAAAAACATCAAGCATTTGACCTTGGCATTGGTTTAAATGAGGTCACACATGAAAGAAGAACGGACCAATTGGATGCACGGTGAGTGCTGGACGGTTGGAGACTGCAGTGTGCTTGCTGAGGAATATGACCTCAGAGACAGGCTCTCCAGTGGCTTCCTGCCATCGCTGGTCAAGATTATCCTCTTCAATAATGCTGTGTTCATGCTTCAATAACCGAACATTCCCATTAGTAAAACTCTCCATCCCTTCCTGCAAAACAGATTTGGGCAAAAATTAAGTGGGAACCATGGTAAAGCACCCAAAATTGTTTGAAGAACCGCAAAATGTCAGCCAACACCTGTTGGATGCCTTCCTTAGCACAAAATTTAAAGGGGGGTAAAAATGTGAATGAATATGCTTGGTCCTCTCCCTATCTCCTGAGTCGGATCAGCTCCAAAAGAATACCACACGGAATCCCAGTAAAGGTCAGGAAGTCATGACCACCGGAACTGCTCACTTCTCCTATAGCAGTGTGTTATTGACTTGCACTGCTAAGACAGAAGCTAACATATGCGACGCGTGGTGTAATCTGTTTTCTACGTCAAACTTGCGCTGCTATTGACTTAATTTTATCAAATCAAACTTGCTTTCATTAGATAGATGATGAATACTCCATTTATCTGAGCGATCCAATTCCGCCAAAATTTACTTGGGTTTTGTGCCACTAGCTAATGCGTACTGGACGGGGGTCAGTACGATATAGTAGGAGATAGACCAGATGGATGGAGTAAATCGAGAGGACGCACGCATGCGGCGGCGGATGAATGAGATTGGGAGGGGGCAAGGGGGAACGACTTACTGCGATGGGCGGGCCGGGGGACCATCCGGGCATGGCGAGGAAGGCGGCGGCGGGGCCGATGGACGCCGGGTCCTTGGTGGTGGCCACCACCAGCACCACCATCCTATCCTCCTCCTCCGACACCGCTGCCGTCGCCGGGGTTGCTGCTCCCCGCGCCGCCTCCACCCGACACGCTTGCGCTCTTGAGCGAGTACTGAGCACCCCGTCCGTCGCGCTACGACTAGGAAGAGGGGAGGGGGATTTCGTTCTGCCGTGTTTGGGCTGCTGGTCGTGTTTGGGCTGCGGCGGAGGAACTAGGAAGGCTCCGAATCTGCGGGCGGCCCGCACGTGGCTTCTCAAATCAGTGGGCTCTACAAGTGGGCTGCACGAGAGACGTGACAGCCCGCCATGAGGCCCTCTCACTATGGAATTCGGCCTTCTCAACCTACGACCATGATCTTCAACCAATGACTTTGGGAAGATTTGGACCAATGACTTTGGGAAGATTTGGGTGGCACTATGCACAAGACGGTGGAGCCTTGCTATCTTCATATCTGCCTCGCTCACTTGTCATCATAAATTACCTTCAAGTCATGTTTGCATGAAACATGGTTTTTTTATATAAAAAAAGGGAAAAATATAAATCAGCAAGCAGGCTCTCCAAGTAAGGGGCTTGCATATTGTTGTAAGTACAAGAGCCGGTATATTACCACCTGGATACTTTTTTTTACATTAAGACCTCGTTCGTTTGTTGCGGATTGAAATAGGCTAAGTCTGGTTTGATCTGGTTGTTTCCGTTTCGGACCTCAAGAGGTGGATAATAAATTCAGGCCTCGGGACGTACGAAATGGTTGAGACGGGCCGGATTCCATTTCCATCAACCTTAACCGAACGGCCATTTTACCATATGCCGGATTCAAAACCAGACCAGATCAATCCGCTCGGAACGGGCCTCCTCGTTCCGGGCCGTTCTGTAGTAACCGAACGAGGTCTAAAAAAATGTTCGAAACAGCCGGGGCAACTCGCTCTAGCTAGCTTGGGTACATGTTGTGATCATGTGATGGCAGGTAAGGTGGCACGGGAGTTACTGATTCAGAAATGCATGGCACAATGGAAATTCAGAAACTGGAACACCGCTACCATAAATTCTCAAGTAAGTTTATTTGAAGAAGACATTGGCTATAGGGACATGGTTGATGCGTGGGGCATTAACATGATTAGATCTTGTTCGCGGTGACCTGATTACTATTCCTTTTTCCAACCTGATGCACGCATTAATAATATAAATTTGACCTTATGTTATTGGTTTATATACGTATGCAGAGGTAGAGAAGAGTGCATCTTTCGTCAAAAGAAATGGACAAACGCTATGTTAATGGTTTATAACATAAATTTGACCTTATGTTATTGGTTTATATATGTGAATATTAATCAATTGTTGTGTGCTTGAATATATATGTGTGTGTATATATATCTATTTATCGTCATCCGGCACACGTATGTTTCTTCCACTCAGCATCCATCCCGCAAGCCGTGCGCGGTGCCCGCTGGGGTTACGAGCGAACCGGCGAGCCGAGTCTAGCGCGAGTGGAGTAGCGAGTCCAATTTTTTTCGCTCCTTCCTTTTCTCGTGCGGTTCATCCACCTAATCTGTTTCGGCCGTGCGGCTCATCCAGCTCTGCCCCCAATCTTCTCCGCTGCTGCCGCAACTGCCCAAAATTTCGCTCGTTCCCCATCAGGCATCCCGCTCACATGCACGCAGTAACATCGCCGGAGCCGCTCACCGTCCGCCATGGCTTCCACGCTCCATCCCCTCGCGTGTAACAAGACTACACCCATGGATCTCCATGTGTGGAGGTGGGTCCCATCGGTGGGGGCCACGGCTGTCCGGCGACAGCCTCGTTTCGATACCAGAGGCTAAACTTTAGCCATGTCACATCGGATGTTCGGATACTAATTAGGAGGACTAAACATAAGCTAATTACAAAACTAATTGCAGAACCCCTAGGCTAAATCGCGAGACGAATCTATTAAGCCTAATTAATCCATCATTAGTGAATGGTTACTGTAGCACCACGTTGTCAAATTATGGACTAATTAGGCTTAATAGATTCGTCTCGCGATTTAGCCTAGATGTTGTGTAATTAGTTTTGTAATTAGTCTAGGTTTAATACTCCTAATTAGTGTCCAAACATTCGATATGACGGGAGCTAAAATTTAATCCCCTCCTCCCAAACACCCCCTGAGAAGAAATTCGTCCGTACTAATTTGTTTTTGTTTAATTCATTTATATTTTAATTGTTTGACTGCATACCAGAGCAGGATACTCTCTGCCTTCAATCGCAACTAGGAACCCCCAAATCCTCCCGCAGATGCGACCTCATTCCAACCTGAACTCCAATCTCAAATGCGTTCCCCTGCGTTGGTTGTCGACATCCCTCCGCATCGGCCGTCGTTCTTGGTGTAGGGTGGGCCGTCACTCCCCATGCCGTAGAGGAGACAAGATTCTGAGGTTCATGATTCCATATTAATCATTGCTTTGTTGCAATAGTCGTGATTTAAGTACCTACCTGTATGTTCACACTGTTTCGTGGTTTAATGGGGCCTATGAACAGTATGATGCCAAATATGTGAATGATTTCATATCTCAGTAAAATGCCTAGATTCATAATGGTTAATTGACGTACAGGATGTTTGGCCTATTCTGATTTTCAGTATTGTAGTAAAGGACCAGAGCTAAACCTATTTTTTAGTGCTCATGAGGTAATTTGCTCATAGACTGTCATTTGTAATTGAGCCAATCTGGCCGAGCGAGATTGTTACAATTTTAACTGTATAACGGACTCAATTCAAAATTTGACCTTTTGTTGTAACATGGACCCTGATTATGAATGAAAGAACTTGTAAATGCAGCAGCCACCTGATACTTAGAGTTGAGTATTATCAGGTAGCATTTTGTGGTAAATTGATCTCGTCATTACACAGTAAATGGTTTCCTGGAACAGCTTGACAAAAAATTGTGGTACCTCCTGATCCTAATATATAGTAAATTTTCAGACATTTCTCATGCAGTAAGTCCTACTATGCATCATTGTTATACATGCTTCATTTTTTCGATGTTCACCTGGATTGACTAGTTGCTGCTGCCTTGCACTCCCAGAAACAGCAACCCTGGTACCTGGATTTGTTCTTGAACCTGTAGATGTGCAAGATGGATTCACTTCTGGTGGTTACTGTTATACTACAAAAATAAAATTACTGATGATGAGTAAGAGGATAACTAATGGGTCACGTAACGTGATGAAGTTGTGGTAAAAATGACATTTTTCTGATGGTATTCATATAAACAGAGTTACCACATTATTGGTGCACACTTTTTAAATTAAATACAGAATTATTGTAAATCGCTTAGATCAAGTAAATTATTTATAAAGCTCTTGTACATCACATAATTATATCGTTCTTTTTTAATTCTGAATTTCTGATCAATTCTAGGCCACCATGTTTGTGATAATAAAGCAGTATCGCACCTGTGCCATCCGTACTTGTATTGCTGCCGACGTTCTTGTAGGAGTTCTTCGGTTTTGGGTGACCAACCCATCCTACTCCAAGCCAGCGTAGAGACCTTGAGGTAAGCATCATGTAATTCTGCTTCCCTCGTTCACTCTACTGATTATGCCCATTGGTTGGAGATCTCATTCCTCGTTCACTCTACTGATTATTGGTTTTGGAGATTACTTGCTACACAAAAGAAATGGACGAATGCTTATTATAAGCAAAGTTATTTGTTGCATTGTTGTGGAAGGAAGGTTTAGACGTCGCTGAAACCTGTTTAGTTTGTTCTAAGCTAGGACTAGGACTAGGAGTATCATCAGACGTTACCAACATCACATGCATGGTCAAAAGGCATGCATGGACTAGGACTAGGACTAGTATATTATTCTTAGACATGCTCCGGCGTGTCGCCCGGCGGCGTGGCCGCGGCGGCCAGGACGGCGTTGCGCCTTCCTCGCTCTGACCGGCAGTTCTCCGCGAACTTGAGGCTGGCGCTGTGGCGTCCCAAGCTCTTCTCCTCCTCGCTCCACTCGGAGGCGTAGTAGCGCTCCTCGTCGGCGTCGGCGCTGGGCGGGAGGAGCATGGACCCCCACTGCGGGAAGTGGATGAGCACCAGCGGCAGCGTGCACACCATGGCCATGATGCCCATGTTCTGGATCCCCTTCCCCGTCGAGTAGTTTGACAGGGTGAAGAAGATGAGCTGCGTCACGCCGGCGCCGACGTTGCCGCCGGCGCCCGTCATGCCGGAGATTATCCCCAGCGAGCGGCGGGAGACGAAGGGGATGACGCCGAAGGTGGCGCCGCACGCGGCCTGCGCGCAGAAGGAGAAGAGCACCATGGCGGTGATGGAGGCCGGCAGTGCCTTGGCGCTGCCGAGCCAGAGGCAGAATGCGCCGCCGGCGGTCTGGAGGATCCAGATGTTCCAGAGGCGGGCGCGCATGCCCCAGTAGCGCGCGCCGAGGTCGGAGAGGACGCCACCGAGGGGGCGCGACACGAGGTTGGCCATGCCGAAGCAGGCGGCGATGATGCCGGCGACGCGGATGTTGAGGTCGAACTGGTCGTAGTAGTACTCGGCGATGATGTTGGTGGTGGTGAGCTGCACGCCCATGCTGTAGCCGTAGATGAAGACGAAGACCCAGGTGCGGTAGTTGGTGACGGCGTGCATGAACACCTTGGAGAAGTTGTCCTTGTTGGCGTCGCCCTGCTTCTGGAGGTTGCGGAGGTTGCCGTCGGGGAGGTCCTGCCCGGTAGTGAGCACGAGGATGCCCATGACCACGTGCATGAGCCCCGGGACGAAGTAGGCGATGCGCCACGCCTCGAACGGGGACACGCCGCACTTGAGGATGCCCTCGTAGACGAAGGGCATGATGAGCTGCGTGGCGCCGCCGCCCATGTCGCCCCAGCCCGACGCCAGCGCGTTCACCGTCCCGATGATCTTGATGTTGAACATGGTGCTGGTCCAGTACTGGCACGAGACGAACGTGGCGAGGGAGACGCCGATGAGGAAGCGGATGGTGATGTAACCGGCGGCGCTGTCGATGACGGCCATGCAGAAGACGGGGGGAGCGGCGAGCATCATGACGAAGGCGCAGCCGTAGCGCGGGCCGAGGAGGTCGCAGACGGCGCCCATGGCGAGGCGCGAGAAGATGGCGCCGGAGACGGAGGCGACGCCGGCGTTGCCGATGTCGGACTTGGTGAGGTTGAGGTTCTGGCGGATGATGGGGATGAGCGGCGCGGCGGCGAAGGTGGAGACGACGCAGGTGAAGAAGGACATCCAGGAGAGGTGGAAGGTGCGCATGTGCGGGTTGGCCATGGAGAAGATGCGGATGGACTTGGCCTTGTGCTCCGAGTCCACCGGCAGGTGGAACCTCGCCGCCGCCGCGTTCTCCGCATCGGGGCGCCCAGCATCCTCCGTGGAGAAGGAGAACGTCGGCTCACGCCCGGTCACCTCGTGCACGCTGGCCATGGCACTCTCTACCTCTAGCTAGCTAGCTAGCTTCTTCTTCAACCTCCCGCCGCTTCTTACCCGAGGATCGGACTCGCTACTGCTTGCTACTACCACACCTGTTGATCGAAGACCTTGTGCTTGATCGAGCTCGTGGTGTTGGACGATCCAGCATCGATGGACGGGGTTTTATAGCCGGGGGTGCCGATCGAGCTGACATTTTTTAAATTAGGGCACCCTGCTGATAAGTGCTCTGGAGAAGTTATTGACATTGCCCTGCAGATAGGTGGAGTGGCCAGCATCGGATGGCGTGCGCGGTGCACCGCGTGCACTCCCCGGCATGTGTCGTTTCTGACTTTGCACCAGGTGAAAGCGACGTCTCAGCAGAGCTTCTCACTTTTTTCTGTTCAACGACTTGCTACGTGTACGGTGCACAGATGCATGCATGCATGTGCTCAGATTTTACTTAATTAAACTCTACATGCATTTACAGGGTCAAATCTCCATGCATGCATTTACCTCGCTTCAAAGCTTTACTACTTCGTGTGCAAGGCAGTTCAAAGTTGTTACTCCCTCCGTCCATTTATCGGAATCGTTTGAGTCGTCCCGTTTGCTATTAATTCGCTGCTTTCCTTTAACTCCGCCGATGACTCTTGAGTTACCGAGTAAATACGTTGCTAATCCCACTCCAAACGTCGTTTACCCCGCGCGCCACGCTCCTTTCCTTACCGCTCAATGCCTTTCAGTTTCAGTCGCTAGAAATCTCGCGCGCGCCATTGTCGTCCTTTCCTTTTCTTCTTTCCCACGCGATGCCGTTCAGTTTCAGTCGCCAGAAATCTCGCGTCGTACATTTTTCTTCGGTTTCAGTCATTGCAACCAAAACTGAAAAGAAAATTTCTAGCAAATTTCTTTTGCCACCCAAGTGCCCATCGACAGACATCCCTTCGTAAATAAGCGCCAGGCTCCTTTCCTTCCATCTCTCTCTATCTCTCATTCATGTTGTAGCGCACCAACAATGCCCGGGCTAGAGATCGACTTGAACCAAAATCCACTAGAATCAGCCTTAGATAATCCCGTAGGTTGGGATGACATAGGGGAGTGGGATGCCAATGAACTCGATTATGACATGGCGTGGAATGATGAATATCAAAGTGATTAGTTAACCATGATCCACGATGTGTTGTGTCTTCCTTCTGCGCATGATCTGAATTTTTTTTGTTGCATGTGTTCAATGTCATAGGTGATCAAGATAGAGATGGACGAACTGAAGTACCTGCTGCCGATGGCCAAGGAGCAGATGGAGATCAAGATGATGCAGCAGCAGATGGCGTGCAAGCAGAGGGTCTTTCAAATGGTGATTTTCAGTTTCCTGTCTTAATCATTTTGGATCAACCTGTGTTTTTTTGCATGTTAAATGTTAGTCTTAACTACCTCAAAGTTGCTATGGCTTTCTAAGATTTTTGCATGTATATATAGGCCCCGTTTGATAGAGCTTCTCAAAGTGCTTCTCCACCGGTTTTTAGTGAAGCCCTACCAAAGGAGCAATTTCAAAACGGCTCCACCACCGAAGCCGGGGAGAAGTCGCAAAACGGCTTACACTAGAGAGGAGAAGCCAAAAAAAATGGCTTCTGATTGTAATCATGGATTATTTAGGCTTAATAGATTCGTCTCGCCGTTTAGCCTCCATCCGTACAATGGGTTTTGTAAATAGTTTATGTTTAATACTCCTAGTTAGTATCTAAATATTCGATGTGACAAAGGTTAAAGTTTAGCCCTGGAACCAAATGACCCCTAACAATGCGAGACAAGATCGATCACCTGAGGCTGGAGCTCGACAAACACATATGACTTCATTTAATTCTGGTTTGATTTTCCAGTTATCATGCATGGTTACCGTGTAATTTCTTTCCTATATTTTACTTTGAAATGAGCCGGCAGGATTCTGCCTTTCTGTATTGACAGAGCAGGAGAAATCAAATAGCAAAAAAATGTGAGAGCCAAAGGCGTGCACCGACGATCCTCACTGATGACCAATCAAAGGCAGTTACCGCGTAATTTCCCGCTGAAAGATTCTCTTAAGCTAGCCCTGGCGCCAGACAAGTTGGGTAGAGATGCTCATGCAGTTAATCAATGGTATAATCTCTTTGTTTCCACTACGATTATGACCTACTATCCTAAGTAAAACTGCTGTAAATTAAACAAGGCGGCCCGTGTTGTCCCTCCAATGAAATTGACTGTCTGACAATTTGCCTGGGTTACTTGCAGCTTCAGTTATACTTGGATCGATACTCATCGACGAGCTTACAGAAAGCAGATTCCCGGTTGCTTTTCAAAAAGATTGGACGTGTACTTCTGAAAAGCTCTATCATCTTGTTGGTGAATCTGCATCTCAGCCAGAATGTTACAAATGCTCGGAAGCAGCTGCTTACCGTAGGAAAGAACCATGACCACATCACTGTCTGTGACAGTAGGAAACCCTGTGTGCTATGGTAAATGGTCAATGGTGATCACTGTGCACCATGAAAACTAGATAGGCTTGATGCGTTGGTGGCTGAGTCAGATGGACGCTAGCTGTGGCCTCATCAAGGACCAGCATCTCGTTTCTTTCGGAGGAAAACACGCACAAGGAAGAAGAGCTGCCATTGACTAGTGCTACAGTTTTCGCCGTCATCGCTCAGGGAAACAGGGTGTGGCTTCTTTTTTTTCTCTCCTATCTTAATGCAAGGATACGCAACTCTCCTACGTATTCTAGAAAAAAAGATGGTGAGCGCGTCCGTCCAGGACGTTGGCATTGATCTTCCCTGTGGAGAGCGGCAGGCCAAGGTAGCTTCGGGGGAATCCCGCCACCGGGCACTCCATGATGGCAGCAAGCTCAGCAGCTGCCGATTCCTGACAAATTTTATTTGAGTGTTTCTGAGGATATTCACACAGTTTAGAGCTATGACTCGCCTGGTGATTCGAGGTGTCCAGGAAGCGCACTGACTGATTGTTTTCTTTAACTGGCACTTGTCTAAAGCCTGAAAAAGAATAGTAGCATCAAGCGCGACAAGCAGCAAGCGCCCGGCGGAACGGGGAAGAGCACACCCACCAAGAGGAAGCGCGACGATGCGGAGCCCCAAGAGAGCCTCCGGCGAAGGGGAGGCGGGTGCGCCGACGCCTGTGAAGAAGAAGCAGAAGGACAAAAAGGTGGCTGCGGCCGACATAGGCGCCTGCAGCTTCCCAATGGCGTGGGTGCGGCAGCTGATGCGGGCGGAGGATGACACCATCCGCGCTTCCAATGAGGCTGTCTTCCTCATCAACAAGGCCTCCGTATGTTTCCTCCTCACATTTCTAATGCAATGATTTATGCTAACGAGTCGTTATTGGAGGATTAAAGCATCAGTCATATACAATCTACCTGATTGGGATGGTTTGCTATAGATTACCATTGAGCCACTTCAGGCTTTCAATTGTCTATGCTAGAAAGTTTGATTGATTAGAGGTGCAAGGTGTGACATTATTTGAGGGCTGGAAGCAATATATAAAACATCAAAATAGTGCACAAAAAATTTTGGGTGAATTGGTGAAACTCGGATGTCAGCTAAGACTTGAGTACATGTTCTTCGAGGTCACCTCAAATTAGGCAATCTAGGTATTTGTATTTGATCACTTAATTCTCCAAAAGTCGCTAGCTTCTTCTGTTGTGTGTATCTACAAATATCCTCCAAGGGAACCCAATGCTATTTTTACATGTAGGTAGATGAACCCATTTTCTCAAACAAATATTTTGACCCTGTAAAGGAAGATGGTTTACATAGAATGCAGTAAGCTACTGTGTGGGGGGAGTCCAACTTGCCTACCAGGTCATTGATACCACCAATAGATGCAAATATGTCATTGTCTTGTTTGTTAGATCTAGTGAGTAGCAATGACCAGGCTTTGTAAATAGGTTGAGAGGATAAACAAAGAAGCCGTTTGAGAGGTGAAATGAGTAGCAATTACCATATTCAATTATTGGAAATCTGGGCTTACACTTGGGTTGTTCTTGGATTCTTTTATAAATATGAAGTGGATGGGTTTCTTGAATCATGTAACCCATTCAACTTCGAAATTAATATATTTACTGGGCTTTGGTGAAATTTTTCTCCAAGTTTTGATATCGCTCCTGCCAATGGAACATGCTGGTATTCCGAGCATATTGCTTGAATCGTGTATATTTCTTTTCTTATCATTTGATGTTAGTTCTGAAGCAGATGAATCTTTTACTCACTGATGAACACCTGCAGTTCTTTTCTGTAAAAATAGATCAATGCATTTTGATTAGCTGGATGCAATTTGATACTCCCTCCAGATTTTTTTTTCATGTCGTTAGGACACACAATCTAGCACAAATTGTGCTAATAATCATGTTCTAACGACATGAAAATTCAATCGGAGGCAGTACTTGTTATTCATGTGATTATACAAACACCTTGCTAGTAACAACCATTTTAGCATTGGAAGCAAAATCTGTGAGACTACACCTTACTTGGGTAACTCCACGTCTCCACCCCATAGCAGCTCAAGGTGACCACATCTAGCCCAATACAGACAACCAAACACAATCCTAGCAATGCAACGCAGACAAACAAACGCACTAGTGTACTGCATTGATAGATACTACGGGACACAGGAACATTGCCGAGTGCCTAGGGCACTCGGCAAAGCCGCAAAAACACTCGGCGAACCCTTTGCCGAGTGTAACACTCGGCAGTGGGCACACGTCAAAAAACCTGCCGGCAAACAAACTTTGCCGAGTGTTTTTTGCTGGGCACCCGGCAAAAGCTTTGCCGAGTGCCCAAAAAACACTCGGCAACAATTTCAGAAAAAAATAAAAAAAAATAGTCGCTGGCCGCCACCGCCGCCACTGCCGGCCACCACCACCACCGCCGTCACTTGCCCAAACCCTCCCTAGATCTCGCCACCATCTCCCTCATCCTGGCCAGCGGTGCCGCCATGTCCCTCCACCTGGCCCGCGCTGCCATCTCCCTCCCCCTCCATGGATCTCGCCGCGCCACCGCCGTCTCCCTCCCCCGGCCCGCGCCACCACCGTCCCCTCCGCCCCTGCCCACGCGCGCCGCCGTCTCCCTCCCCCTCCTTGGATCTCGCCGTTGGGGGAGGGAGGGAGGGAGGGGGCGGCCCGGCCGCCGGATGTCGCCGGTGGGGAGGGGGCGGCCGGAGAGGGAGGGGGAGGGAGAGGAGGGGGCCGGTGTCCGGATCTCGCCGGTGAGAGGGAGAAGGAGGGGGCCGCCGCCCGGATCTCGCTGAGGAGGGGCGCGAGGAGGGGGCGGCCGCCGGGGGAAGGAGTGGCGGCCGGCCACCGCCGGATCCGGCCCCGGGGGGCCACCACGGCCCCCGCCCACCATGGCCTCTGCTGGATCCGGTCTCGAGGGGTGGCCCACCGGAGGAGAGGGAGGGGAGGGGGCCAGGGGGGATGAGCGCGCTGGGGTGGAGAAGAAGGGGTGCGCGGGGGACGGTCTCGGGCGTGGGGGGGGGGGGGGGGTTTGGGCCAAAAAAACTTTTTTTTTCCCAAAGGCCCAAACCGGCCACTTGCGAAAAAATTTTAATTTTCCAGTGGAATAAATAAAACAAAACGGAAACATTTTTTTTCATTTTTTTTTGATTCAAACAACTTTTTTCTCCCTTGTGTGTGAATTCCTTGTAAACTCGCCACTTAATTTACACCTAAACA